>NC_140999.1:44291433-44293933 GCF_052327205.1 Somniosus microcephalus | reverse complement strand
GACAGGAGAGATGGGAGAAAGTGGAGAGAAGGAGGAGGCCAGCCTTTACCAAGATGGCGGCGATGGCGGGCCGCTGGTTTGGAATCGGGCCCAGCGGGACGGGTGGTGCCTATCTCGGGCGTGGCTGGCGAGGAGAGGCCAAGGCTTCGAGGCCTGCAGGCAGCTCATCCACCGTGGATGCAAACAACCCGCGAGCGGAGAGGCCGGGGTGACAGGAGGGGGGGAAGGCGGAGAGAAGGAGGAGGGTGAGGGTGGGACTGGGGCCCATGGTCGGACAAAGGCAGAGTTGCTCCATCACAAACAACAATGGCCGCCGCTTGCTTTTCAGTTTGAAGGATTAGGCCCCGCCCACACACGCCATGAAACGCCCCCCGTGACACAGCGTGCTCCCCCCGTAGGATTGGTCAACCTTCACGTCACTCAACGCTAATGAGCGGTAGGATTGGTCAACCGCTAATGAGCGGAATTTTGCCGTTTTTGAATGGTTTTTGTATACTGTCTGAACAATTTTTGTCTGACCAAAAAGTAAATATGCCTAGGACACCCTCCTAATCATAACCTTTCTTTTGATATAACATATGTGCAGGTACGCTCTATAGCTTTTGAGTGATGCCCTATATACTAGCTGGGGGAGCCCGGCTTTGCCAGGGCTGTTTTGGGCCGGGCGGTTTAAATCGAGTCCCAGGCTTTGGGGCCTGTCTGTCCCTGTGTGAATCTGCTGCCGGGCAACATTTCTACCTTTTAATAGCTTCAAAGATTAAAGTGAAAGTACTTTTAAAAATAACATAACATTTACCAAAAACGTTTTATAAGAGATACTAACTTTTTCGAAGTTGGATTAGCAGAGTAGTTTGAGCTGGAAGTAGTGAAGCAATGGCTGCCCGATGCCTGAGTTGAAAAGCATTAGTCCTGCCCACAGACGCAGCGATTGGCCAACCATCAGGCGACTGAACTGTAGGATTGGTCAATCGTGCCGGCACAGGATTGGTCGACCTTGACGTCAGTCAATCAATGCTACTTAGCAGATAATGAGTTTAATTTTGAAGGTTTTTTGCATAACGCTGCGAACAATTTTTGTCCGGCCGAAACGTAAATACGCTTAGGACGGTTCTGGAATCGTCAGCTTTCTTTCGACGTAACGCACGTGTAGGTACGCTCTATAACTTTCAAGTTAATTCAAGACAGACAGACGGAATGACAGACAGAAGTATCCTTTTATATATATAGACTAGCTAAAGTGTTGGAAGAGAGAGAGAGAGCGACTGGGGGGAAGAGAGAGAGAGAGAGCGAGCAACTGGGGGGAAGAGAGAGAGAGAGCGAGCGACTGGGGGGGAAGAGAGAGAGCGAGCGAGCGACTGGGGGGGGAAGAGAGAGAGAGCGAGCGACTGGGGGGAAGAGAGAGAGAGCGAGCGACTGGGGGGAAGAGAGAGAGAGAGCGAGCGACTGGGGGGGGAGAGAGAGAGAGCGAGCGACTGGGGGGGAAGAGAGAGAGAGAGAGAGCGAGCGACTGGGGGGGAAGAGAGAGAGAGCGCGACTGGGGGGAAGAGAGAGCGCGACTGGGGGGAAGAGAGAGAGCGACTGGGGGGAAGAGAGAGAGCGACTGGGGGGAAGAGAGAGAGCGACTAGGGGAAGAGAGAGAGCGACTGGGGAAGAGAGAGAGCGACTGGGGGGAAGAGAGAGAGCGACTGGGGGGAAGAGAGAGAGTGGCTGGGGGGAAGAGAGAGAGCGACTGGGGGGGGAGGGGGAGGGGGCGGGGAATGGGGGGAGGAGGGGGGGAATGGGTGTGGGGAGGGAGGGGGGTGTGGGGGGGATTGGGGGAGAGGGGGTGGGAATGGGGGAGAGGGGAGGGGGGGTGTGGGGAGGGAGGGGGGGGAGGGGTGTGTGGGGGGAGAGGAGGGGGGTGGGGGGGAGAGGGGGATGGGGAGGGCGGGAGAGGAGGGGGGGGAGGAAGGGGAGAGGGGGGTGTGGGGGGGAGAAAGCAGACCGATGGCTCCGCGGAGCTCCGTGCCGCCACACACACTGACATGGCTCAGCCTGAGCCCCGCCTTCCCGAGCACCGGCCTCCCGAGCCCCGCCCTCCCGCTCTCCGGAGCCCCACCCTCCTGCTCTCCGGAACCCCACCCCTCCCGCTCTCCGGGGCCCCACCCTCCCGCTCTCCCGAGCTCCGCCTTCCCGAGCCCCCACCCCCCCCGCCCGAGCCGGCTTGAAGACCAGAGAGACGCCACCGCGCAATCTACCGCATGAGGACCGGCCGGACTCAAGTCGCGCTCCGGGCGGAAGATGACGCGGACGCTGACTCCCGCCCCGCCCGCCTTAACTAAGATGGCGGTGGCGGCGACGCTCAGCTCAGGCCCGCCCCCTCCAGCCTTCACAAAAATGGCGGCGATCGCTGGCCTTTTGTCGATCGCGACGGGAGGCGCCTAGCTCGGGCGTGGCTGGTCAACAGACGCCCAGGCTTTGAGGCCTGGAAAAACGGTGAAAGGTAGGAAAATTATAGAGG
>NC_140999.1:43924341-44290933 GCF_052327205.1 Somniosus microcephalus | reverse complement strand
GCTGAAGTGCCCGGCGGTGTCCGAGGCTTTTTCGAGGGCAGTGTTGTTGTTGGAAGAGAGAGGAGCGCGGAAATGGGGGCGGGGGGGGGGGGGCGAAGAGAGAGAGAGAGAGAGAGAGCGACTGGGGGGTACAGAGAGAGCGACTGGGGGGAAGAGAGAGAGCGGTTGGAGGGGGTGAGAGAGAGCGGTGGGGGGAAGAGAGAGAGCGGGGTGGGGGGGAAGGGAGGGCGGGGGGGAAGGGGCGGGGGGGAAGGGAGGGCGCGGGGGAAAGGGAAGGGAGGGAGGTGCGGGGGGGGAAGGGAGGGCGGGGGGAAAGGGAGAGGGCGGGGGGGAAGGGAGGTGGGGGAAGGGGAGGGCGGGGGGAAGGGAGGGGGGGAGAGGGGGGGAGAGAGCGGGGGGAAGGAAGGGCGGGGGGGGAAGGAGGGAGGGGGGAGAAGGGGAGAAGGAGGGGGAGGAGGGGGGAGGGGAGAAGGGGGGAAGGGGGGGAAGGGGGGAAGTGGGGGAGGGGGAAGGGGAAGGGGAAGGGGAGGAGGGGGGGAGGGGCGGGGGGGAGGGGGATTGGGGAGAAGGGAGGGAGGTGAGGGAGGGCGGGTTGGGCCCCCCGAGGGTTCGGCAGGCCCCCCGCAGAGGGTCGCGGCCCTCCCCCACCCGAGGGTCACGCCCCCCCCCCCCCCGAGGTGAAGACCGCCGATTGCGGACTGTGCGAGACGGCCGCCGAACCCGGTTGCCTAGGGGTAACGCTTGACGCCTCAGCAAGCCCCTGCCCCCCCGGCCGAGCCAGAGAGAGAGACGCCGCGTCTCAAGCTCCTGCTGCGCGCGCACCTTTAGTAAGGTAGCCCGGTTGCCAGGGTAACGCTTGACGCTCAGCAAGCCCCGCCCCCACGGCCGAGCCAGAGAGAGACGCCGCGTCTCAGCTCCTGCTTGCGCGCGCACCTTTAGTAAGGTAGCGGCGCTGGACTGAGGCCCGCCCCTCCAGCCTTCGAGTGGGGCCGGGAGGTGCCTAGCTCGGGCGTAGGGTGCGGAGGAGAAGCCGAGGCTTCGAGGCCCTACCTGGAAAACCGGGGAAAGGTAGGAAAATTAATGAGATTAGATAAGTTTAATTCGTTTCTAAATCATTTTTTTTTAAAACAATATGTGTTTTAAAAGCAACGTTTTTTTTTAAAGACGCAGAAAGCCGGGAAAAAGAAAGGAAAAGTTTGGAATCAAGATGGCGGCAACTCACCTCGGTTCAGAACGATAAAGCCCGGCCACACACGCACCGATTGGCCCGGCGGCACACGCCAGCAACCCGGCGTACGATTGGTCGAGCTCGAGGTCACTCTGTCGCTAATGAGCGGATAATGAGATGCTAATGAGCGGAACGTTGAAGGTTTTTTGGGATACCGCGGGCGCGATTTTAGCCCGGACCGAAACGTAAATACGCTTAAAAACCGTCTCGGAAGCGTAAGCTTTCTTTGGAGGTAACGCGCGCGTAGGTACGCCCTGTAACTTCTCGAGCGCATAGCCCGACAGACGCACAGGCGATGACAGACAGAATGACAGACCAGAATGACAGACAGAAAGACCAGACAGACAGAAGTACCGATTTATATATATAAGATAAGATAGAAGATAGATAGATTATAAGAGCAAGAGAGGATAACTAGGGAAAGAGAGTAGGGCCCATTAGGGACCAAAGTGGCAATCTGTGTGTGGAGCGAGAAGATGCAGGTGGGGTTTTAAATGAATTTTTTGCATCTGTGTTCACTATGGAGAAGGACGATGTAGACATAGAAATCGGGCAGGGGGGACTGTGATATACTTGAACATATTAGCATCGAGAGGGAGGAGGTACTAGCGGTTTTAGCAGGCTTAAAAGTGGATAAATCCCCAGGCCCGGATGAGATGTATCCCAGGCTGCTGTGTGAGGCAAAGGAGGAGATTGCAGGGGCTCTGACACAGATTTTCAGAACCTCTCTGGCCACAGGGGATGTGCCAGAGGACTGGAGAACAGCTAACGTAGTACCATTATTCAAGAAGGGTAGTAGGGATAAACCAGGGAATTGCAGGCCAGTGAGCCTAACATCAGTGGTAGGGAAATTATTGGAAAAAATTCTGAGGGACAGAATTAGTCTCCACTTGGAGAGGCAAGGATTAATCAGGGATAGTCAGCATGGCTTTGTCAAGGGAAGATCATGTCTGACCAAATTTGATTGAATTTTTCGAGGGGGTGACTAGGTGTGTGGATGAGGGGTAGTGCAGTGGATGTGGTATACATGGATTTCAGTAAGGCTTTCGATAAAGTCCCACATAGGAGACTGGTCAAGAAGGTAAGAGCCCATGGGATCCAGGGTGCCTTGGCACATTGGATCCAAAAACTGGCTTAGTGGCAGAAGGCAGAGGGTGATGGTGGAAGGTTGTTTTTGTGACTGGAAGCCTTTGTCCAGTGGGGTACCGCAGGGATCGGTGCTGGGTCCCTTGCTGTTTGTGGTCTACATTAATGATTTGAATGTGAATGTAAAAGGTATGATCAGTAAGTTTGCAGATGACACGAAAATTGGTGGGGTGGTAAATAGCGAGGAGGGTAGCCTCAGTCTGCAGGAAGATATAGATGGGTTGGTCAGATGGGCGGAACAGTGGCAAATGGAATTTAACCCTGAAAAGTGTGAGGTGATGCATTTTGGAGGGACTAACAAGGTAAGGGAATACACAATGAATGGTAAGACCCTAGGAAAGACAGAGGATCAGAGGGACCTTGGTGTGCATGTACATAGATCCCTGAAGGCAGCAGAACAGGTGGATAAGGTGGTTAAAAAGGCATATAGGATACTTGCCTTCATTAGCCGAGGCATAAAATATAAGAGCAGGGAGGTTATGATGGAGCTGTACAAAACGCTGGTTAGGCCACAGCTGGAATACTGTGTGCAGTTCTGGTCGCTACACTATAAGAAGGATGTGATTGCTTTGGAGAGGGTGCAGAGGAGATTCACCAGGATGTTACCTGGGCTGGAGCGCTTCAGCTATGAAGAAAGACTGGACAGGCTGGGGTTGTTTTCCTTGGAGCAGAGAAGGCTGAGGGGGGACCTGATTGAGGTGTACAAAATTATGAGGGGCATAGATAGGGTAGATAGAAAGGAACTTTTTCCCTTAGTAGAGGGGTCAATAACAAGGGGGCATAGATTCAAGGTAAGGGGCAGGAGGTTTAGAGGAGATTTGAGGAAGAACTTTTTCACCCAGAGGGTGGTTGGAATCTGGAACTCACTGCCTGAAAGGGTGGTAGAGGCAGGAACCCTCACAACATTCAAGAAGCATTTGGATGAGCACTTGAAATGCCATCGCATACAAGGCTACGGACCAAATGCTGGAAAATGGGATTAGATTAGACAGGGCTTGATGGCCGGCACGGACGAGATGGGCCGAAGGGCCTCTTTCTGTGCTGTATAACTCTATGACTCTAACATCTCATCCAAAAGATGGCACTTCTGACAGTGCAGCACTCCCTCAGTACTGCACTGGAGCACCAGCCTAGATTTTTGTACTCAAGTCTCTGGAGTGGGACTATGAACCCACAACCTTCTGACTCAGGCGAGTGTGCTACCAACTGAGCTACGGCTGACAAGGGAAACTATCAAAGGAACTTCATATGCCTTTTGGCTGATCCATTTCACAGTATCATTCAAATATGTTAATGGCTCCCAGCAAAAAAGACCTGAAGCAAACAGAACAGCAAAGCCCCAACTTTAACCCCCAATTTTTGCAGTCAACTGATTTTAGTCAGGGTGGCAGTGAACAATACAATTGGCTGTAGCATCTCTGGGGTGGGATGGGGAATGAATGAGTTAAGGGGGCCCAATCCTAAACTCTGACAGAAAGTGCCTTTGTGGGATGTCAGGTGAGGGCAGGATCGAGCTCAGCTATGATCCCCTCCGCAGTTGAATAACTGGTTGACACACACCATGTAGGCTCACACATATTTAAGTCAGGGACTGGATCTGTACCCTAACAAAGTTCAGGGGAGGCAGCAAGAGAAAGTATATTTTATGGCACAACATCAATAATAGAGATTAAGTATGTTTTCTTAAAAAATAGCATTGCTTCACCACAGCTCGTGGAGTACACTTTGTTGTGTGTTCAGTGTTGGATGCCCCAGCATCTTTCATTGCCTTTAGCAGGGTTTTGGAAGAGGAAACTTAAGTTTGGTTTGGCCAACAGGCAAGTAGTTGCTTTCCATCTTCGTCCTCAATACTCAGCTGTGTTGGTCGGTGCCAAAACACAGCCAGACCTTCCTCATGTTGTTGGCATGCCAGCCTACATTGTTTCTCCTCATTTTTTTGTCCCTTCCTGGGCCACATATTTCATGTTTCTGGGCCTCCTCCAATGCCTCTTTGAATCTGGTCGGTGAGACAGGAGCCTGGCATGACTGTTTGTTCAATCTTTCCCCTCCCCAGGGACAGCAAGAGAGGAAATGAAGTCAGGCAGAGGAAACAAGGAGAGGCAAGTTTTTAGAAGTCATATTCTTCAAGAAAAAAAGGATAGTTAAAGTAATAAAAACGGGAAAGAGGGAAGAGAGGGAGCACAGAAGTATATATAGAGAGAGAATAAAGGAAGACAAAGGGCGCAGAAGTATTCAAGTTTTTAAATTATACTTATAATAGTGTTTATTTAGCAGTTTAATATTTCAGTAATAATGGGTAGATTATGACTTTGTGCAATAATGTAAATGAGTCGGCAGCCAATCGGGAGAGACGTAAAATGGGCTGCCATTCATTATCACCCATTTTACACTATCACACAAAGTCAAGATCTACCCCAATAGATTTATTACTGTACTATTAATGTTTGTTCCATTGTCATATTAGTGCTTTAGTGTCACAGTGTACGGGACAAAAGAAAAAGCTGGTCAACCCAAGAAGAGAGCTATTTCCCTGGGCCTGCTGACAGGTGAAGAGTTAGTTTCTCATTTTGGACATTTATGACATTTTTGTTCTGCCTGTTTGGTTTGCATTGCAGCAACACAACTAGACTAGCCCAATAACAGTACCAGCACACTGACCATTCCAACACAAGTATAAACTGGTTCAGGAGACAGTTAGATACATTTCTGGAAGGAGGAGGGATTAAGGGATATGGTGAGAAGGTGGAGGGTCAAGAAGGACAGGCAAATAGGGCCTAACGGGCTTTTCTTGTTCCAATAACCATCAGTTGATCTTTCCATGAAGGGACTTCCCTCAGTCAATGTCTGAAATATAACAATCACACAATCATCTCCCTGACTAAATGTTCAATGGGCTTCTCACTCGTACATTATATATAGAATATTCAACAGCACAGTAAAGATAAAGTAAGATGTGGAGGATTAATGGTATGTTTGTTTCAACCCAACAAGAAAATGCTTACAGATGATAGACAGACTTGCATTTATGTAAAACAAATCTAAAACTCATCCCCTCTCAATTCACTGTACTGCATAGTTCACAGACACAAGTGTCCTTTTTATACATCTACTTTCATGAGTAATAACCAATGTGCCCTTTAACCTCCATCTCCAACATCACAGTGGACCTGTGAGCTCAGTGGTGGGAAATTATAGGAAGAAACATATATATATATCTATTATATAGATATATATATTCTGACATAATATGCAAATTACAGGAATATATTTTAGAGGGGGAGAAACCAAAATGAATTAAATAAGCAAATTATTATATTGTATTCTATCCCTCTGTACGATGTAACACAATTTCATAAGTCTGAGCTATATTTAAACTGTAAGTTCAGATAAAATGTCTGGACTCTGTTTTTGAGGAGCAGCAAGCTCTCCTAATTGGCCTGGAATAAGATTTATATGAGTTGTCTGATCATCATTTTGATCACTAGATCAAGTGGTTCATTACCATAATTGTTGGGTTATACCTTGAGAGGCAGTTCTCCTCAGCTGCACACCTCAGTGCGTACATGTGCATCCTTTGGACATATATGGAAGCTTGAATATAATACGGATCAGGAACTAAGTCAGGAAGCCCTGGAAAAGAAATGGAAGCATGTTTGCACTGAGTTTTCTTAATCAGCGGTACTTTGAGATCATTGACTGCAAAATACATTATCTGAGACATTGGCATCATCTTGAGCTTTTATAAATCTCACAGACAGCTGGAGTGTGTGGCTACAGAACCATTAAGACCAATTGCTGATGTGAATCGCCACTTCTCAATTAAACCATGGACAAAAATACACACTTCCTGTGCAAACTGATGTTTCTGGGATGTAGGGAAGCTACCTTGTGTCTAGTTCCAAGCCAAACAGGAGGCAGGATAGGGGAGGGGCAGGAAGAAGTGGGTGTGGCTGAACTTCAGATGTATGTTTTTGCTGATCATTAAAATTTGTCAAAAATCTTAACAATTCTGTATCAGGAGACACTGAAATAAGTGGGTAAATGGACAGTGGGTAATTTTGGTGCCCGGTTTTCAGTTGAGCAATTTCCAAATACACCACTGAAAAAACAAGGGACTTTCTGGTCCAAAACTGGACAAATGACAATCCTATTTAGAGGCAATTGTTATAAAGCCTACAATAATAAAGTTTCCTACATATGGGACATTATCCATGTAACCCAGGGCACTGTTTGAAGAAGATCAGAGAGTTCTTCTAATATCCTGGCCCACATTCATCTCTTAACCAACAGCACCAAAGACAGATTAACTGGCCATTCATTTTATCTGCTGTTTGTGGGATCTATTTTATGCAAATTGGCTAATTCACTGGATGTGAAATGCCTCCTTCTATGCTGTATGACTCTATGATTCATTCAGACAGCTATCATACATGTTAGCTGAGCTGGGGCTGTCAGTGTTGGAGCCAATTGTATTCAGTAATAATTTGTTCACATGAACAACAGGTTATTCTTAAGTAATTTATAAGCTTGTAAAATATACCCAGTGAAATCCATATGTATCTGCTCCTGATACAAGTGAGTTGTTACCCTGACTCAATACCAGTGACAAATGCAGTCGTTAATGTTAGATGTAAATTGGTTTGATTGATCTCCAGCTTGGTCTATTCCATATAGAAGAGTCCATTGTACGGAACATAGAACAACAAAAACAACAACTTGTATTTATGTAGTACCTTTAACTTAGTAAAACGTCCCAAGGCGCTTCACAGGAGCGTTATCAAACAAAATTTGACACTGAGCCACATAAGGAGATATTAGGGCAGAAAAAGAGGTCGATTTTAAGGAGCGTCTTAAAGGAGGAAAGAGAGGTAGAGAGGCGGAGAGGTTTAGGGAGGAAATTCCAGAGCTTAGGGCCTCGGCAGCTGAAAGCATGGACGTCAATGGTGGAGCAATTAAAATCGAGGATGTGCAAGAGGCCTAAATTGGAGGAATGCAGATATCTCTTAATAATGTAGGGAAATGTGAGGTTATTCACTTTGGTAGGAAGAATAGAAAAACAGAATTTTTTTTTTTTTTTTTTAAATGGTGAGAAACTTTGAAATGTTGGCGTTCAGAGAGATTTGGGTGTCCTCGTGCAAGAAACACAGAAAGCTAGCATGTAGGGTACAGTAAGCAATAAGGAAAGCAAATGGCATGAGGAGGAATTTCTTCACTCAGAGAGTTGTGAATCTTTGGAATTCTCTACCCCAGAGGGCTGTGGATGCGGAGTCTTTCCTATTTCTTATGTTCTTAATGGCAGGATGTGGTTGGAAGCTCATTTCGGGGTCAATGGGAACGGTAGCATAAGTGGTTATGTTACTGGACTAGTAATCCAGAGACCTGGACTAACTGATCCAGAGACGTGAGTTCAAATCCCACCATGGCAGCTGGGGAATTTAAATTCAGTTAATTAAATAAATCTGGAATAAAAAGCTAGTATCAGTAATGGTGACCATGAAACTATCGGATTGTTGTAAAAACGCATCTGGTTCACTAATGTCCTTTAGGGAAGGAAATCTGCCGTCCTTACCTGGTCTGGCCTATATGTGACTCCAGACCCACAGCAATGTGGTTGACCATTAACTGTCCTCTGAAATGGCCTAGTAAGCCACTCAGTTATAACAAACCACTACAAGAAACAATAATAAGAATAAAACCGGATGGACCAGCTCGACATCAACTTCGGCACCGGCTTTGGCGATGACAACGGCACACCCAACCCAGTCGGCCTTGCAAAGTCCTCCTCACCAACATCTGGGGACTTGTGCCAAAATTGGGAGAGCTGTCCCACAGACATAGTCATACTCACAGAATCATACCTTTCAGCCAATGTCCCAAACTTCTCCATCACCGGCAGGACAGACCTACCAGGGGTGGCGGCACAGTGGTATACAGTCGGGAAGGAGTGGCACTGGGAGTCCTCAACATTGACTCCAGACCCCATGAAGTCTCATGGCTTCAGGTCAAGCATGGGCAAGGAAACCTCCTGCTGATTACCACCTACCGCCCTCGCTCAGCTGATGAATCAGTACTCCTCCATGTTGAACACCACTTGGAACAAGCACTGAGAGTAGAAAGGGCACAGAACGTACTCTGGGTGGGGGACTTCAATGACCATCACCAAGAGTGGTTCGGTAGCATCACTACTGACCGAGTCCTGAAGGACATAGCTGCCAGTCTGGGCCTGCGACATGTGGTGAGAGAACCAACACGAGGGAAAAGCCTACTTGATCTCGTCCTCACCAATCTACCTGTCGCAGATGCATCTGTCCATGAGAGCATTGGTAGCAGTGACCACCTCATAGTCATTGTGGAGACGAAGTCCCGTCTTCACACTGAGGACACCCTCCATTGTGTTGTGTGGCACTACCACCGTGCTAAATGGGATAGATTCAGAACAGATCTAGCAGCTCAAAACTGGGCATCCATGAGGCACTGTGGACCATCAGGAGCAGCAGAATTGTATTGCACCACAATCTGTAACCTCATGGCCCGGCATATCCCTCACTCTACCATTACCATCAAGCCAGGGGACCAACCCTGGTTCAATAAGGAGTGTAGAAGAGCGTGCCAGGAGCAGCACCAGGCGTACCTAAAAATTAGGTGCCAACCTGGGGAAGCTGCAACACATGACTACATGCATGCTAAAAAGCAGAAGCAGCATGCTATAGACAGGGCTAAGCAACCCCACATTCAACAGATCAGATCAAAGCACTGCAGTCCTGCCACATCCAGTTGTGAATGGTGGTGGACCATTAAACAACTAACGGGAGGAGGAGGCTCCATGAGTATCCCCATCCTCAATGATGGTGGAGCCCAGCACGTGAGTGCAAAAGACAAGGCTACAACACTGGCATCTATCCGACAATGTGGAAAACTGCCGAGGTATGTCCCAGTTTGGGTTTCGCCAGGACCACTCGGCTCCAGACCTCATTACAGTCTTGGTCCAAACATGGACAAAGGAGCTGAATTCCAGAGCTGAGGTGAGAGTGACTGCCCTTCTCATCAAGGCAGCATTTGACCGAGTGTGGCACCAAGGAGCCCTAGTAAAACTGAAGTCAATGGGAATCGGAGGGAAAACTCTCCACTGGCTGGAGTCATGCCTAGTCAAAGGAAGATGGTTGTGGTGGTCGGAGGTCAATCATCACAGCTCCAGGACATCGCTGCAGGAGTTCCTCAGGGCAGTGTCCTAGGCCCAACCATCTTCAGCTACTTCATCAATGACCTTCCCTCTAACATAAGGTCAGAAATGGGGATGTTCGCAGTGTTCAGCGCCATTCACACGCCTCAGATAATGAAGCAGTCCATGCCCACATGCAACAAGACCTGGACGACATTCAGGCTTGGGCTAAGTGACAGGTAAGATTCGCGCCACACAAGTGCTAGGCAATGACTATCTCCAACAAGCGAGAGTCTAACCACCACCCCTTGACATTCAACAGCATTACCATCGCTGAATCCCCCATCATCAACATCCTGCGGGTCACCATTGACCAGGAACTTAACTGGACCAGCCGCATAAATACTGTGGCAACAAGAGCAGGTCAAAGGCTAGGTATTCTGCGGCGAATGGCTCACCTCCTGACTCCCCAAAGCCTTTCCACCATCTACAAGGCACAAGTAAGGAGTGTGATGGAATACTCTCCACTTGCCTGGATGAGTACAGCTCCAACAACACACAAGAAGCTCGACACTATCCAGGACAAAGCAGCCCGCTTGATTGGCATCCCATCCACCACCTTAAACATTCACTCCCTCCACCACTGGCGTACCGTGGCTGCAGTGTGTACCATCTACAAGATGCACTGCAGCAACTCGCCAAGGTTTCTTCGGCAGCACCTCCCAAACCCGTGACCTCTACCACCTAGAAGGACAAGGGCAACAGGCGCATGGGAACACCACCACCTCCAAGTTCCCCTCCAAGTCACAGACCATCCTGACTTGGAAGTTTATTGCTGTTCCTTCATCGTTGCTGGGTCAAAATCCTGGAACTCCCTCCCCAACAGCACTGTGGGAGTACCTTCACCACATGGACTGCTCCAGTTCAAGAAGGCGGCTCACCACTAACTTCTCAAAGGGCAATTAGGGATGGGCAATAAATGCTGACCTTGCCAGCGACGCCCAGATCCCATAAACAAATAAAAAACAATACACCACCAAGGTTGCGAACAGTTTGGTTCAGCCTCAGACAGTTGCCAGGAAGAGGGAAGTAGTCGGTGGCAAGGGAATGGAGTTTGTGGCGGGGACCGAAGACAATGGTTTCCGTCTAACCAATATTTAATTGGAGGAAATTGTTGCTCATCTAGTATTGGATGTCAGACAAGCAGTCAGACAATTTAGAGACAGGTGGTGGTGAGGTAGAGCTGGGTGTCATCATCGTACATGTGGAAATTGATGCTGTGTTTTCGGATGCTGTCGCCGAGGGGCCGCATGTAGATGAGAAATAGGAGCGGGGCCAAGGATAGATCCTTGGGGACACCAGAGGTAACGGTGCGGGAGCAGGAAGAGAAATCATTGCAAGTGATTCTCTGGCTACGACTGGATAGATAAGAATGGAACCAGGCGAGTGCAGTCCCACCCAGCTGGACGACGGTGGAGAGGCATTGGAGGAGGATGGTGTGGTCAACCATGTCAAAGGCTGCAGACAGGTCAAGGAGGGATAGTTTACATTTGTCACAGTCATATAAGATGTCATTTGTGACTTTGGTAAGAGCTGTTTCGGTACTGTGACAGGGGTGGAAACCTGCTGAGGGATTCAAAGATGATTCAAACATGGAGTTCCGGGAAAGATGGGCATGGATCTGGGAGGCGACAGCATGTTCAAGGACTTTGGAGAGGAAAGGGAAGTTGGAGATGGGGCGATAGTTTGCAAGGACGGAGGGGTCAAGGGTTTTTTTTTTGAGAGAGACGGCAGATTTGAAGGAGATGGGGACAGTACCCGAGGAAAGAGAACCATTAACAATATCAGCTAACATGGGGGCCAAGACGGGAAGTTGGGTGGTCAGCAGGTTAGTGGGAATAGGGTCGAGGGAGCAAGAGGTGGATCTCATGGTCAGGATGAGCTCCGAGAGGGCGTAAGGGAGAGAAGCTAGAGAAAGACGCGAGTTCAGGGCTAGGGCAGGGGGGAACCCTAGAGGAAGTTTGGCCCGGTAGGCTAGGGGAAGGGAGGGAAGCGACAGTCCTTACTGTGCCGGGTATATATGTGGGTTATATCCAACACCAATGGCTGAAAATCACACAGCAACACCCTATTGTCAATCATGCACGCAATCTTTTAAGTATATTGAGGCATGTATTTTTCACTCACCAATGACACTGAATCAAATCTTTATATTTTTCTCCCTCCAAACTTCCCTCTGATTTCCTTGCCTTATTTCTCTTTTGAAGGGGCTGCCTCATCCTGGAGTACAGTTTCACAAGTGGCCATTTGTCAGTTGTGAGACTATGTTGGTTGTCTGTTTAAGCATTGCAGCCTCCACAGCCAAGCCAGAACCCTGTCTTCATCTTGTCACTATACGGGCACAGCTCCAGGTAATGGAGTTGGACAGCGATTGAGAGCAGAAACCCTCAGTTTGATTTATTTTGTGCCTTTCTGGCCAATATATTATGAGGCCAATTATTGCCCTCCTACTCCCACTCCAAGTAACAGCAGAGTAGAGATTGAACCTGGAACCATCCTCATCGTGTGGTTCAGTATCACAACAGGGACTGCATTCCTCCCAGAGCCAAATGGATTATGATTAGCTCAGTATTTTGAAGGTATGATCAAACAAAATTACACACTTGTGATTATTGTAGGAAAGAATTAAAATCAAGGTGATGGAGGAACAGCTAACTTACCAGACTCTCCTTAATTCTGATTACTGGCACAATGCACACATACACAAATGTTACTGCCTACAAGAGTGAGTTAGATATCATTTTATATCCCATGCAAATTACCAAATAATGTTTCGTGACACGAACGACATCACATTGTATTTCACAAAACAGAACGGTGTAACACTACTGCCCATTGAATCAGTTACCAAATGTACTGCCTGGTGTGGTGCCAAGCTATACAGAGCAGGAAAGGTTCAATTCCCGCTCGGTGCTGAGGCAGCTATTCTCAGCCAAGGTGCAAGCTGGAATACTACAAATGGTGTCAAAAACAAAAAGTAACCCCACCGCCACTCAGTGGGAGAGAGCGGGTATATTTTTCTGTGGGCGCAGGTGGAAAACTAGCGGTTCTGGATCGGCCACGCTTTATAACCGTCTGATTTTCCTTTCCATTAACATCCAGGTTGGATAACCGACCAACACTCACTGTGAGACTCGCACTTGAAGAATGGAGCCTTGGGCGAAGCATCAGAGGGCAACTAGCACGTGGAGTTGTACCCTAGCAAGATTCAGTACCCAGAACTGTGGGATCAAAAAAGCTCCCCCTTCACTGCCATTCCCTTGAGATTTGACCTTGCCCAAAGTATAATTAACCCCGCCCCGCAAACCGGGTGCATTCCCATCCCAGCGAGGCTTACCGTTCTGGAAGTACCTGGTGCCATGGCCCATTCTCCTGCGGACCCCGGGCCGGGATGACCGTGAGGACGAGGAGTAGACGTTGTAGAACACGCTGTTCCGGTTCTTGAAGGGATTCCGTGGATCGTCCGCCTGCATTTCAGCCGGATTGCCGGCGGCCGGCTCCGCTGTCCGCCCGGGGCGATGGGATTCCCGGGGCGGCTGACGGCCAGTCCCGGAGGGGCCGGCCCCTCGGTCTCCCTGCCTGCTCTCCCCGCCGCTGCTCAGGTAGATGCTCTGCATCTCCACCCTGCTGCGGTGGGCAGGGGGGCGGTAAGCCGGCCCGCTGTTCAATAAGCTGTACACATGCCCGTTGTTTTCCCACTGGATCCTCTGCCTCCACAAACCATTCGGCTCCTCTTGCCCATCCACAAGACCCATTCCACAAATCGAAAGGAAGCAGCAACAAATTGCAAGGAATCCTCTCATTCTGTTGACGTTTTGTTTCGCTGCTGGACAATATTTAAATCACAAATTTCCCAGTTGGAGCAAGTCTCTTTCCCACATGCACCTTCACAGTGGAGGAGAGGGCAGACAGTTTTTTTGTATCTTGCCTCAAGTGTGCTCACGGCTGATGATGAGCTCAGATATTTTAACCCTTTAAGCACAAAACTATTTTAGCAACTACCGCCCACTTGCCTTGCCACGGTTATGAGAAGCCCGGTGTATCCTCGCTCTCCCTTTCATTTAAAGTTCAAAACTAAAATTAACTCACCGCTGGCAGGTTTAAGTTTCAGCGGCTAATGCACCTCTCCAGATAAGATCACGGCCAACCTTTTACAATATGGTTTGTCCAGCTTTGAGTTAGTTATAAGAATATTCCAACAAAGGAAACTTAGTTTCGTTTGAAAATTGTAATATATGCAAATCAAATGCAAAACCTTATTGACAGCGCAACGAAACTCGTGGCTCTCCTGTGGCGTTGCTCCGCAATTCCTCACTGATTGACCTCGGGATGTTGCAGCAATTGGACCTTCTCCTTAAAGGGACAGGCCCCCTTAGTCACAGCTGGTCCTGAACAGCAGCATCATATTTTATGTGTTGCACTCCTGTCGTTATAAAGCAGCACATCCCGACCGACAGTGCCATAAAGAAATCTGATAGCAAAATACTGCGGATGCTGGAAATCCGAAATAACAGAAAACGCTGGAAAAACTCCGCTGAGTTTGCCCAGCGTTTTCTGTTGTTATTTCCATAAGGAAATCTGCTGGCTTCCTCTTAATCAAAAATAAATCCTGGCGATAGATATTATATCCAGTCGGTCTGTTTATTTAAAGTTTAATATCAGACTTCAAACATTTTTGGTAAAAGTTTGTCTTATCTGTCACGTTATGGGTTAAAAGCCCCGCACCCTTCCCCCGGCCCACCGCCAGCCCTGGATTTCCTGCTGATCGCATTGTTCTCCAGTGCTGGGGTGACCAGATTGTTCCCACTCACCCGGGGTTCAGTAACTGAACTTCTCTCTTTCTAGCTAGAAAAGAGTTTACCAAAGGCGCGAGGAGGCGATAAGCCTCCCAATTCATTTGTTTACATGTCTGTTCATTTCAGCTTCAAGCTGCCACGATGGCCAAGTGGGTAAGCGCCCAGTGTGCTGCTGAAGCAGGGGTTGTCAAGCGGAGGGTGCCCGCGGGCCGAGGAACACTTTCACCCGGCACGCAGACTATCGGGGCAATTTTCCCGAGCAGCCGAAACTTTGACAGCTGAATTCGGAGCACTTGGCCTTTCTAAAGGCAGTCGATCCCGGGTCTCTGAGCCGTTACCGGGCCTCCCTTCCCACTTGCAGCGCGCTGCTGAGTTCGGTGCACAACCCTCCCCCCGCTCGAGCCCGCGGATCCGCCAATCACAGCTTCACTTTTTTCCCGCGCTCTCCAGCCGCCCGCGCTTTTCTCGTTGGGTTTGAGTGCACTGCTCGCGCCCCTTCTTCAGACACTTGCACACGCTCTGCAGCCGGGCGTCGTGATCCTCTGCAGTTAAATACCGTTTGAAATTAAATAAATGTGATAATAGAGGGTGGAGGGGGGAAATGGAAAATCAGAGAAGCTATGGACGGGGAGAGGTCCAGCTTCGCTCTTTCCCCCCACCACCCCCCCCCCATTAAAAGCAGCAAACCACGAAGGCTGAAAAAAATCACGCTGAGGAAAAGAGCAAAAGCTGGTTGAGAGAAGAGTGTTATGTTCATAAATAAATAGACATTCTTATTATGAACAGCTAGCTTGAGCTAGTCACTTTATTCAGCCATGTGGACTTGTACAGCATCCATCTTGACTACTGCCTTGTGGGTAGCCTAGAGCATCGTGGGTAGTCCAGTATTATATACATACAGCTCCACCTAGTGTACCATTCTAGAATGACATGTTACTGATCATTACATCCCCCTTTCTTTGAGGTTAAACAAAATCAATATCAATCAATCATAACGACATAAACATCTTCACAATAGTCAATACATTTTCAATATAGTTTTCTTTGTACTCAAAGATTAAGTCTATCAGGCTTTTTTACTTCACGTGTGGATCTTCTCAGCACGGGTAAGTCTGATGTGTTTTCATGAGAGCCTGTATGTGTGTTTGTGTTAGATTGTTCTGGTGGTGAGTGACAAGATTCAGTTGCGGCATTGTCATCGATTTGCTCTTGGATAGTTTCTTGTGTTTTCAGGAGGGAACGGCGGTTCCTCCTGAGAATCTGTCCTTCCTCAGTTCTAACAGTGTATGACCTTGGTCCTACTTCCTCAAGAACTGTAGCTTTCCTGTTCCATGCATCTGGATCCTCAATCCTGACAACATCATCCCTTGTCAATGGTTTGAGTTTTGGATGACTTGTCATAGTATGATTTCTGTTTCAGCTTTAACAGTTGAAGTCTCTGTCTTAGTTCCTTACTCTGCTTTTCTTTTGCACAGCAGGGTAGCGTGGTACGCAACTTGCGACCCATTAGGAGTTCAGCAGGTGAAGAACCAGAGTCTAAAGGTGAGGCTCGGTAGCTCAGCAGGGCGAGATAAGGATCAGACTTGCTTTCTATTGCTTTCTTTAGTAGCTGTTTGAGAACTTGAACACCTTTCTCTGCCTTACCATTTGACTGAGCATACAGAGGACTGGACGTGATGTGTTCAAAGTCATACTGTGCTGCAAACTGTTGCCACTCCTTACAGTTGAAGCACGGACCATTGTCGCTAACGGCAATCCTGGGAATTCCATGTCTGGCGAAGATGGATTTAACATGCATTATGACATTGCTTGCTGTGGTGCTTGAGAGCAGCGCCATCTCAGGATAGTTAGAATAGTAGTCAATCACTATTAGATAGTCTTTACCATTCAAATGAAAAAGGTCCATACCAATCTTTTGCCATGGTGCTGTTGGTAAGTCAGCTACTATCATTGGTTCCTTTGCTTGTTTGTTTTGGTGTTTCTGACATGTCTCACATTCGCCTAACATGTTCTCAATGTCCTTATTTATGCCAGGCCAATAAACAGTGTCTCTTGCTCTCCTTTTGCATTTTTCAATTCCAAGGTGTCCCTCATGAATCCTTTTGAGCATGTCTTGACGTAGAGCCTGTGGAATGACTATTCTGTTCTGTTTTAGTAATAGTCCACTTGCGACACTCAACTCTGACCTTATGTGATAGTACTTTGGACAGGAACCTTTTGGCCAACCATGATGAATGTTCTCTATTACTGTTTGTAACACTGTATCTTTTACTGTTTCTTCTGCTATTTGCTTTGATTTTGTGTCTGACACGGACAGCGCAGCAGTGACCATACTCACATGAACATCCACGTCTTCCTCAGTAGAGCTCACATGACTCATTGTGGGTGCTCGGGATAGTGCATCTGCTAACACTATGTGTTTGCCTGGTGTGTAGATCAGTTCAAAGTCATATCTTTGCAGCTACATCATGAGTCGTTGAATCCTTGGAGACATCTCATTCAGGTTCTTTTTTGTGATGGCAACCAGTGGGCAGTGGTCTGTCTCAACTGTGAAGGTGAGAAGTCCATATATGTAGCCATGGAACTTTTCTAGTCCAACTACCAAGCCTAGACATTCCTTTTCAATCTGGGTGTATCGACACTCAGAGTCAGTCATAGACCTGGAGGCATAGGCAACAGGCTTCCAATCTTCACCCTCTGCTTGTAGCAAGACGCCTAGGCCATCTTTTGATGCATCCGTTGACACTTTGATTCTCTTTGTTGGGTCAAAGAAGGTGAGTAGAGGTGTGGTTGTCAGCACTGTTTTAAGGTTCATCCACTCTTGTTCATGTCTTTCTGTCCATGCAAACTCATTTGTTTTATGTAGCAGGTCTCGCAGACAGGCTGTCTTGGCTGACAAGTTAGGAATGAACTTTCCAATGAAGTTTATCATCCCCATGATGCGTAGCACTCCTTTTTTGTCAGTGGGTCGGGGCATGTTGAGTATGGCGTTTACTTTTTCCATATCTGGCTCTATTCCTTTGCCAGATAGATTATCTCCTGGGAAAGTGACTTCCTGGACGCCAAACTGACACTTGGCTTTATTGAGCTTCAGTCCATTCCGGCGTATGCTCTGTAGCACTTTAGTCAGTCTCTCATTGTGTTCTTTCAGTGTGGAGCCCCAGATGATGATGTCATCAACATAGACCCGAACTCCTTCCAGACCTTCAATTATGTGTTCCATCGCTCTATGAAAGATTTCAGATGCAGATATTATCCCGAAAGGCATTCTGAGGAAACAATACCTGCCAAATGGTGTGTTGAAGGTACAGTATTTGGTGCTCTCTTCATCCAGTTTTAGTTGCCAAAATCCTTGTGAGGCATCGAGCTTTGTGAAGTATCTGGCACCTGACATTTCACTGGTGATTTCTTCTTGCTTGGGAATCTGGTAGTGTTCACGTTTTATGTTTGCATTTAAGTCCTTTGGATCCATGCATACTCTTAGATCATTGTTCCTTTTCTTTACACATACCATGGAGTCTGTTGGCTCTTCGACTTTCCTGATGACTCCTAATGTGGTCATTCTGTCCAGTTCTTTCTTGAGCCGGTCACGCAGGGGTGCTGGAACTCTCCGTGGAGCATGTACCACTGGCTGAGCATCCTCCTTTAGCTGGATCTTGTAAGTGAATGGTAGAACTCCAAATCCTTTGAACACATCCTGGAAATTACTCACTACAGAATCCACTGAGTCATCTGGTCTGCTTATGGCACAGTTTATACGGTAGACTCTCTTGACCAGTTCTAAGTCCTCACAAACTTTCAAGTCCTTCAGCCACAACAGAAAACATGAGATGATGCACTTTGTCTTTGACTGTCACTTTAAGTCTGCATACACCTAAGCTATCTATTTTCTGTCCATTATAGTTCTTCAGTAGTACTGACTTTTTCTGTATTTTGGGCTTTTCTTTCATATTTTTAATGTCACTCATACTGATTAAGTTTGCTTTTGCCCCAGTGTCTAGTTTCAATGTAACTAATGCTCCATTTATCTGCAGTGGGATCATCCATTTGTCCTCTTTTACTGCATTAACTTTATGTTCAGCATTGTCCATTCCCGAGGGCTGCACATTTTCTGTATCCTTTTCGATATTGTCATATGACACCATTCCTACAAAAAATGTCTCACTTAAATCAGTGTCCTCTATCGCATTGACTTGTTGCCCTTTCTTTGTTTTTACTTTTGAAAAGCATTTTTTGGCAAAGTGATTCTTTCCATTACATTTTGTGCACATTTTTCCAAATGCTGGGCATTGTCATGACTGGTGTTTGTAACCACAGCGTTTACAATTAAAAATTCCTTCCTCCGATTGCTTTGCATTTCTGTTCTGCCCATGTTTCTTCCCCTTGTAGGACATAGCACCGACAGCAGCACTATGACTTACTACAATCGCATTATTATTAATTTCACTGAAAGTCTTCACGTGCTTTTGAGCTAGCTTGGCATATTTTTACAGCATTTGCCAATGTTAGTTCAGTTTCTCTCAACAGACGTTCCCTGACCTTTTTATTATGAATACCAAACACAATCTGGTCACGAATCATTGATAATTTCAGTTCAGAGAAATTACATGTCTGTGCTTTCAGTTTCAGATCGGTCATAAAGCTATCAAAAGTCTCATTTTGCTGCTGTGTCCGTGAACGGAACACGTACCTCTCATAGGTCTCATTCTTTTTGGGAGAACAATGTGTATCAAATTTCTTTAGCACATCATCCAGTTTTTCTCTGTCCTCCTCTTGATCAAATCCAAACGTATTAAATACCTCTATCGCCTGCGGGCCTGCAACCGTGAGCAGTATCGCTATTTTCCTTGCGTCTGGCTTCGTACCGAACCCGATGGCTGCAATGTAGAGTTTGAATCATTGTTTGAAAGTCCGCCAATTGCAGTCGACATTCCCCGTGAGTTTCAAACCCTCCGGTGGCTTCAAATTCTCCATGTCGCATTTCACAATATTCAGCAGATTTCACCAATCCTGGTACCATGTTATGTTCATAAATAAATAGACATTCTTATTATGAACAGCTAGCTTGAGCTAGTCACTTTATTCAGCCATGTGGACTTGTACAGCATCCATCTTGACTACTGCCTTGTGGGTAGCCTAGTGCATCGTGGGTAGTCCAGTATTATATACATACAGCTCCACCTAGTGTACCATTCTAGAATGACATGTTACTGATCATTACAAAGAGGATTGGGATGATGAGGTGGTGACAGCGAGCTTCCTTTCGGAGACCAAATCCAGGGACCACTTAGACTGTGAGACCAAATCCAGGGACCGCTTAGACTGTGAGACCAAATCCAGGGACCGCTTACGCTGTGAGACCAAATCCAGGGACTGCTTAGACTGTGAGACCAAACCAGGGACCGCTCACACTGTGAGACCAAATCCAGGGACCGCTTACGTTGTGAGACCAAATCCAGGGACTGCTTACATTGTGAGACCAAATCCAGGGACTGCTTACACTGTGAGACCAAATCCAGGGACTGCTTACATTGTGAGACTAAATCCAAGGACCGCTTACATTGTGACATTGTGAGACCAAATCCAAGGACTGCTTACATTGTGAGACCAAATCCAGGGACTGCTTACATTGTGAGACCAAATCCAGGGACCACTTACATTGTGAGACTAAATCCAAGGACCGCTTTCATTGTGAGACTAAATCCAAGGACCGCTTACATTGTGAGACCAAATCCAGGGACCACTTACATTGTGAGACTAAATCCAAGGACTGCTTACATTGTGAGACCAAATCCAGGGACTGCTTACATTGTGAGACCAAATCCAGCGACCGCTTACATTGTGAGACCAAATCCAGCGACCGCTTACATTGTGAGACCAAATCCAGGGACCACTTACATTGTGAGACTAAATACAAGGACCGCTTATGTTGTGAGACCAAATCCAGGGACCGCTTATATTGTGAGACCAAATCCAGGGACCGCTTACATTGTGAGACCAAATCCAGGGACCGCTTACATTGTGAGACTAAATCCAGGGACCGCTTACATTGTGAGACCAAATCCAAGGACCGCTTATATTGTGAGACCAAATCCAAGGACCGCTTACATTGTGAGACCAAATCCAGGGACCGCTTACATTGTGAGACCAAATCCAGGGACCGCTTACATTGTGAGACCAAATCCAAGGACCGCTTATATTGTGAGACCAAATCCAAGGACCGCTTATATTGTGAGACCAAATCCAAGGACCGCTTATATTGTGAGACCAAATCCAGGGACGAGTTACACTGAGACTGAAATGGGAATCATCGTGCTTCAGTGTGGACAATGGTCATGGTGGCAAAACCAACTCTAGTGAAGGCGAATGGATAAAGATATCAAGGTGGGATCATATGGCGAGTGACCGGTGGAATCCAGTGACATTTTATTGTCAGAAGCCCTTTCAGGAAGGCCAATGATTGGATGTAACCTGGGTCCGCCTGTTCTTGTGCCTAAAGTCTAATGACCCCAATGTCTTTTCCTGTGAAAAATGCAGAGATGTGAAAGAAAGGAGGAAATCAGGCTCGGGCCAGAAGAAGATTCCTTGAATGTACAGTTCACAAGCTTGTTTTGTAACTCGTCTGCTTGAGGTAAAAACATGAAATGAAAAAGAACGCATCTAGTGACACTGGCGTTGTCAATAGTGGCTTCTAACCCTAACCCCTAAGCCTAACACCGTAACCACTAACCCCAATCCTAACCACTAACCCTAAATCATGCAGTGTTAATAGCACAATGCAGGGTCACATTGTCAACAGTCATCATGATATTGCTGAAGATGTGTTGTCAATAGTCATTATGGTGTTAACTGATGCAATTCAGGTGTGTTGTCAATAGTCACTCCAAACAGAGGAGATCATCCAAAGAAACCAAGGCCAGCAGGGAGATACTTTATTTGAACAGTAAAGATTACAGTGTAAAGCAATCAGATTGCCATGGGAAGGAAGGGCTCCCCTTTTCCCCTCTTCTTGCAGTTTTCCTCCCCACTGTGGAGGACCCAAGGATTATGGTCCAGATTTTCCGGGGCCTATGACTGTGTAAGTGGTCGTGAGCACCCCACAAGTTCTGGGTTTCCACATGCGATGCGTATGCGCGAAACCCAGAACTTGCGATCTGTCAAGTTTCAGCTTGACAGATCGTATGAATCTGCAGGAAAAGGACATTCACTGGCACAGAGTTTGGCTATTTGCCCAACTACTGCCCAGTGAATGCCCACGAAACCCTTATGCCTGGTAAAAGCAGGCGTAAGGCCTTCTTTTACCAGCATAAGGGTTTAAATAAATATTAAAATAATTTTTTTAATGATTTAACCATACAAAAACCTTTAAAATTAGTTTAGGTTATTTTTCACCCCCTGAAACATGTTTGAATTTTTTTTTAATTTAATTTTTGTTTTAAATGTTTAATTGAATTGTATTTTAATTAATTTTGAACATGCGATGATTTATTTTTATTTATGTGGGGTGAAAGTGTATTTTTTAGGGGATTTCTATTATGCTTATAGGGATTCCATACGTAAATGGAATCCCCATAAGCATAACCATTTGTGATTGGTTGGGCTGGCTCACATGATCCCAGAGTTGCTTGTGAACCACATGCTCCCCTGGGAAACGTGGGCCTTTACGCAGGCCTGCGCCTTCAGGCTCAGGAGCACGACTCTTCGAAGATACAGAGGCACCAGGTAGGTGCATACTTTTCTTGCAGTTCGGAGACATTCGCCCGCAGGAAGCCTCCGACCACAATTTCCAGCCCAATGCTTACAAGGTGTGTGCCGAGAGTGTTATGTGCTTGTGATTAATATTCAATCAACACTGAGGCAACCAGTTGTGGTTGTATAACAGATTAAGAATACAGGAAGTCAAACAAGACAGGTGCATTTCTGACCAGAATGGTAGGTGGCTCAGTCTCTGATCCATTCTGACCTTGTGCCCTTTCTGGTGGGATTCATCCTTCCCATATTTAACACATATATTCAGGGCGATATGATAGAAATGTTTAAAATCATTAAAGATGGAACGGGGTACATAAACGCAGGCTGTTCCCAGTGGTTGCGAGGTCAAGACGAGGAGCTACAGATAGAAGATGAAGTGTAAGAGATTTTGAACCGTGATCAAGAGAAACTTCTTTACACAGAGAGGTGTGAGGCTGTGGAATTCACTTCCAGGGTTAGTGGTTAGGGCACAAAGTGCTGTAGTGACAAGTGGCCCTCATGTTTTTTTCTAAGACAAGCCTCAGCCCAGTCATTTGCTTCAAATGTTGATGCAATAGTTCAGGCGGACCTGCGAGAGGAGAGGCAGGAGAGGCTGATTTAAACTGATCTCCGAGAGCGGGAGAGGCGGACCTGCGAGAGGAGAGAGAGAAGTAAAAAGTAATCGAAGTGTAACGTCATGAGAAAGCAGGTAAGTGATTGGTTGGTGAGTATTTCTCTCTTTCTCGCTTTTTTCCAGACTTAAATTTTGTGGTTTATAGTTTCTAAGGTCTCTGTTGTGTAGCGGGGACTGCTGGTAAACAAGGGCCCTTGAGTATATCATTTAATTATAGTGTAATTGGTGGGATTGATTTGATTTAATTTAATTTGAATTAATTAAAGGGTAAGTCATGGCACTACAGCTCGGCACCGTGATATGCTCCTCCTGCACTATGTGGGAAATCAGGGACACTTCCTGTGTCCCTGACGACCATGTGTGTGGGAAGTGTATCCAGCTGCAGCTACTGGCAGACCGCATTGTGGCACTGGAGCTGCGAATGGATACATACTGGAGCATTCGCAATGCTGAGGACATCGTGGAAAGCACGTTTAATGAGTTGGTCACACCACAGGTAAAGGCTGCACAGCCAGGAAGGGAATGGGTGAGCGCCTGGCAGTGTAGTAGGCGCAGGCAGGTAGTGCAGGGGTCCCCTGTGACCATCCCCCTCTCAAACAGATATACCGCTTTGGATATTGTTTGGGAGGATGGCTTATCGGGGGAAGGCAGCAGCAGCCAAGTTCCTGGCACCATGA
Source organism: Somniosus microcephalus (assembly GCF_052327205.1). NCBI lineage: Eukaryota > Metazoa > Chordata > Chondrichthyes > Squaliformes > Somniosidae > Somniosus > Somniosus microcephalus. The sequence goes on along the minus strand of NC_140999.1, from coordinate 44,267,502 downwards.
GTGGTTCTGCTGCACAGGACGGGAGGAAAAAGAGGGGTAGAGCTATAGTAATAGGGGATTCTATTGTAAGGGGAATAGATAGGCGTTTCTGCGGCCGCAAACGAGACTCCAAGATGGTATGTTGCTTCCCTGGTGCAAGGGTCAAGGATGTCTCAGAGTGGCTGCAGAGCATTTTGGAAGGGGAGGGTGAACAGCCAGTTGTTGTGGTGCATATAGGTACCAACGATATAGGTAAGAAAACGGGATGATGTCCTAAAAGCTGAATATAGGGAGTTAGGAGGTAAATTTAAAAATAGGAGCTTAAAGGTAGTAATCTCAGGATTGCTACCAGTGCCACGTGCTAGTCAGAGTAGAAATAGAAGGATATTTCAGGTGAATACGTGGCTAGAGAAATGGTGCAAGGGGGAGGGATTCAAATTCCTGAGACATTGGAACCGGTTCTGGGGGAGGTGGGACCAGTACAAACTGGACGGTTTGCACCTGGGCAGGACCGGGACCGATGTCCTAGGGGGAGTGTTTGCTAGTGCTGTTGGGGAGGGTTTAAACTAAAATGGCAGGGGGTTGGGAACCTGAGCAGGGAGACAGAGGAAAGGGAAACAAGGATAGAAGCAAAAGACAGGAAGGAGAAAAGCAAAGGTGGCAGTCAGAGAAATCAAGGGTTTAAATCAAACATGGCCACAGTAAATAATAATTCTAAAAGGTCTAAGAGTGTTAAAAAAACAAGTCTTAATGCGAGGAGCATTCGTAATAAGGTGGATGAATTAGCTGCGCAAATAGAGGTAAACGGATATGATATGATTGGGATTACGGAAACATGGCTCCAGGGTGACCAAGGCTGAGAACTCAACATCCAGGGGTATTCAATATTCAGGAAAGACAGGCAAAAAGGAAAAGGAGGTGGGGTAGCATTGCTGGTTAAAGAGGGGATTAACACAATTGTAAGGAAGGATATTAGCTCTGATGATGTGGAATCTGTATGGGTAGAACTGAGAAATACCAAGGGGCAGAAAATGTTAGTGGGAGTGGTATACAGACCCCCAAACAGTAATGCAGAGGTTGGGGATGGCACTAAACGGGAAATTAGAGATGCGTGCAATAAGGGCACAGCAGTTATCATGGGTGGCTTTAATCTACATATAGATTGGGCTAATCAAATTAGTAACAATACCGTGGAGGAGGAATTCCTGGAGTGTATACGGGATGGTTTCCTGGACCAATATGTCGAGGAACCAACTAGAGACCAGGCCAACTTAGACTGGGTATTATGTAATGACAAAGGATTAATTAGCAATCTTGTTGTGCGAGGCCCCTTGGGTCAGAGCGATCATAATACAGTATGATAGAATTCTTCATTAAGATGGCGAGTGAAGTAGTTGACTCAGAGACTAGGGTACTGAATTTAAATAAAGGAAACTACGATGGTATGAGGCGCGAGTTGGGTAGGATTGATTGGGGAATGTTACTCAAAGGGTTGACGGTGGATAGGCAATGGCAAACATTCAAAGATCGCATGGATGAACTACAAAATTTGTTCATCCCTATTTGGCATCAAAATAAAACAAAAAAGGTGACTCAACCATGGCTAACAAGGGAAATTAGGGATAGCATAAGATCCAAGGAGAGGACATATAAATTGGCCAGAAAAAGCAGTAAACCTGAGGATTGGGAGCAGTTTAGGATTCAACAAAGGAGGACAAAGGGATTAATTAAGAGGGGGAAAATATAGTATGAGAGTAAGCTTTCAGGGAACATAAAAACTGACTGTAAAAGCTTTTATAGATATGTGAAGAGAAAAAGATTGGTGAAGTCAAGCATAGGTCCCTTGCAGTCAGAATCAGGGGAATTTATAATGGGGAAGAAAGAAATGGCAGACCAATTAAGTACATACTTTGGTTCTGTCTTCACAAAGGAGGACACAAATAACCTCCCAGAGATGTCGGGGAACATAGGGTCTAATGAGAGGGAGGAACTGAATGAAATCAGTATTTGTAGGGAAATGTTGTTCGGGAAATTAACGGGATTGAAGGCCGATAAATCCCCAGGGCCTGATAATCTACACCCTAGGGTACTTAAGGAAGTGGCCCTAGAAATAGTAGATGCATTGCTGGTCATCTTCCAAAATTCTATAGACTCTGGAACAGTTCCCATGGGTTGGAGGGTAGCAAATGTTACCCCACTGTTCAAAAAAGGTGGTAGAGAGAAAACAGGGAATTATAGACCGGTAAGCCTGACATCGGTAGTGGGGTAAAAGATGTAATAGCAGAGCACTTGGAAAACAGTGACAGGATCGGACAAAGTCAACATGGATTTACAAAAGGTAAATCGTGCTTGACTAAGCTACTGGAATTTTTTGAGGATGTAACTGCAGGAAACTTTGGTTTATCCGGAGGTTGTATGTCCGGAAACCTCGATCTACCGGAAGAAATCAGGAGCCGTTTTGTTAGGTGTTTTTTTTCTTCTCGTGGCTTTGTTTTCAACAGTCGGGCTCTGGAAAGTCTCTCTGAAGCTGTTGCTAAGCTACAGAGATGTTTCCAAGGTACGGGCCGACTGTTTACAAGCTGTTGCTAAGCAACAGTGTTTGTTGTCAGATACGGAGATGAAAACCTCCGTATGCTTCAACATTAACTTTGTATGTCCGGCAGTTTTGATAGATCGGCAACAGCTCGGTCCCGTCGGTGCCGGATATAACAAAGTTTCCTGTGGTAGAATAGATAAGGGAGAACCAGTGGATGTGGTGTATTTGGACTTTCAGAAGACTTTCGATAAGGTCCCGCATAAGAGATTTGCATGTAAAGTTAAGGCACATGGGATTGGGGGCAAGGTACTGACTTGGATAGAGAACTGGTTGGCAGACAGGAAGCAAAGAGTTGGAATAAACGGGTCTTTTTCCAAGTGGCAGGCAGTGACTAGTGGGGTACCGCAGGGATCGGTCCTAGGACCCCAGCTATTCACAATATATATTCATGATCTAGACGAGGGAACTAGATGTAATATCTCCAAGTTTGCAGACGACACGAAGCTGGGTGGGCGTGTGTGCTGTGAGGAGGATGCCGAGAAACTCCAGTATGATTTGGACAGGTTGGATGATTGGGCAGATGCATGGCAGATGCAGTATAATGTGGATAAATGCGAGGTTATCCACTTTGGTGGCAAAAACAGGAAGGCAGATTATTACCTGAACGGCAATAGATTGGGAGAGGGGGAAGTGCAATGAGACCTGGGTGTCCTTGTGCAGCAGTCGCTGAAGGTAAGCATGCAGGTGCAGCAGGCGGTTAAGAAGGCAAATGGTATGTTGGCCTTCGTAGTGAGAGGGTTTGAGTACAGGAACAAGGATGTCTTGCTGCAGTTGTACAGGGCCTTGGTGAAACCACACCTTGAGTAATGTGTGCAGTTTTGGTTGCCTTATCTGAGGAAGGATGTTCTTGCTATGGAGGGAGTGCAGCGAAGATTCACCAGACTGATACCTGGGATCGCAGGAATGACATATGAGGAGAGATTGGGTCGATTGGGCCGATTGGGCTTATGCTCGCTGGAGTTTAGAAGAATGAGAGGGGATCTCATTGAAACTTATAAAATTCTAACAGGACTAGACAGACTAGATGCAGGAAGGATGTTCCCGATGGCGGGGGAGTCCAGAACCAGGGGTCACAGTCTAAAGATGACGGGTAAGCCATTTAGGACAGAGAAGAGGAGGAATTTCTTCAGCCAGACAGTGGTGAACCTGTGGAATTCTCTACCACAGAAGGCAGTTGAGGCCAATTCATTAAATATATTCAAGAAGGAGTTAGATATATTTCTTAAAGGCTAAAGGGATCATGGGATATGGGGAGAAGGCAGGGACAGGGTACTGAGTTTGGATGATCAGCCATGATCTCATTGAATGGCGGAGCAGGCTCAAGGGGCCGAATGGCCTACTCCTGCTCCTATCTTCTATGTTTCTGTGTTTCTAAGCTAAGAGGTGCCAGATATCAGAGAGCAGCAGTAGCAGTAAATAAACTCCAAATGTAAGTAGGTACCAATATATTTTATCTTCATCTATTTCTATTTTAATAACTTTTGCTGAATGTGGCCCACGACAAGTGCCAGAATATTGGATCAGGTCCACCACAGAAAATGAATTTGACATCTCTATACTAAAACATACAGACCAGCAGGCACTAACTCATGCTGGTGTACATTCCATGGATGCAATCTACCCTCTGGTACCTCATTCTTCACATGTCAACTCAGATAGTGAGTGCTGCCAGGGATTCAGCATCACAGCCAAGACCAATCCTCACCCAGCATCAATATTTTCCATATGGCGTCAATGGATAGTGATGAGGTGCAGGAAACCTGTCTGATTTTATTTGGACCCTAACCAGAAAAGTGCTGAGGCCGAGTGTAGCAACCCTGCAATTTACATGGCTGAGATGGGCTAACTCAGGGGATTGAACCTGGAATTTACCTTGTTTGTATGGCTTAGCACCAGACCAGGCAGTGCAGTTACCAGTGGAGACACTGGAGAGAAGAGAGGAGAGGGCGAGCAAATTCTATAGGTTTTCATCAACATAAGGAAAACATTGAATGCATGTTTGGTGCAATAAGCTTGTGTAATTTATTTTCTGTAAATATAAATGGTATAATATGATCAAAATCTTGATACTGCAACTAGAGATGAATTATGAGAGAATAGTACTGTAGAAAAATAAATAAACAACAAGAACAACTTGCATTTATATACCGCCTTTAACATAGTAAAATGTCTGAAAGCGCTTCAGAAAAGTGTTTTCAAACAAAATTTGACACCAAGCTACGTAGGGAGATATTCGGACAGATGAGGGTCAAAGCGGTAGATTTTAAGGAGCATCTTAAAGGAGGAGAGAGAGGTAGAGTGGCGTAGAAGTTTAGGGAGGGAATTCCAGATCTTAGGGCCTAGGCAATTGAAGGCACGACTGCCAATGGTGGAGCGATTAAAATCAGAGATGTGCAAGAGGCCAGAATTGGAGGAGCGCAGAGCAGATAGGGAGGGGCAAGGCCATTAAAGGATTTGAAAACAAGGATGAGAATTTTAAAATTGAGGTGTTGCCGGACCAGGAACCAGTGTAGGTCAGCGAGTACGGCACTTGGTGCGAGTTAGGATATGGGCAGCAGAGTTTTAGATTAGCTCAAGTTTATGTAGCGCGGAAGATGGGAGGTCGGCCAGGAGAGCATTGGAATCGTCAAATCTAGAGGTAACAAAGGCATGGATGAGGGTTTCAGTAGCAAATAAGCTGAGGCGGGGCAGAGATGGGCCATGTTATGGAGGTGGATGTGGGCAGTCTTGGTAAAGGGCACAGTTCATATTCTTCTATGCTAAATCATTTCCAAACACAGCTTTTACTTTTTCACTTCCAATGGCAAATGTTTCTACCCCCTTTAGAAAAGACTACTGTGTTCTCCACATTTCTCTTGGTACTCAACACAGGGAAACTATATGGGGGTTGTTTTCAGCAGCAGTACTGGTAGAGGTTCTACAATTACTGGACTAGGGAGGAGAAAAAAAATCAGCCAGGGTTTCCACTCCAAAGGCCCCTGCTGGAATGTGTGTGGATATCAGACGAGAACAGATTTGGGCTTGGTTGTGATGAACTCTTTGGTCAAATGGTTATCTGGGCAAAGTACCAGAGGGCAGCTGACACCTGTGAAAATGTACCCCAGCAAGAATCAATGCTTTTGGAGAGGAGAGGAGACAAATACTGTAGCAAAGCAAAATTGTGGCACCAAATGGAGATCATTTTGGAAAGTTTGCAGTTATTTATTCATTGAGGAACATCCAATGTTTATTTCTTCATTTATGTAAATATGAATCATAGTTCATCAGTTCTTGACCAGAAATCTTTGCACATTCTCAATGGAGGAAACAAAAAAATCAATTTAAATGACTCCTGTCCCAAAGGAGCAAGGCCCCCATGTACAGGAACATTCAATATTGAAGATACAGTGAATTTAGAACAATTAGATTTGGCTGCTGTTAAGTGGTTGAGGTTTATCTTGGCTCAGTGCTTCCAGGAATATGAAACAAGAGATGGAAGGATAGAGTCACAGCACCATCCAATCCAACTAAATAAATTCTTGGCTCAATGAACTTTAATACAAAATAAACAAAGCTGCTAATAGTACATGCCCCTTATGGTGTCATGTCAAGCCAGATCAGTTTGCTTGTCCCTGTTCAACCTCTCTTCCCTGACTGAGGCAAATGCCTCTCAAATCCTATATTCTAGGTCTGTACTATTCACCAGCTGTGTGCTGAGGGCCACAGCTCCAGCCAGTATCTTGCTCAAGGGTCATGCTCAGCAATGCTGCACCTGGTGTGATGGGACATGGGTGCGTGTCTGCAATTCCCTCACACAGTAGACTCTTGTTTCCCACTGTGAGAATTACCAAGTGGAGGTCAGGTCCTTCCCCACATGAAGCAAAAAAAACTACAGTCCCAATTGCTATATTTTAACGGGGCCTTCAAAGATAGAGGAAGTCAGCCACAACCTCTGGTACTGCACCTAAGCACAATCCAGTGCATTCAACCGCTTTGCATTGAGTTTCTAAATCCAGGTCATTGATGTAAATGAGAAACAATAGTGGTCCCAGCACAAAATCATGAGTACCTCAGTCAGAACTTCCCACAAACCAAACATAACTCCTCCAATGAGTACTCATTGTTTCGTACCCTTCAGCTGTTTTTTTTATCCAATCTCAATAACATTGAGTTTGGCTTATAGCCCTTCATGTGGCACTTTGTCAAATGCCTGTTGGAAGTCTTATGATGCAATAGGACTTCCCACAGTCCACTTGGGTTGTGACTTCCTCAAAGAAGTCAAGCAGGTTGGCCAGTAGGAGCTAAATTAAAGAACAGGACCTCAAGGGTTATAGGGGGGCTAAATTCGGTTGATTTGTGGCTCCCGTTAGCGCTCTAAGAACGGGGCGCAAATCAACTAGCGCCTGGGCGCGTGGCCGCTAACACTTGCCGCTAAATTCAGCGGAAGGTTAGCGGCGGTGCTAACCGTTAGCGCTGCGTAGCATTGCACCTCGGCGATGACGTCATCACCGTGCGCAGCACCCCGCTCACGCCCCGGCTGTAACATTGGGTGGCGCCCTCCAACTTACTGCCGGACGCTATGACAGCTGGGGTCAGGGGGGCCTACCTGCGGCTGGGGCGGCGCTAGTTAAAGGGGAGGTGGTGGGCGGCCATTTTTGTTGCTGGCCGCCAGCTAGCACCTGCCCCCGTTGCTGTCCCCGGCCCCCGTGAAGTCCCCCCGCGGGGTGCCGGCTGCTCTCTGTGAGCCCGGCACACCTCGAGTTTGCCGGCACTCCCGATCCCTGGTGGCCCAGTTGTACGCCGGGATGTGCTGCGCCAGGCCCCTCCCCTTTAATAAGGGGAGGAAGGCCTGCAGTACCACGGTGTGACGTGCCACAGTGCTATTGACTCGCAGCACCCCAAGAGGGTTGCAGGGCGCTTCCAGTAGCGCCCCTCCTCCCTCTCAGGGCGCTACCTGGGAAAATCGGCCACGGGGGCACTAACTTTTTCAGGCAGCGAAGGTAGCTCCCTTGGGGTGCTACCCAATTTTTACCCCATAATCTCTGGATTATTACCTGAGCCACTTGCAAATTAGTGTAGAGATAAGCTGATTAGGGAAGTAAACACGTGGCTAAAGGAGTGGTGTGGGAAAGAGGGGTTCCATTTCATGGGGCACTGGCACCAGTGTTGGGACAGGAAGGAACTGTACCATTGGGAGGGGTTCCACCTGAACCGGTCTGGGACCAGGATCCTAGCAGAAAGGATAAATAGGGCGGTCACAAGGACTTTAAACTAATAAAGGGGGGGGGGGTTCATGGGGAAATTGCAGTACAAATAGTCGTTCAAAAACAAACGAAAGGGAAGACAGTGGAGTAGCAGTCAGAAATTGTGCTTTAGGCACTACAGGTAAGAGGAAAATTAAAAGATGTGAAGTGATTAAACCAGGAGAGAGAAATAAGAAACATGTGAGTAAAACAGCAGAGCTGAAGAACAGTCTAGGATGTGTGGCCCAAGCATTCTCTATACAAATGCACGGAGTATAAGGAAAAATTGAATGAACTGCAGGCACAAATTCAAATTGGAGGGTGACATAAGAAAACTACTAGGCACTTGGTCTAAGCGTTAAACAAAGCTTTAATCAACTGTTTTACAACATGGAGATCTAGTTGTGTCCTTCACTAGTTTCTGTTAAGAATGTCCTGCGCAAGCTGGGCCCGTGCCCGAGTATTTATACTCTCCCTGGACAGCGCCACCCGCATGCCGCTCGGTATTATTTCATAAGTCTTTCTTTCATGAATGACTGATTCATGTCAGAGGGTATGACATGTTAGCCGTTATTGAGACTTGGCTGCAAGACAGTCCGGACTGGGAACTAAATATACCAGGTTATAAGGTCTACAGGACAGATAGGGAAAATGGCAGAGGGAGAGGAGTAGCCTTAGTGATTAAGGATGAAATCACTTCAATGGTAAGAGAGGATTTAAAAAGAGGTAAGCAGCCAGTGGAGACTTTATGGGTTGAATTAAGAAATAGGAAAGGTTCTAAGATTGTAGTGGGAGTTGTGTATAAGCCCCTGGTAGCAGCTGTGAAGTGCTAGATTGTATAAGTGTAGAGATTAGACAAATGTGTAGTAAAGGCAGTGTGGTTTTAATAGGGGATTTTAACTTTCATATAGATTGGGAAAAGCAGATTGGCACCTGTCAGAAAGGTAGTGAATTTCTTGAGTGTGTCCAGGATAGTTTTCTATAAAAGTATGTCCTAGTGGCAACAAGGGGGCGAGCCATATTAGATTTAACAGTAATGAGCCAGATTTAGTTAATAGCCTAACTGTGCGTGAACATTTATCCAATAGCGATCATAACATGAACGAGTTCAATGTAGCGTATGAAAGGGAGAAACGCGAAACAGCGTCTGAGATTCTAGACTTGGGTAAGGCCGACTTCAATGGGATGAGGCAGAGACTGTCCACAGTAAACTGGGCAAATCTGTTAATGGGTAAAACGATAGAAGAATTTTAAGTGATACAGAACCAGTTTATACCCCTGAGGGGCAAGAGCTCTACTTGCCAAAAATAAAGCCATGGACAACTAAAGAGGTAAAGGGGCAGCATAAAACTAAAGGGACGGGCATACAAAAATACAAAAAATAGCACAGATCCTGGCAAATGGAAAAGATACAAAGAACAGCAAAGGGTCACAAAACAGGTAGTAAGAGCTACAAAAAGAGAGTATGAAAAGAAACTTGCAAGGGATATCAAAATCAATACGAAAGAATTTTTACAGTTACATTAGGAACAAGAGGGTGATCAGAAGCAATGTTGGCCCCTTAAAAACTGGAAGTGGTGATACTGTCAATGACAATGGGGAACTGGCGGACATGTTGAATAATTACTTTGTGTCAGTATTTATAGCAGAAGAGGATAGCATGCCGGAAATCCCAAAGAAACTAATATTGAATCGGGGACAGGGACTCATTAAAATTAATGTAAGTAAAATAACAGTAATGAAGAAAATAATGGCACTAAAGAGTGACAAATCCCCAGGGCCAGATGGTTTCCACCCGAGGGTTTTAAAGGAAGTAGGTGAGCACATTGGAAAATTGCATATGTCACTCCGCTTTTTAAGAATGGCGAGAGAGCAAAACCAGGGAACTATAGACCAGTTAGCCTAACATCTGGTGTCAGGAAATTGCTAGAGTCTATAATTAAGGATAGGGTGACTGAACGCCTCAAAAATTTTCAGTTGATCAGAGAGAATCAGCATGGATTTGTGAAAGGTAGGTCATGCCTGACAAACCTGATGGAATTTTTTGAAGAGGTGACTAAAGTAGTGGACAGGGGAATGTCTATGGATGTTATTTATATGAACTAACAGAAGGCATTTGATAAAGTCCCACATAAGAGACTGTTATTTAAGATAGAAGGCCACAGAATTGAGGGAAAATTATTGACCTGGTTAGGAAATTGGCTGAGCAGCAGGAGACAGAGAGTAGGGATATTGGGTAGGTACTCAAATTACATAAGAACATAAGAACATAAGAAATAGGAGCAGGAGTAGGCCAATCGGCCCCTCGAGCCTGCTCCGCCATTCAATAAGATCATGGCTAATCTGATCCTAACCGCCAATCCACTATCACAGAACCATCTCCTGAATCTAACAGAATTAGACACACGAAATAGGAGCAGGATCAGGTTACATGGCCCCTGGGCCCGCTCCGCTACCCACAGGGCCATGACCGATCCGAACCTAGACTCATGTCCAAATTCCTGCCCGCTCCCCGTAACCCTTAATTCCCTTTACTTCTAGGAAACTGTCTATTTCTGTTTTAAATTTATGTAATGATGTAACTTCTACAGCTTTTTGGGGCAGCATATTCCATGGACCTACCACCCTCTGAGTGAAGTAGTTCCTCCTCATCTCAGTTTTGAAAGAGCAGCCCCTTATTCTAAGACTATGCCCCCTAGTTCTAGTTTCACCCATCATCGGGAACATCTTCCCCGCATCCACCCGATCCAACCCCTTCACAATCTTATATGTTTCAATAAGATCGCCTCTCATTCTTCTGAACTCCAATGAGTAGAGTCCCAATCTACTCAACCTCTCCTCATATGTCCATCCCCTCATCCCCGGGATTAACCGAGTGAACCTTCTTTGTACTGACTCGAGAGCAAGTATGTCCTTTCTTAAGTATGGACACCAAAACAGTACGCAGTATTCCAGGTGCGGTCTCACCAATACCTTGTATAACTGAAGCAATACCTCCCTATTTTTATATTCTATCCCCCTAGCAATGAAAGCCAACATTCCATTGGCCTTCTTAATCACTTGCTGCACCTGCATACTAACCTTTTGAGTTTCGTGCACCAGGACCCCCAGATCCCTTTGTACTTCAGTACTTTCCAGTTTCTTGCCATGAAGATAATAACTTGCTCTACGATTTTTCCTGCCAAAGTGCAAAACCTCACACTTTCCAGTATTGTATTCCATCTGCCAAATCTCTGCCCACTTACTTAGCCTGTCTATGTCCCCTTGCAGGTTTTTTATGTCCTCCTCACTCACTACTTTCCCTCCCATCTTAGTATCATCTGCAAACTTTGATATGTTACACTCGGTCCCCTCCTCCAAATCGTTAATATAGATTGTAAAGAGTTGGGGACCCAGCACTGACCCCTGTGGAACACCACTAGTTACTGATTGCCAGTCTGAGAATGAACCATTTATCCCAACTCTCTGCCTTCTGTTAGATAGCCAATCCTCTATCCATGCCAGAATATTACCCCCAATCCCGTGATTTTTTATCTTAAGCAATAATATTTTGTGTGGCACCTTGTCAAATGCCTTTTGGAAGTCTAAATACACTACGTCCACTGGTTCCCCTTTATCCACCCTATATGTTACTTCCTCAAAGAACTCCAGCAAATTTGTCAAACATGACTTCCCCTTCATAAAACCATGCTGACTTTGTCCTATTAAATTGTGATTATCCAAATGTCCTGTTACTGTCTCCTTAATAATGGCATCCAAAATTTTACCTACCACAGATGTTAGGCTAACCGGTCTATAGTTTCCAGCCTTCTGTCTACTGCCCTTTTTAAATAAGGGTGTTACATTAGCAGTTTTCCAGTCTGCCGGGACCTTTGCTGAGTCCAGGGAGTTTTGGAAAATTATTACCAATGCATCCACAATCCCTACCGCCACTTCCCTCAAGACCCTAGGATGTAAGCCATCAGGTCCAGGTGATTTATCCGCCTTGAGTCCCATTATTTTACCGAGTACCACTTCCTTAGTGATTTTGATCGTGTTTAGCTCCTCCCCCCCTTTAGCCCCCTGTTTGTCCAGTGTTGGGATATTCTTAGTGTCTTCTACTGTAAAGACTGATATAAAATATTCATTCAGTGTTTTTGCCATCTCCATATTTCCCACCATTAATTTCCCGGTCTCATCCTCTAAGGGACCAACATTTACTTTAGCCACCCTTTTTCTTTTTATATAACTATAAAAACTCTTACGATCTGTTTTTATATTTTTTGCTAATTTACTTTCATAATCTATCTTCCCTTTCTTAATCAATCTTTTTGTTATTTTTGCTGTCTTTTAAAGTTTTCCCAATCCTCTATCCTCCCACTAGATTGGGCTACCTTATATGCCCTTGTTTTTAGTCGAATACTATCCTTAATTTCTTTACTTAGCCACGGATGGCTGTCTTTTCTTTTACACCCTTTTCTTCTCATTGGAATATTTTTTTTTTTGGAAGTTGTAAAATAACTCCTTAAATGTACACCACTGATCATGTATCGTCTTACCCTTTAATCTATTTTCCCAATCCACTCTACTCAATTCCACTCTCATACCTTCATAGTCTCCTTTATTCAAGCTTAGCACGCTTGTTTGAGAGCCAACCTTCTCACCCTCTAATTGAATATGGAATTCAACCATGTTATGGTCACTCATTCCAAGGGGATCCTTTACTAGGACATTTTTAATTAATCCTGTCTCATTACACAGGACCAGATCTAAGGTTGCTTGCCCCCTGGTCGGTTCAGCTACATACTGCTCAAGAAACCCATCCCTAATACACTCAATGAACTCATCCTCAAGGCAGCCCTGCCCAATTTGATTTGTCCAATTAATATGATAGTTAAAATCCCCCATAATTATAGATGTTCCCTTATTACAAGCCTCAACTATTTCCTGATTGATACTCCATCCAACAGAGTTGCCACTGTTCGGAGGCCTATAGACTACGCCCACTAGTGTTTTTTCCCCTTATTATTCCTTACCTCCACCCAAACTGTTTCATTGTCCTGATCTTTTGACCCAATATCATTTCTCTGTATTACAGTGATTCCTTCCTTTATTAACATAGCCACCCCACCTCCCCTTCCTTCCTGCCTGTCCTTCCTGATCGTTAAATAACCTGGTATGTTTAATTCCCAGGCATTGTCACCCTGCAGCCATGTTTCTGTAATGGCCACAAGATCATACCCATATGTAGTTATTTGTGCCACTAACTCGTCTATTTTGTTATGAATGCTACGTGCATTCAGATAGAGAACTTTCAAAGATGTTTTGTGACACTTAGTTCCTGCTTTTGCCCTTTTTATTACTTTACCTTTTACTCCATACCTTCTGCCCCTTCCTGACATGCTCTGGTTTTTAATTTCCCCACTGCTACCTAAGTCTATGACCTTCTCTGTTGTCATTTTTATTATTTGCTCTTTAGGAACCTCCCCCCCACTAGTTAGTTTAAAGCCCTCTCTACAGCCCTGGTTATATGATCCGCCAGGACTCTAGTCCCAGCACTGGGGCCAAGTGAAGCCCGTCCCAACGGAACAGCTCCCTCCTGCCCCAGTACTGGTGCCAGTGTCCCAGGAAGCAAAACCCATTTCTCCCACACCAGTCTTTGAGCCACGCATTTAACTCTCTAATTTTATTTGTCCTAGCCAAATTCGCTCGTGGCTCAGGTAATAATCCAGGGGTTATTACCCTTGTGGTTCTGCTTTTTAATTTGGCCCCTAGCTGCTCAAACTCCCTCAGCAGAACCTCCTTCCTTGTCCTATCTATGTCATTGGTACCAACATGGACCACGACAACTGGATCCTCCCCCTCCCACTCCAAGTTTCTCTCCAGTCCAGAGGAGATGTCCTTAACCCTGGCACCGGGCAGGCAACACAGCCTTCGGGACTCTCGCTCTCAGCTGCAAAGAACTCTATCTATCCCCCTAATGATACTATCCCCTACCACTACAACATTTCTTTTAACTCCCCCCACTTGAATGGCCCCCCGCTCCACAGTGCTGTGGCCAGGTTGCTCATCCTCCCCGCAGTCCCTGTTCCCATCCTCACAGGGAGTAAGAGCCTCGAACCTGTTGGACAAGTGCAAGGTCTGCGGCTCCTCCAACACTACCTCCTGGATCCCCGTACCTGCCTCACTTCTAGTCACACCATCCTGACCCTGGCCACGGACTACATCTGAATTAATTAATCTAATTGGTGTGAATACCTCGTGATACACAGAGTCCAGGTAACTCTCCCCCTCCCTGATGTGTCTCAGTGTTTGAAGCTCGGACTCCAGCTCTTCAACACGGAGCCGGAATTCCTCGAGCAGCCAACACTTACTGCAAATGTGATCACCGTGAGCATCAATAGTGTCCACCAGCTCCCACATATTGCAGCAGCAACACATCACCTGATCTCCCATTCTATGTAATTAATTAAATTTATTCATATTATTCTTAAATACCCTCTGCCCCGATTCTAGATGGTGAATATCACACCTTAGAAACTATAAACCAAAGAGATTAAAGCTTAAAGAGGGAGAAATACTTACCAACGAATCACTTACCCGCTTTCTGGTGACGTCACACTTGGATTACTTTTTACCTCTCTCCTTCCCTCCGAGTTCCCAGACTGGAGACTGGTAAACCTTACCTGGGTCTCTGGAGCCTTTATACAGCCACTCAGCCCGCGATTCCCGCCGATTCTCACACTGAGGCCTTCCTGGTCTCTGCAGCCTTTATACAGCCGCTCAGCCCGCGATTCCCGCCGATTCTCACACTGAGGCCTTCCTGGTCTCTGGAGCCTTTATACAGCCGCTCAGCCCGCGATTCCTGCCGATTCTCGCACTGAGGCCTTACCTGGTCTCTGGAGCCTTTATACAGCCGCTCAGCCCGCGATTCCCGCCGGGATCTGTGTTGGGGCTTCAACTATTCATGTTGTGTATGTAATATGTATGTTACTTTAAACCTATGGCCAGGGCGGCACTACTTTGTAGGGCGTAGTGATACCATAGTACCACTCCTGGCCATAGGGGTATAAATAGTACTGTGGGTACTGATCTCCCCTCAGTTCCCGCCTGTTGGTATTAAGTAAAGACCTATGTTGAATCTTCCAAGCTGTCTCTTCATTATTGGATTAAGTATAGACACATAATTACACTGGCGACGAGTAAGGTTCGAACTCACCAGTACACGGTGCAACAAAGGAACGGCAGCAGTACGGAGAGAGAAGGAGAGAGGCTTCTTACCAGCCAGCCTGCAGAGTCCAGCGTCGACCAAAGGAAACCACCCAGCATTCCAGGTTCGGGAGGAGCAGCAGCAACAGAGAGCGAGAGAGAGGGTTCCAACAGAAGCTGCAGCAGCTGAGAGAAGAGGCTGAACGGGCGCTCCAGCCATGGGGCAAAAGTCCACCCAGGGCCAGGTAAACTGAAATCCTTCCCGGGGAACGGGAGCTGCAAGGGCCAGAACGGGCAGGCGATCTGGGGAACAAACGGAGCCACGAGGACTAGCAAGCCACGAGAGGGGAAGGTCGTTGTTAATAGCGGCGGTGGCAATAACGGGAGCTGCAAGGGCCAAAAATAACGATGCTGGAGAGAGGTCGTTAGCAGCAGCAGGAGAAAAGGCGGGAAAAACACCATCTAGTGGACAAAGGGGAAAAGTTTTTTCTCTTCAGCAGTTTAAAATTAAAAAAATAAAAAACGCCATCTAGTGGACAAAGGCGGGAAAAGCTCTTCAGCAGTTTAAAATGTCTAAAGAAGGTTGGTTGTCAGAATTTGTTGAGGACACAAGAGTGGGATGCCTATGTCAAAAGGCATGAACTTTATTGCATAGTACACAAGGTGAAAGATGACGAAAAGGCAGCAACCTTATTAAATTTTATGGGGGCAAAAACATACGGTCTGCTGAGGAATCTTCTTACTCCAGAAAAGCCAGCAGACAAAACGTATGCCCAAATTGTTGATCCGTTAAGGGAACATTTAAACCCTAAGCCACCATTTATAGCGGAAAGGTACCGCTTCTACAGACGCGACCAAAGGAATGACGAGTCGCAGGCAGCCTATTTGGCTGAGCTCAGAAGGTTGTCCAAACATTGCCAGTTTGGAGCCTTTTTGGTGGACGCGATCAGAGACAGATTTGTCTGTGGCATGTTAAATGAGAGTACACGAAAACGGTTGCTAGCCAAGAAACAGCTCAGCCTAGACCAGGCGATTGAAATAGCATCTTTCCATGAAGCAGCAGCACAGGGTGCTGCTCAAATGCGACAAAACACAACCTGCTATGACACCCATGAGGTGACATTTCACAAAGGTAAATGCTACCGTTGTGGCAAAACCACCCACGACCAAAGTAATTGTTGGTTTCGTGATAAAATATGCCGGCAGTGTGGGAAAAAGGGGCATATAGCGAAAGTTTGTCGGTCGGGTACGAAACCCAATAGTGGGGGCAGTCCGAGCAGTACCAAGGCAAGGACAAAAATACATAAGATGTCTGACAGTAGCTCAGACGAGTCACAGGAAGGCACAAAAGCAGAGCCTAAAGGTCTGGGATGTCTCAAGTTATATGGTGTAGACAAAACGGAGGACCACAGCACAATGTGGGTTAAAATGAAGGTAGCAGGCGTCGAAGTTAATATGGAGCTGAACACGGGTTCAGCCCTATCAGTAATTAATGAACAAGATTATAACAGGCTGTTCAAACGCATTCCCTTAAAGGATACGGAAATTAAATTAAAAACATATACGGGACAAAAAGTTGACCCGAAGGGAAAAATGCAAGTAACAGTTAAATACAACGGCAGAAAAGTGCCAGGACTTTATTTATACGTCCTACCAAACGGTGGACCACCACTTTTGGGTAGGGAATGGATAAGAAAAATCCATTTCGACTGGAAGTCGATATACGAGTTAAAAGTAGAGACCGCCAAGGATGATACAACCATTACAAGCAGGCTGTTGAAAATATTGGCAAAAACGCCAGAGGTGTTCCAACAAGGGCTGGGGACCTTAAAGGACATTAGAGCAAAAATAACTATTGCTCAAGACGCAAACCCCAAGTTTTGTAAGGCCAGACCGGTGCCTTATGCCATTCGGCCAGCTGTGGAAGCAGAACTGAATGCCTTAGAGAGTGCAGGTGTCCTTACAAAGATTGAGTGGAGTGAGTGGGCCACGCCCATCGTCCCAGTTATAAAGAAATCTGCAAATAACACACCGGGGGAACCAAAGAAGGTTCGCATTTGCGGGGATTTTAAGATAACTATTAACCCAGTCCTGCACACGGTACAGTATCCGCTGCCGCGGATAGAGGACATATTCGCATCGTTAGCTGGGGGTAGACACTTTATGAAGATTGACCTTTGTCAAGCTTATTTACAGATGGAGGTGGAACAGGACTCAAAAAAGCTCCTAACGATTAACACACACAAGGGATTGTACCAGTACAATCGCCTGGTATTTGGTGTGGCGTCCGCCCCGGCAATATGGCAGAGGACCATGGAACAGGTCTTACAGGGCATTCCAGGAACGCAATGTTACCTGGATGACATCCTGGTGACAGGACAAACGGATAACGACCACCTCGCTAACCTGGAGCGAGTACTTCTGCGGTTACAACAATACGGACTCAGGGCGAACAAGCAGAAATGTGAGTTTTTCCAGGAACGTATCTCATACTGTGGTCACATTATAGACAAGGAAGGCCTGCATAAGTCCCCGGAAAAGATTGAGGCAGTAGTGAAGGCCCCGCCCCCTGAGAATGTATCTCAGTTACGATCATTCTTAGGCCTTATAAACTATTACCATAAGTTCCTCCCGAACTTATCGTCCATTTTACATCCACTAAATTCATTGCTGCAAAGGGGAGTCTCCTGGAATTGGGACGAAGCGTGTGAGGCTGCTTTTAAAAAGGGTAAACAACTCATTACATCAAAGGAAGTGCTCGCACACTTTGACCCAAAAATGCCAATGAGGTTGGCATGTGACGCCTCCCCGTATGGTATAGGGGCAGTGTTGTCACACAAATTTCCCAATGGGATGGAGAGGCCAATAGCATTTGCCTCAAGGTCGTTAACTACAGCCGAAAGAAACTATGCGCAAATCGACAGGGAGGCCCTCAGTCTGGTGTGGGGTGTAAATAAATTCCACCACTACCTACATGGGCAACGTTTCACACTACTGACGGATCATCAACCGTTGGTGTTGATATTTAATCCAACAAAAGGGGTGCCCCTGATGACGGCCCAAAGGCTACAGAGATGGTCACTGTTCTTAGGCGCACACCAGTACCTTATCGAATATAAGGGTACCAAACAGCATGGCAATGCGGATGGCCTGTCGCGGCTACCATTGCCTGCCGAGATCGAAGAGATAGTACAGGACCCCGTGGAAATATATCATACGGCTGTTATGGAACACTTGCCCATCACCAGCCAATGTATCGAGCGGGAAACACAGAACGACCCGACACTGGCAAGGGTTTACGAATTGACCGTGAAAGGCTGGCCGGCGCAGGGTGACGCATCATTGCCGGCGTTTTCGGTAAGGAAGGACCAGTTGTCCGTCTGCCGGGGCACATTGATGTGTGGAGCCAGGGTGGTGGTCCCTCAAAAATTACAACATAAAGTGTTGCGGGACTTGCACGAAGGTCATCTGGGGGGTGTCAAAATGAAAAGCCTCGCCAGAGCCTACGTCTGGTGGCCCGGCATTGACAGGGACATCGAGGAAGTAGCAAAAGCGTGCCAAGGGTGCCAGATGGTACAGAACGTACCACCCCAAGCCCCACTACATCCGTGGGAGTGGCCCTCAACGCCGTGGCAAAGGATCCGCGTGGACTTCGCTGGGCCCTTCCTGGATGCAATGTTCCTTATTGTAGTGGACGCCCACTCAAAATGGCCGGAGGTCATAAAGATGTCATCAGCGACAGCCAAAAAGACGGTCGCAGTCTTAAGGACCATTTTTGCCCGAAACGGGGTGCCCGAGCAAGTCTGTTCGGACAATGGGCCACAATTTGTGGCAGAAGAATTTCAAGCATTCCTAAAAAGGAATGGAGTGCAACATTATACATCCGCACCATATCATCCGTCTACAAATGGGCTGGCAGAGCGCTTTGTACAGACTTTTAAAAAGGCCATCAAGGCGATGGGGGAGGAAAGGTTGCCACTACAACACAAGGTGGACAATTTCCTATTCGCGTACCGTAATGCTGCACATACGGTGACCAACCAGGCCCCCGCCGTCATGTTCTTTAATAGAAGGTTAAGGTCTCGCCTTGAATTGCTCAGACCAAACATCCGGAGAGATCTGGAAAACCGAGTAATTCATAGGGCTCCTGACAGACAGACACGGAGCTTCGAGGTGGGGCAGCAAGTGTTGGCCCGTGATTATAGAAATGAAAAGTGGCAGTCTGGTACGATAAAGGCCCGCCAGGGACCTTTGATGTACACAGTGGATACAGGGGACGGCATAATCAGACGACATGCTGATCAACTTGTGGAGTCCAGAAACCCAACTGATTCACTACCTCAAACGTCTCAGCACATTGCTACAGCGGAATCACGGCCCAGCTCGTCGTTACAGAGGTCTCAGGATTGCGAGGAGTTCAGCACTCCAGTGATCTCCACGGCACAGGATGTGCCATCAGACACCGACGACTCCAGCGATGAAGTGGTGACGGAAGTACCGCCGCCTACACCGAGACCGACTAGAGAAAGACGTTATCCTAGTCGAGACAGGAGGCCTCCTCAGAGACTGAATCTATAACATGTTTCTTTTTATATATATATAGGTAGACAACTCTGATGTAAATATGTTATGTATATTGTGTTACCAAACGTTATTAGCCCTAGTTATGGTGCATCTGTTGACTTAATTGCACGGGTACGTTTTAATTAAAAGGGGAGGAATGTTGTGTATGTAATATGTATGTTACTTTAAACCTATGGCCAGGGCGGCACTACTTTGTAGGGCGTAGTGATACCATAGTACCACTCCTGGCCATAGGGGTATAAATAGTACTGTGGGTACTGATCTCCCCTCAGTTCCCGCCTGTTGGTATTAAGTAAAGACCTACATTGAATCTTCCAAGCTGTCTCTTCATTATTGGATTAAGTATAGACACATACTTTACAATTCACAATATTTATTAACGACTTAGATGATGGCATAGAAAGTCATATATCCAAATTTGCCGATGACACAAAGATAGGCGGCATTGTAGGCAGTGTAGATGAAAGCATAAAATTACAAAGGGATATTGATAGATTAAATGAATGGGCAAAACTGTAGCAAATGGATTTCAATGTAAGCAAATGTGAGGTCATCCACTTTGGACCTAAAAAGGATAGAACAGGGTACTTTCTAAATGGTGAAAAGCTAAAAACAGTGGATGTCCAAAGAGACTGGGGGGTCCAGGTACATTGATCATTAAAATGTCATGAAAATAATTAAAAAGACTAATGGAATGCTGGCCTTTATATATCTAGAGGACTAATACAAGGTGCGGGGGGTGGCGGTGGTGGGTGTAGAAGTTATGCTGCAGCTGTACAAAACCCTGGTTAGACCACACCTGGAGTACTGTGAGCAGTTCTGAGCACCACACCTTGGGAAGGATATATTGGCCTTGGAGGGATTGCAGCGTAGGTTTACCAAAATGATACCCGGACTGCAAGGGTTAATTTACAAAGAGAGTTTACACAAATTAGGGTTTTATTCCCTAGGATTTAGAAGGTTAAGGGGTGATCTGATTGAAGTTTTCAGGATATTAAGGGGAACAGATAGGGTAGATAGAGAGAAACTATTTCCGCTGGTTGGCGATTCTAGGACTAGGGGGCATAGTCTAAAAATTAGAGCCAGGCCTTTCAGAAGTGTAATTAGGAAACATACAAAGGGTGGTAGAAGTTTGGAACTCTCTTCTGCAAACGGCAATTGATGCTAGATAAATTGTTAATTTTAAATCTCAGATTGATAGCTTTTTGTTAACCAAAGGTATTATATGGGCCAAAGCTGGGTATATGGAGTTAGATCGCAGATCAGCCATGATCTCATTGAATGGCGGAACAGGCTCAAGGGGTTGAATGGCCTACTCCTGTTCCTATGTTCCTATCTTTTGAATCCATGCTGACTGCTGTTTGCTAATTATTACTGTACAGATAATCTCAAGTTTACACAAAATATTCAATTTCATTATTTTACATGGGATTGAAGTGACCAGTAGATCTGTAGTTTTGTCCCGCTTTTTGAATATGAGCACTATATTAGCCTGGTTCCAGTCTATTGGTACCACCCAGTGTCCAGTGATACCCTCATAATGATGGTTAGTGTCTTTTAAATCTTCTCCCTAGTCTCCCTCAGCACTCTGGGGATAATACCATCTCTCCCTGGGGATTAATTTGTTTTGAGCTCTTTTAGCCCATTCAGGACTTCCATCTCATTTATACTGAAGTCATTTATTTTACTTTGGTTATCTCTGGGGGAGGGCATGTAAACGAATCCCTTACTAAAACCTTTTGCTTTTGCTTTAGATCTGATTTAATATCTTTGAATGCTGAAAATAATTAGGTGCCACTGGATATACATCAAGCTGAACACAGAGGGGTCGATTTTCCTTAAGATGTCGGGAAGGAGGTGGGACTACAACTTTCTGGTTTTAGTCCCGCCTACATCGACGACCGGCCAATCCGCACGATTTTCCCTTGATTGACCTTGTTGAGCCCGCCCAGCGGGCTCAGCAGGCCAATTAAGGGCCATCCGGCAACAGGTGACGTCACAGACTGAAATGTCATCTGTCAAGAGTTCTTGACAGATGAAATATCAGTGTTGCACAGCTGTTTGAAGCTGTCAAACACTGACAGTCTGACTTCTAACCTGAGTCCTTCTACACAGACTCAGTTAGAACTCTCACCGGCAATGAAAGCTGAAGGCTGTCACTTTTGACAGATCGCAGCCATTTTGCTTTCAGTGCCGGCTGAGTGATGGACTCCCGAAACCTAGAGGAAGAAAGGCTGTTAAGATAAGTACAGGTAATTTAAACTTCTTTACACACTTTAGACACACCAAACACACTTACCTTTGCACTTATGCACCCATCACTCACCTGAACACTGACATCACGACCCCTCCAAGTCCTTCAACCCGACGGCCCGACTGCTAAAACCTGGCATGGTTTGGCGCCATTAGGAATTCCACACGACACCCTTCAAAATAGGGATTAGGCTAAAAACTGCCTGTTAACTACCTGTTAACAGGCAGTTAATTGGCACTAATCCCTTCCCGCCTCGGGTCGGCGGGTCCCAGTGCGGGGCAGGGACCCGCCTCCTGTGAAACTTACGTGGAGGCGGGTTTTGGGCGGGATGGTGTCGGGACCCCCGAATTCGGGATTTCCCCCCCCACACGCCTGAAACCCCGCCTGACGGCGCCAGGAAAATCTACCCCAGAGAGTGAGTAGCACAAACCAGGAACAGTTACAATCCCTGGTCTGTGCAGAGTTGCCAGATCTCAACGGAGGTGACATTGGGGCACTACTCTCTTCTCTCTCCTCTCTCCAGGCACCTCAGTAGTAGTAGTAGTTGTAGAAGCAGCAGCAGAGACCGCTACCTCTTCCTCTCTCAGACAGAGAGACACTTTGGGCTGGATTTTCATTCAGCAGTCGGAAAGGAGGCGGGACTACAACTTTTGGGTTTTAGTCCCGCCTCCATCGACGTCCGGCCAATCCACGCGATATTCCCTTGATTGACCTTGTTGAGCCCGCCCAGCGGGCTCAGCAGGCCAATTAAGGGCCACCCGGCAACAGGTGATGTCACAGACTGAAATTTCATCTGTCAAGAGTTTTTGACAGATGAAATATCAGTGTTTCACAGCTGTTTGAAGCTGTCAAACACTGATAGCCTGTCTTCTAACCTGAGTCCTTCTACGGAGACTCAGTTAGAACTCTCACTGGCACTGAAAGCTGCAGGCTGTCACTTTTGACAGATCGCAGCCATTTGGCTTTCAGCGCTGGCTGAGTGATGGACTCCCGACGCCTAGAGGAAGAAAGGCTGTTACGGTAAGTACAGGTAATTTAAACTTCTTTACACGCTTTAGACACACCAAACACAATTACCTTTGCACTCATGCACCCATCACTCACCTGAACACCGACATCTCGACCCCTCGAAGTCCTTCAACCCGACGGCCCGCCTGCTCTAACCTGGCGTGGTTTGGAGCTGTCGGGAATCCCACACGACACCCTTCAAAATAAGGATTAGGCTAAAAACTGCCTGTTAACTACCTGTTAACAGGCAGTTAATTGGCACTAATCCCTCCCGCCTCGGGTCAGCGGGTCCCAGTGCAGGGCGGGTACCCGCCTCCTTTGAAACTTACGTGGAGGCGGGTTTTGGGCGGGATGGTGTCGGGACCCCCGAATTCGGGATTTTAGCCCCCCGCACGCCTGAAAGCCCGCCTGACGGCACACTGAAAATCTAGGCCTTTCTCTCTGCAGCAGCAGCAGCATCAGAAACACAACCTGTTCCGGCCACATTCAAGTTACAAGTGCTGGCTCTTCTTCATGCAGCAATTGCCGATTTAAGGTTGGGAGCACTGCACTTGGGTCCTGTGTCTCTCGGCTGGGAAGGCAATAATCAGATAAGGCTCCTGCTCCTCATCAATATCCAGTGATGCTCCATGCTATAATGTGCATGTGTGTGCCTGCCAAGAGAGGACAGGATTGCGCTCAACTGTGATGTCTCTACAGTTGAATAACCATCCAACACTCATTATCTAGGTTAACATATGAAGAAACATCCACTTGTGAAAGGTACTGGAGGGTTGCCAGCATCCATGGAATAGAACACCTAGCCGGAGGTGGGAGTGGGGGGTGGTGGTGGGTGGGGAATTAAGGAATACACAAATGTAGGTACTAGGCAATGGAAGACGTTCCACTCTTAAGCTGTTTAGTTGATCTGCAAAAGACAATTTCGGATCTAAAACATCTTATTGCTTACAAAAGACACATAAAAAACAGCTTTAAAAGACCCTCATCACCACCCCCGCCCCCACCCTTCGCAGACACACACAATCACTTAACAGTAATATGGCAATTTTTCCCAGTCTCGGAAGGCTGATCTCTGAGACTGACACAGGCAGGTTTGTTTGTTGTCCTATGAACTAACTACTGCCAAAAGTCACAAGCATTTCAAAACTAGATATTGAATTCGAAATGGGTAACTCAAAAGCAAACCACCAGGGCCTCAAGATCAGTGGAGAATCACACGTTCCTGCTGCTGAACCAGCAGGTGTCCAATCCCGAACTCCGCATAATGCAGCGAGTGATGAAGGGACTTCAAACTGTTCTTTGGTTTAGACAGGAACCTGGAAATCTCGTCTGTGTTTGCACTGCCAGCAATGCAGGAAGACCTTTCTGGAATTCCACAAATGTTAAAAACCTCAAAGGTTGCTCATTACAAATAGAGCAAGAGAGCCTTCGGAGAAATGAAGGGGCTTAGTTGTCGCAATGGGAGCAATTGGGGGTGTAGGTTGTTACAGTATTATAAAGTAGTACAGTATTACTCTATATATAAAAAGGGAGATAGAACAAGCCCAGGGAACTATAGACCAATTAGCTTAATGTCGGTGGTAGAAAAGATAATGGAATCCTTAATCAAAGATGTACTGTAATAGAAAAACATCTAGAAACTGAAAATATAATAGAGTAGTCAACACGGATTCCAAAAGGGAAGGTCATGCTTGACCAACCCTATTGAATTCTTTGAAGAAGTAACAGCAAGGATAGATTAGGGTAATGCAATAGGTGTAATATATTTGGATTTCCAAAAATCCTTCAATAAGGTACCACATAGTAGACTAATGATTAAGGTCAGATCATGAGGACTCAGGGGACAAGTAGCAGAATGGATAGCAAGCTGGCTACAAAACAGGAAACAAAGAGAAGGGGGATAAAGGTAGATACTCGAATGGCAAATAGTGGGACGTAGTGTTCCACAAGGATCGGTGCAGGAACCACTGTTGTTCACCATTTACATAAAAGATTTGGACTCGGGAATCAGAAGTACAATTCCAAAATTTGCGGATGACACCAAATTGGGGGTGTAGTTTATACAGAGGATGACTGTGACAAAATACAGGAAGACATTAATAACCTTGCAAATAGGCATGTAATTGGCAAATGAACTTCAATATAGGTAAGTGCGAGGTAATACATTTTGGTAGGAAGAACAAGGAGGTCACATACTCCTTGGAAAATAAGTATCTAAATGGGGTAAAATAAAAGCAAACAAAGCCCTGGGCTTCATTTCTAGAGGGATAGAATTGAAAAGCAGAGAAGTTATGTTCAACTTATATAGAACCTTGGTAAGACCACACTTGGAGAACAGTGAACAGTTCTGGTCTCTATATTATAAAAAAATATAGCGGCACTAGAGAAGGTGCAGAAAAGATTTACTAGAATGATACCAGAACTGAGAGGTTATACCCATCAGAAAAGGTTGAACAGGCTGGGGATTTTTTCTCTAGAAAGGAGAAGACTGAGGGGTGACCTGATAGAGGTTTTCAAGATTATGAAAGGGTTTGATAGGATAGATGTAGAGAAATGTTTCCATTTGCGAGAGAGACCAGAATTAGGGGCCATAAATATAAGATAGTCACTAATAAATCCAATAGGGAATTCAGGAGAAACTCCTTTACCCAGAGAGTGGTCAGAATGTAGAACTCGCTTCCACAGGGAGCAGTTGAGGCGATTAGCACAGATGCATTCAAGGGGAAGCTAGATAAGCGCATGAGGGAGAAAGGAATAGAAGGATATGTTGATGGGGCTAGATGAAAGAAGTAGGCTCGTGTGGAACATAAACACCGGCATGGACCTGTTGGGCCGAATGGCCTGTTTTTGTGCTGTAAATACTTTGTAATACTTTATAATATTTTGTAGTATTGTAGTTCATATAGATCAAACAGCAGCTCAAGGGGTAAGGGATTCTTTGCTTTTTTATTTATTCATTCTCAGGATGTGGGCGTCGCTGGCAAGTCCAACATTTATTGTTCATCGCGAGTTACTATTGAGAAGGTGGTGGCGGGCCGCCTTCTTGAACTGCAGCAGTCTGCACGATGAAGGTGCCCCCACCAGCCTGCACGATGAAGGTGCCCCCACCAGCCTGCACCCCAGCTGTGCTATCTCTAGAGGGTAAATTCACCAATCCCGCATGCCGAATGGAGAGCTTACTGGGACTAGCTACAGCCAGCGACCAGAAAGGCCCATTTTTACTCTTGGTGTGCAGCTGGCTGTGCGAGACTCAGCCATTTGGAGCTGGCTATACATTGGCCGGGATACCGATGGAAAACGGGCGTGGGCACCGCGATGCGAGATATGCCCGTGCCCGTTCAAAAAGCGCAGGTAGCACGTAAACTTCGTGCTGCCTGCTAATGACCATGATTGTAGCGCACAGCCTACCGCTGAACCCGCTGCTGATGGGCTGAAAGAAGGATGTGGGACTCTGGTCACCAAGGCTGTCACTGCCAGCAGTGTTGCCTCCAGGACCTGGCTCCAGTGCCCAAAGAAGTATCATGACCCCCGACAAGTGGTCAAGGTCAGTGAATGCATCTTCAAACACCGTCACTTACCAACTGCACCACCAGCCTCACACACTGCTCAATGCATGACCACCGCCAACCCTCACCCCCACCCCCACCCTGCCATCACTCCCCTACCAACTGTCTCTACCAAACACAAGGCACACCTTACATTCCTAGCTTTACCTCACCCCTTGGAGGAGACGGTGCTGGCCATTCTTGGCAGGGGCATGGCTGAGCCCTTGACCAGCGGCGGAGCTGAAAGAATACAAGATGCCGGTATCCTCATATGTTATTCTCCTTCTCACATCCCACTTCCCCCTCATTCCACAAGCTCTTCTGATTTACAAGCTGCACATGGTGTAAGCATAAGAACATAAGAAATAGGTGCAGGAGTAGGCCATTTGGCCCTTCGAGCCTGCTCTACCATTCAATATAATCATGGCTAATCTTCTACCTCATCTCCACTTTCCTGCACTATCCCCATAGCCCTTGATTCCCTTAATATTCAAAAATCTATTGATCTCTGTGGTAAACCACTGTTAACTCTGTACAGGTCCGGGCATGTCTCCGCCCCTGGCTCCACCCCTAAGCCCGGGTATAAAGGTGACTCACCACCCTTCCCCCGGGAGCTCTTAGGATGGATCCACTAGCAGAGGCATGCTCCAGTTCGTAGTCAATAAAAGCCTACTTCGTATAAGTTCAACTCGTAGTCTTTGGTGTTGTTGATAGTGCATCAATTTTATTGACGACATGGAGCAAATCTTGAAGCCGGAACGTTTAGGCCTGGATCCTCAAGCAGCAGATGCAGCCAATAACTTTGAACACTGGCTGAGCTGTTTCGAAGCCTTCCTGGAGGCCTCCAGCACTACCGTCACTACAGATGACGCGAAACGGCTTGTCTTGAACTCACGGGTGAGCCACCGAGTCTACTCGATCATCCGAGACGCCACAACATACGCGGCCGCCATCGCGACGCTAAAGGAACAATACGTGAGGCCTGTTAACGAGGTCTACGCCAGACACCTCCTGGCTACCCGAAAACAGCGCCCTGGGGAATCGGGCGCCGAATATTTACTGGCACTGAGAGTCCTCGGCCGGGCCTGTAATTGCAAAGCGGTGACGGCCAAGGAATGCACGGAAGACCTGATCCGAGACGCCTACGTAGCCGGCATCAGGTCCAACTATACTCGGCAGAGGCTGCTGGAACAGAGGGGGCTCGGCCTGCAGAAGACGGTGGCCCTCACTAACTCGTTAGACGTGGCCCTCCAGAACATGGACGCCTACCCCCCTGACCGGATGGCCATGTGGATGTCACGGGAGCAGCCATCTTGGGACCTGGTAAGGCCACAAGCCGCCAGCAGCCCAACTACAGCTGCAATGACCAGAGGCCAGAAATGCTACTTCTGCGGCCAGGTCAAGCACCCCAGACAGCAATGCCCAGCAAAGGACGCGACCTGCTCCAAATGCGGCAAGAAAGGCCACTACGCGAGAGTGTGCAGGGCGAAATCGACCCCCAATTCCAGCAGCGCCGCGTGTGAACCGTGCAGGCCGCCATTTTGGGCACCACCAGCCGCAGGGGAGCCGCCATCTTGGACACCATTTCGGGACCAGGCCCCCGGCGCGGGCGAATACTACAGCGACCCACCGACCTCGATGATGGCCTCCATCACCCTGGACCAATCTAGGCCCCATCAACTAGCCAGGTCCATGATGAATGTAAAGGAAAATGGCCATGCCACAAATTGCCTTTTCGACTGCGGAAGCACGGAGAGCTTCATCCACCCCGACACGGTGCGACGCTACTCCCTATCGGTTATGCCCACACACCACCAGGTCTTTATGGCCTCAAAGTCCCATATGGCGGACGTCGGCGGCTACTGTGTAGCGACTCTGACAGTGAACGGCGTGGAGTACAGAGATTTTAAATTCCTCGTCCTGCCACAGCTCTGCGCTCCCGTACTGCTAGGATTAGACTTCCAGTGCCATCTGGAGAGCGTCACGATGGCATATGGCGGGCCCCTGCCCCCACTTACAGTCTGCAGCCGGCAGAATTTAAACACGGCGCCGCGCAAAGTATGCAGCCTGTCCACCCTGAAGGTCAAACCCCCCCCGTTGTTCGCTAACCTCGCCAAAGACTGCAAGCCAATTGCTACTAAAAGCAGGCGGTACAGTGCCAGGGATAGGAGCTTTATTAAATCAGAAGTAGAAAGACTCCTGAGGGAAGGGATTATCGAGGGCAGCACCAGCCCATGGCGAGCCCAAGTGGTGGTAGTGAAGACCGGCGACAAACAGCGCCTGGTTATTGATTACAGCCAGACGATCAATCGATACACGGAATTAGACGCATACCCACTTCCCCGCATATCTGACATGGTCAACCAGATAGCACAATACCGGGTATTCTCGACGATTGATCTGAAGTCGGCATACCACCAGCTCCCAATCAGGCCTGAGGACCGCCAGTACATGGCCTTCGAGGCCGACGGTCACCTCTACCACTTCCTCAGAGTCCCCTTCAGCGTCACCAATGGGGTCTCGGTCTTCCAAAGGGAGATGGACCGGATGGTTGACCAGAACGCGCTGCAGGCCACCTTCCCCTATCTAGACAACGTCACCATCTGCGGCCATGACCGGCATGACCACGACGCCAACCTAGAAAAATTCCTCCGTACGGCCCAACGGCTGAATCTGACATACAACAGAGAAAAATGTATGTTCCGCACCACGCGCCTCGCTATTCTTGGCTGCGTGGTGGAAAACAGAGTCATCGGCCCCGACCCCGACCGAATGCGCCCCCTCCTGGAACTACCCCTCCCCCACTGCCTAAAAGCCCTGAAGAGATGCCTAGGGTTCTTCTCTTACTACGCCCAGTGGGTGCCCAACTATGCGGACAAAGCCCGGCCCCTCATCAAGTCAACCTCCTTCCCCCTGACGGCAGAGGCCCGTGCGGCCTTCACCCTCATAAAAGAGGACATTGCGAAGGCCACAATGCACGCAGTGGATGAGTCCATCCCTTTCCAAGTGGAGAGCGATGCATCCGACTTCGCCCTAGCCGCAACCCTTAACCAGGCGGGGAGACCCGTGGCCTTCTTTTCACGGACCCTCCAGGGCCCCGAAATTCGACACTCCTCAGTCGAGAAGGAGGCCCAGGCGATAGTGGAGGCTGTACGGCACTGGAGGCATTACCTGGCCGGTAAACGTTTCACCCTGCTCACTGACCAACGGTCAGTAGCATTTATGTTTAACAACAGACAAAGGGGGAAAATCAAAAATGATAAGATATTGCGGTGGAGGATCGAGTTATCCACCTACAACTACGATATCTTATACCGGCCCGGGAAACTTAATGAGCCCCCAGACGCCCTATCCCGTGGGACATGTGCCAACGCACAAGTCGATAGGCTACGGACCCTCCACAATGATCTCTGCCACCCGGGGGTCACCAGGTTCTTCCATTTTATTAAAGCTCGCAACCTGCCTTACTCCATCGAGGAGGTCAGGACCATGACCAGGAACTGCCAGGTCTGCGCCGAATGCAAACCGCATTTTTATAGGCCAGACAGGGCACACCTGATTAAAGCCACCCGCCCCTTCGAACGTCTCAGCGTCGATTTCAAGGGGCCCCTTCCCTCCTCTGACCGCAACATGTACTTCCTCAATATTATTGACGAGTACTCCCGTTTCCCCTTCGCCATCCCCTGCCCGGACATGACCAGCGCCACAGTCATCAGGTGCCTCAATGACCTGTTCACCATATTTGGCTTCCCCAATTACATTCACAGCGACAGGGGCTCGTCGTTCATGAGCGACGAGCTGCACCAGTACCTGCTCGAGAAGGGCATAGCCACGAGCAGGACTACCAGCTACAACCCCCGGGGTAACGGACAGGTAGAGAGGGAGAACGCAACGGTGTGGAAGACCGCCATGCTTGCCCTAAAATCCAAGGGCCTCCCAATCTCCCGCTGGCAAGATGTCCTCCCCGATGCACTCCACTCCATACGATCACTGCTCTGTACTGCCACAAACGCCACCCCTCACGAGAAGATGTTCGTCTTCCCCAGGAAATCCACCTCGGGGACATCACTACCGCCGTGGCTGACGTCTCCGGGACCCGTCCTGCTCAGGAAACACGTGAGGAGCCATAAGACGGACCCCCTGGTCGAAAAGGTTCACCTCCTCCACGCCAACGTGGCGTATCCTGACGGGCGGGAGGACACAGTCTCAATTCGAGACCTCGCACCCTCAGGTACCACCCGAAACACCATCGATCACCATCCACTACCTCCACCCACCACCACTATCCACAATGCACCACCGGGGTGTCTACCACGAACTGACGACATGCCGGTGCCATCCCTACCCCGAGAGGACGACACGCCAGTGCTCCGTCCCACACAAGAAGCGGCCGCGGGCAAAGAACTGCCGCAACCGGCACCACGAAGATCATTACGGCAGACAAGACCCCCGGAGAGACTTTCGTATACGAACTTTTGAAACACTTCACCCCGCTGGACTCTTTTTTAAACAAGGGGTGAATGTGGTAAACCACTGTTAACTCTGTACAGGTCCGGGCATGTCTCCGCCCCTGGCTCCACCCCTAAGCCCAGGTATAAAGGTGACTCACCACCCTTCCCCCGGGAGCTCTTAGGATGGATCCACTAGCAGAGGCATGCTCCAACTCTTAGTCAATAAAAGCCTACTTCGTATAAGTTCAACTCGTAGTCTTTGGTGTTGTTGATAGTGCATCAATCTCTATCTTGAATATACTCAACCACTGAGCCTCCACAGCCCTCTGGGGTAGATAATTCCAAAGATTCACCACCCTCTGAGTGAAGAAATTTCTCCTCATCTCAGTCCTAAATGGCCGACCCCTTATTCTGAGACTGACCCCTGGTTCTAGACACCCCAGCCAGGGGAAACATCCTCCCTGCGTCTACCCTTTCAAGCCCTGTAAGAATTTTGTATGTTTCAATGAGATCACCTCTCATTCTTCTAAACTCTAGAGAATATAAGTACGATAGCAAAATACTGCAGATGTTGGAAATCCGAAATAACAACAGAAAATGCTGGAAAAACTCAGCAGGTCAGGCAACATCCGTGGAGAGAAATTTGAGTTGACGTTTCGGGTTTGACCCTTCTCAAATTTCTCTCCACGGATGTTGCCTGACCTGCTGAGTTTTTCCAGCATTTTCTGTTGTTATTTCTAGAGAATATAGGCCTAGTCTACTCAATCTGTCCTCATAGGACAGTCCCCCAATCTCAGGAACCAGTCTGGTGAACCTTCGTTGCACTCCCTCTATGTCAAGTATATCCTTCCTTAGGTAAGGAGACCAAAACTGTACACAATACTCCAGGTGTGGTCTCACCAGGGCCCTATATAATTGCAGTAAGATGTCTTTACTCTTATACTCAAATCCTCTTGTAATAAAGGCCAACATACCATTTGCTTTCCTAATTGCTTGCTGTACTTGCATGTTAACTTTAAGTGATTCATGTACAAGGACACCCAGATCCCTCTGAACACCAACATTTCCCAATCTCTCACCATGCACCTCTTGCTTTCCACCCCCCCCTCACCACAACCCTACCCTTGTGCCTTCCTCATTTCAAGCACCCAAGAAATCCAGCCTGCCCAGCCAGTGGTTGACCAAGAAGAGGGAGAGGAGAGTGAAGAAGAAAAAGAGGAAACACCGTCACTCGATTTCACACTCCCAGCCAACAGCTCTTCAAGGTCATCCTGCATGGCCATCTGCATTGTCCCCACTGAATGTCAGCAGCCTTCCACCAGCCATCTGTAACAGCACTAGGATAGGCAAAGGTACATGCAAGACAGTCACTAAGGGAATGCACAAGGGTGATTAGTTGATTTTATGATGTAATATTAGATGCATATATGGATAAAGTTGGATTGGAAAGTTTACTTTGTGGTAGCTTTTATTTCAGCCACTGGGCCAGATTTTCAGTGTGCCGTGAGGCGGGATTTTAGGCGTGCGGGGGGCAAAAATCCTGAATTCGGGGGTCGCGACACCATCCCGCTCAAAACCCACCTCCACGTAAGTTTCAGAGGAGGCGGGTACCCGCCCTGCACTGGGACCCGCCGACCCGAGGCGGGAAGGGATTAGTGCCAATTAACTGCTTGTTAACAGGTAGTTAACAGGCAGTTTTTAGCCTAATCCCTATTTTGAGGGGTGTCGTGTGGGATTCCAGGCGGCTCCAAACCACGTTAGGTTAGAGCAGGCGGGCCGTCGGGTTGAAGGACTTCGAGGGGTCAAATGTCGGTGTTCAGGTGAGTGATGGGTGCATGAGTGCAAAGGTAAGTGCGTTTGGTGTGTCTAAAGTGTGTAAAGAAGTTTAAATTACCTGTACTTACCTTAACAGCCTTTCTTCCTCTAGGCGTCGGGAGTCCATCACTCAGCCGGCACTGAAAGCCGAATGGCTGCGATCTGTCAAAAGTGACAGCCTGCAGCTTTCAGTGCCAGTGAGAGTTCTAGCTGAGTCTCCGTAGAAGGATTCAGGTTAGAAGTCAGACTGTCAGTGTTTGACAGCTTCAAACAGCTGTGAAACACTGATATTTCATCTGTCAAAAACTCTTGATAGATGAAATTTCAGTCTGTGACATCACCTGTTGCCGGGTGGCCCTTAATTGGCCTGCTGAGCCCACTGGGCGGGCTCAACAAGGTCAATCAAGGGAAAATTGCGTGGATTGGCCGGACGTCGATGGAGGCGGGACTAAAACCCAAAAGTTGTAGTCCTGCCTCCTTCCCGACTGCTGAATGAAAATCCAGCCCACTGTGATGGTCAGTAACAGAGGGAAGGTAAGGTGTAGGACAAATGTTGAAAGGGAAATTGGGGTTGTGTTCACTGGTACCGCGGGCAGATGATTCAATCCCAAATATCCCGGCCAGAAAGGGGCTATCTAGGTTGCCTCCTTCCTTCTGCTTCCTCTTCTTCTGCTTCCTCCTCTTCTGCTTCCTCCTCTTCCTCCTCCCTCTGCAAGCAGCTTGTCTCCTTTGCTGCCTCTGCTCCATCTCCATGTGATGCTGCAACTCAAGGGGGACTGTACCTAGGACTGGGAGCAAGTGGTGTTCTCAGAGGCCTTCTTTTAAGAATCAAAGCCTTGCAAATGTCCAGCTGCATTCCCTGCACACATTAACAACATTTTAAATATATTGCACCAAGCCACTACTCAATAAAATGTAAAGAAACCAGTCCAAAACCAAAAGTCTAAACTTACCTGAAAATTGTGTGTGTCCCTTTAAGAAGCGCTGGCAACGGCTCTGTTGTATTGCTGCACACACGTTCTTCCATGCGTGGTTTGGAGAGCGCGATTAAGAGCGACATCGTCCAAAATCCCAGATCGTGCATCAGTTCAGGCGATGTACGCCGATTGGCGTCACGATCTAGATCATTTAAATATGGGAAGCGAGCACAGGCAACAGCAGCACTGCCGATCTGCCCAAAATGGCGGCTGCTGTGTTGCGCGCTGGAAGCGAGGCAGCCACCATTTTTTCTTACAAACCGGCCCGAACGGCCAGAGCTAACGGCTCCAATTTCCCAGCCACTGTCTTTAATATTTGCTGTTACTACTGGCATTGCTAAGATCAGCTAACTCAGTGCTCTCACCTGGCACATCCCTAATCTGTTTAGCTCTGTTCCCTACTGGCCTGTGCACTTGCCCATGAAGCTCTAGGAGTGGGGCGGGGTCCCTGTATTATGGTTTTCTGCTAGTTTGATGTGTTGGGAATAAAATCAGACAATTAAATGGTTTATTTTAGAAGAGGGTTTCTGTTTGGTAGGAGAAGTTGGAGTTGAGTTTACACATAGAGGCTCACTGGAGGCTGTTTTTCCATACAGTACCATACCAGCACACCCTTCAGCTCTCCAGTTCCACTAGTAAACATTGAATGTCCCTTTTCAAGTGTTATAAAGAGGTGAATGCCAGGTCAGGCCTCAATTATACTTTTTTTTAAATGTTTGTGTTAATAGAATGCCTTTCTGTACCAGACTATCTATGGTAGAGGACTGTTTTCAGAGCCAAGAGATCACTGTGTGCTTGATTCAGGTTTTTTCTCCAATTTTCTGCCTCCCCTCTCCAAAGGTTGCTAGCTCTTGCTGGAGCACGGATCGAAAGGCACCAGCCATCTTCTAATGACTGGGCCACATGGCTATTACTCAACTAAGAGCCTGGATAGAGACAGTCAGCGGGCTATTCAACTGTGTGGCGCATCACAGCCAAACCTGATCCTCTTCTCATCCGACAACAACATGCGCACTTTCCAACCCGGGTCACTGTTCAGGAGCTGGAACTCTGGTTCATTTTTTTCACCTTCAGTAGGGCACCAAAGTCAAGTTATGCACCTCCTACTGATACTCCTGATGAAATGGGCTATCTCAGTACAGATCCAGGATAAAGTCTGGGACATTCTGGTCTTTAATGGCTCAGTATAGCACTGTGGTACCCTTACCCATCATGGAGCTGACATAAATTAAACCTTAATTGTAACCCACTGTCCACAAGTCAATTCAATGTGAACCCCCTTAATTTAATACAAGACTTACATTAGATTGGATTTACTGCTTAGTTGATTTATTGAAGCTACTGAACTCACACTTCCAGCCCCTCCCACTAGTTATACTTCGGTTGCCAGCTTAGAGCAATTCTAGAGCCAGAAACCTTGGCCGAAATTTTCCTTCCCTTGGCAGGTCCGGTGCGGCTGGTGTCCGTGGCGGGTCCCGACCCTGCTGCTGGCTCCATCCCGCTGTACAGAATGAACTTACCTTAATGGGGTCTATTAAGCCCACCCAGCGCGTTACTCGGCCCAATTAGATGGAGCGGGTCTGGTGAGGTCACTCATGACACGTTTTAAACCGGGATCCTTAAAGGGACCCTGGCCACATTAAATTTTAAGTTCAATCTAACATAGTGGGTGTTGAATCTTTACCATACAATCATATAATAAAAGTTATATATAAGTGACAAAGAAATATTTAAATAAAATTATTAAGTAATATGACTCCATCGACAAATACAATCAAGAACATAATTAAAAATGTACATTAATTAGGAAGTTATTGGTGCTTTAGTCACAAATCTATAGACGTTTGTATCAGTAACTGGTACAAATAAAATGTGTGTGTGTATAGGTAATACATAAAATTAAGCAGGTTTTAAATGTAATTGTAATGGGGTGGATTTACAATCTTATGCCAATTCAGCGGAACTGCTGCGGAATCCCTGACAAACAATGTAAGTGGTGTTTACAATGTGTTTTGGGGTTTTCTGCAGCTCTTCCGTTGAAGGGGCAAGTGAGAGAACCTCCGCAGAAATTCACCCTAAAGTCTCAGACTGAAAAATTTAATTAGTCATATTCAGGGACTGAAAGCAAATTAAACTAGTGGAATGAGTGATGAGAATGAAATTGTTATGGTTGATGACTTGTTTTAATGTGTAACTGGACAATCACAGTATACTGTGAGAAAAACCTGACCAGAAACATCACAAAAATGGTGTATGTAATGTTTTATAGTGCAGATCAATTCACTGCAATTACTGTTCAGTTGGAAGGCAACAGCCAAGAATGGCCAGTGAAAAATTAACGTTTACCAGTAGCTTTTCAAGTAGTACAGAATCTCCATCAATCTGTTAGCTGATGTAATCAACATGTTTTTATTTTGGTTTTTCCATGCTGTCAAGTAATCAGCTGGAGCAATGGCCACGGAACTCACCTCAGTTTGACAGACGTGGGTCCCGAGCTGCGTGAATCCCGTGGCCATGCAGGGAAATTTAAAAAGTAGGGGGAAAAGGCTCTTAAGTGCCTGTAAAGTACCCATAATGATTTCAATTGGGTTCCCCGCCGCTGCAGGTCAAGTCAGCTCCACGCTGATGGATGCGCCTGTAGGAAAGGCGCGTGGGAGCGAGTTGACAGCAGGTTCCCGACCCGCTGTCAAAAAAAACAACTTTCCCACCCGACTTGCCATCGATCGCGCCCGCTATGACCACGGAAAATTCAACCCCATATGTTATACTGTCAGCTGCACCTCACTCTCTAGTCTCCATGTGTGCCATACAAATACCGGTTAAATTTGAGTGTTGGCAGAGCTCTTTGGTGGCTTTTAAAAGGCTAAAATTACATTTATAAATTTTTAAACTTGCTTTGCACAATTTTTAATTATACCACAGGCAGTGCCAGGCCAAAGAGGGCTGTGTGTGTGTGTGTGTATACACGTGTGAATATGCGTGTGTGTGCGGGCGTGTAAATGTGTGTGTGTGAATGTATGTATGATTTTCTGTGCGAAAATGTGTGATTGTGCATGTTTGAATGTGCATGTGTGTGCACGTGAATATGTGTGTGCGAATGTTTATGTGTGTGTGTGAATGTGCTTCTGTCCACGTGTGGTAATGGTATGTGTATGTGAATGTATGGGTTAGTGCGCATGCCTGTGTGAGTGAGTGTGTATGCACAGTGATTGTGTATGTGTGTGTGTATCACTACCTCCTCAAGATGGTCTTGGACCGCTTGCCATAATGTAAAGCAGCTTCACGTAGGTGACTACACAGCTATATTAAACTATTTCTCATTGGCACGAAGCCAAAATAACTGCATCTACAAAGAATATAGTGTAACTGGGCTAACAGACTCACTATTTTCCATCACTGGCTGTTGCACGAGCTTCAGCCTTGACATACCCAGCACAGACATACCATCACATATGTACCCAACTACAACAAACTTGCAATTATATAGCATTGTTAATGTAGCAGAAAGTTCCAAGGCGCTTCATAGGAGATGTACACAGCATATGAGATTGTGTATGTGGTTAGCTTCCCTATATCTTCAGTCAGAAATGCCGATTGGATGATCCATATCGGCCTCCTCCTGAGGTCCCTATCATCACAGAAGCCAGTCTTCAGCCAATTTGATTCACTCCACGTGATATCAAGAAACAGCTGAGCGCACTGGATACAGCAAAGGCTATGGGCCCCGACAACATCCTGGCTATCGTGCTGAAGACTTGTGCTCCCGAATTAGCCGCGCCTCTAGCCAAGCTGTTCCAGTACAGCTATAACGCTGGCATCTATCCGACAATGTGGAAAACTGCCCAGGTATGTCCTATCAACAAAAAGCAGGACAAATCCAATCCGGCCAATTACCGCCCAATCAGTCTACTCTCAATCATCAGCAAAGTGATGGAAGGTGTCATCGACAGTGCTATCAAGCGGCACTCACTCACCAATAACCTGCTCACTAATGCCCAGTTTGGGTTCCGCCAAGACCAACACAGCTGCCGACTGTCTTGTTTTGCACACTTTGTACAAAAATAATAAATTGCAGGACAATGGAGTATTACAGTTTAAACTCTTTTATGAAGCATCAGGTCTGTGATCTCAATCATACAGCAGTGGGGACAAGATGGAGTTAGGACCCTAGCCTGGGTCTTCCAAAACAATAGCAGTCCTTACAGATGCCTGCAGGCCAAGGACAACTCAGCATGTGATCACATGTGAATATAATAGGTATTCCTTACAGATGCCTGCGGGCCAATGATAATTCAATATGCAAATGTTACATCCCCTTTCTTTTAAAAGAAAAATGTTATGCATTACTT
Organism: Somniosus microcephalus; assembly: GCF_052327205.1. Taxonomy (NCBI): domain Eukaryota; kingdom Metazoa; phylum Chordata; class Chondrichthyes; order Squaliformes; family Somniosidae; genus Somniosus; species Somniosus microcephalus. The sequence continues at coordinate 44,229,534 of NC_140999.1, read as the reverse complement.
TTAAACCTTTCTTCTACATAATGTTCTCGGTAGCATAAACATATCAGTAAACTCAGCATTTAACTAGCGCTGAAAACATCTCAACGTTTCAATGACGATGTACAGCTTTTTTTAGGGCAGCGATCCGCCTACACCCTTTGACAGTTCACAAGTCAAGAATAACTCTAGGCTTGACCTCTCGTCCCAACCTTGTGTGGTATGGAACTGAGCCTGCTCCTGAATCGGTCAACAAATCAGGTTCAGGTTTAGGTTCAGGTAAGTATGATGTGTTTTGTGTATTGCTCTCTTCATCACACTCTGTTGAACTGATCCTCTCGTCGGAATGACGGTGTTGTTCCTTGGTGTTCAGGAGGTGCCTGCGATTGCGGCGGTACACTTGTCCTTCTGGGGTGCGGACGTGATACGATCGCTCAGTGTCAGCTGGCTGGATGATGACTACTGGCTTCCAGTAGTCATGCTCCTGGATTCTGACGGATTCTCCATTGTGCAGCGGCGGCAGTAGTCTAGCTGACCTGTCATAGTATCTCTTTTGGTGTTGCTGTCTCTGTACATGTTTTGCATGCACTTGCTTGCAGCTGACGACCTCTGGCTGCAGCTGCTGGTTGGTGCTTGGAAGGATGGAGCGAAGTCTGCGGCTCATCAACAGCTGTGCTAGTGACTTGAAGTTGTCAACCGGAGTGTTATGGTACTCAAGGAGACTGATGTAGGGATATCTCTTGTCTGCTTTGGCTTTGTCCATGAGTGTTTTTGCAATCTGGACAGTTTTTTCAGCAAGGCCATTACTTTGAGGGTAATGTGGGCTTGATGTGACATGTGTGAAATCCCATGCCTTGGCAAATTACTCGAACTCTTTTGATATGTATTGGGGGCCATTGTCTGAGACTAAAGTCTCTACCATGCCATGCCTGGCAAAGGCTGCCTTTAGCTTGTGGATCACAGCTGCAGATGTGGTGCTGTGAAGCTTGTCCAGTTCAAAAAATCTGCTGTAGTAATCAACAGTCACTATGTAGTCCCTGTTGTTCCATGTGAACAGATCCGTTGCCGCGACCTGCCAGGACCTGTCTGGGATACGGTGAGGTATCATGGGCTCTTTGACATTTGATGGGCGACGTTCTAGACAAATGGAAAATTTTCCGACAATGTCCTCAATGTGTTTGCACATTCCGGGCCAAAACATAATGTCACGTGCTCTTTGTTTGCATTTTTCCATGCCCATATGTCCAGCATGAATTTTTGTCAACATCTCTTCTCTCAGACTGGTAGGAATGATGATTTTCTCCCCTTTGAAGACAATTCCGTTGATTTGTGACAGTTCGTCTCTGTGGTTCCAGAATTCAGATATGCTCTGAGGGCATTTCCTCCTTTCCTCAGGCCATCCTTCATGTATGACTTTGATCAGCAGTGTGAGTTGTGCATCTTTCTCTGTTTCTGCTCGGATCTCCTTCAGTTTTGAGTCACTCACAGGTAAGCTGTTGTACACCATGTGCACCTGCATATCCATGCCTTCACTGAGGCTGCTGTCCTGGTAGCTAAGAGACTTTCTGGAGAGTGTGTCTGCGACAGGAATGTCTTTGCCTGGACGGTGAATGATTGTGAAGTCATACTTCTGTAGCTGAAGGATCATTCTCTGTAGCCTTGGTGGGGCTGCGGCTAGTGGTTTCCTCATGATTGACTCGAGGGGCTTGTGGTCGGATTCCACAATGACTTGTCGGCCATAGACGTACTGGTGGAAACGCTTACATCCAAACAGAATTGCATATAACTCTCTCGATTTGAGCATAGTTGATTTCACTGTCTGTGAGAGATCTGGAAGCGTAGCCGATGGGCTTTCCTTCTTGCAGTAATACTGTGCCTAGTCCGTACTTTGACGCATCCACTTGTAGTCTGAGCTCTTTGTTGGGGTCGAAGTAGGCAAGAACTGGTCCTGGTTCTCTGGTGATTAGGTCTTTCATTTTCTGAAATGCTGTGTCATGTTGTTTGTCCCACAGGAACTCATTGGATTGTTTGAGCAACTGACGCATGGGTGCGTTGATTTCGGAGAGGCTCGGGGCAAACTTGGCTAAGTAGTTAACCATGCCTAGTACTGCCTCTAGCTCTGCGTGGTTCTTCGGCGGCTCCATCTTCTTAATGGCGGAGATTTTCTCTGGATCCGGCTTAATGCCATCAGTTGAGAGGCGATGCCCAAAATAACTGACCTCAGTGGATCCGATTATGCTTTTCTCGGGGTTGAGCCGGATACCTTTCTCCTGTGATCTTTGTAGCATCGCACGGAGGTTCCTGTCATGTTCCTCTCTATTCCTGCCATAGATGAGGATGTCGTCTATGATTGCGACTACTCCGTTGAGGCCTTCATAGGTTTCATCGATCTTCCGCTGGAATTCATCCTGAGCTGAGATAAGACCAAACGCTAAACGCAGAAATCGGTAGTGTCCAAATGTTGTGTTGAACATTGTTAGCTTAGATGGCTCTTCCGTGAGCTTGATAGTCCAGTATCCTGATCGTGCGTCCATTACACTGAAGTAACGTGCCCCCACTAGCTTGGGTGTGATGTCATCTAGCGTTGGTAGAGGGTAGTGAGGGCGTTTGATAGCCTTGTTCAAATCTCTGGGGTCGAGACAGACTCTGAGCTTGCCTGCACGTGGTTTCTCAACCACTACTAACGCGTTGACCCACTCTGTCGGTTCTGTTTCCCGGATGATGATTTCTGTATTCTCCATGCTCTGCAGCTCCTCCTTCAGGTGACTACATAGAGCAAGGGGTATCCTTCTCGGTGGGCAAACCACAGGGGTTGCTGCTGGGTCAAGGTGAATAGTGCATTCACCTGGGAATAGTCCGATTCCTTTGAAAATGTCAGCAAACTCCTCCATGACTGTCTGCTTATCAACTGGTGCTGTCAATGATAGCACTAGCTTGACGGGGTCCATGTCTAAACATGCCTTTAGACCTAGCACTGGAGGTGCTCGAGTGTCAACAATGTAAAAATCCAACATCATGTCGCTTTCTATTTTCTTGCATTTCATCACGCATGTGCCTTTTACAATGAGCTGCTCACCCCCATAGCCGGTCAGTCTGTGTGAGGTGGGCTGTAGCTCACACTCATCCTTCAAGCTGTGATACTCAGGGGATTACATTCACCTGAGCTCCAGTGTCTAGTTTAAACCTAAGCTCTGTGCCCTGTTTTCCTATCTCAATATCGGCAAAAGCTTGCTCAGTCTCTGAAATCTGTTTTTTCTGTGCCACAGAATCAATAAACAGTTCCTCTGCATTTGACTCTCTATCTGGCATTTGGCTGTCACTCACTGTGTGTACTGCTATTCCGAAAACAGTCCTGCAAACGTTAGCAAAGTGGTTCCGTTTACCACATTTAGCACATCGCCTTCCTTTGGCAGGGCATTGCACCTTTACCCCGTGCATCTTGTTTCCACAATATCCACAGTTTTTGAAGCGTTTTATGTCTGTATCGCTCATTTTTAGAACTCTCTCTGTTCTTTCTGTTCTGAAACACGCTCTCTGGGCGGTATTCTTTGGTGTGTGTCTATTAACTGCATGCACTGTCTGTTCACACGAGCTGTTCATTGCACCGGTTATGGTTTTCAACTGTGCTTGGGCTATCTCGTGCGATCTAGCTATGTCCATAGCTTTGTCCAGCATTAGCCCGGACCCAACATTCAAAAGTTTCTCTCTCACTTTAGCTGAATGTATTCCAAACATGATGCGGTCTCTGACCATCTCATCTTTATCGGCATATTCACAGTCCTTTACCAGTAGTTTTAACTCAGTCACGAACTGTTCAAACGACTCACTAGCTCCTTGTACTTTCTCCTGAAACTTGTACCTAGCAAATATCGTATTTGTCTTGGGCATCACATATGATTCAAAATGGTCAAAATAACATTTCAGTACCTTTGCTTCATCCGCGGTGAGAGACCATGTGTTAAAAATGTCTCTCCCTTTTTCTCCGATCCACAGGAGTAGGTAGCTGCATCTTTCTTCCTCCCCTTTGCTTTTCAACGGACCTGAGAACATTAACTGCACGTTACATAGAAGATAGGAGCAGGAGTAGGCCATTCAGCCCTTCGAGCCTGCTCCGCCATTCAATGAGATCATGGCTGATCATCCAAATTCAGTACCCTGTCCCTGCCTTCTCCTCATATCCCTTGATCCCTTTAGCCTTAAGAAATATATCTAACTCCTTCTTGAATATATTTAATGAACTGGCCTCCACTGCCCTCTGTGGCAGAGAATTCCACAGGTTCACCACTCTCTGGGTGAAGAAATTCCTCCTCATTTCAGTCCTAAATGGCTTACCCCTTATCCTTAGACTATGACCCCTGGTTCTGGACTCCCCGGCCATCAGAAACATCCTTCCTGCATCTAGTCTGTCCAGGCCTGACAGAATTTTATAGGTTTCGATGAGATCCCCTCTCAATCTTCTAAACTCCAGTGAGTATAAGCCCAATCGACACAATCTCTCCTCATACGTCATTCCTGCCATCCCAGGTATCAGCCTGGTGAATCTTCGCTGTACTCCTTCCATGGCAAGAACATCCTTCCTCAGGTAAGATGACCAAAACTGCACACAATACTCAAGGTGCGGTCTCACCAAGGCCCTGCACAGCTGTAGCAAGACATCCTTGTTCCTGTACTCGAACCCTCTTGCTACAAAGGCCAACATACCATTTGCCTTCTTAACCGCCTGCTGCACCTGCATGCGTACCTTCAGCGACTGGTGCACAAGAACACCCAGGTCTCTTTGCACTTCCCCTTCTCCCAATCTATTGCCATTCAAATAATAATCTGCCTTCCTGTTTTTGCCACCAAAGTGGATAACTTCACATTTATCCACATTAAAGTGCATTTGCCATGTTTCTGCCCAATCACCCAATCTGTCCAAATCGTACTGGAGTTTCTCGACATCCTTCTCGCAGCTTACCCTCCCACCCAGCTTTGTGTCATCTGCAAATTTGGAGATATTACATCCAATTCCCTCGTCCAGATCATTAATATATATTGTGAACAGCTGGGGTCCTAGGACCGATCCTTGCGGTACCCCACCAGTCACTGCCTGCCACTCGGAAAACGACCCATTTATTCCAACTCTTTGCTTTCTGTCCACCAACCAGTTCTCTATCCAAGTCAATACCTTGCCCGCAATCCCATGTGTCTTAATTTTGCATGCTAATCTCTTATGTGGGACCTTATCGAAAGCCTTCTGAAAGTCCAAATACACCACATCCACTGGTTCTCCCTTATCTATTTTACCAGTTACATCCTCAAAAAATTCCAGTAGATTTGTCAAGCATGATTTACCTTTTGTAAATCCATGTTGACTTTGTCCGATCCTGTCACTGCTTACCAAGTGCTCTACTATGACATCTTTTATAATAGATTCTAGCATTTTCCCCACTACTGATGTTGCTTGAACTTGCGCCATTCTCCAGGTAAGTTCAAAGATTCCCAATTCATTCGAGGCAAGGGAGCTCCAACGATGTCCATTTTCAATCCCTGTTCTGACACCATGTCTTGTTTTGCACACTTTGTACAAAAATAATAAATTACAGGACAACAGAGTATTACAGTTTAAACTCTTTTATGAAGCATCAGGTCTGTGATCTCAATCATACAGCACAGTGGGGACAAGATGGAGTTAGGACCCTAGCCTGGGTCTTCCAAAACAATAGCAGTCCTTACATAAGAACATAAGAAATAGGAGCAGGAGTAGGCCAATCGGCCCCTCGAGCCTGCTCCGCCATTCAATAAGATCATGGCTGATCTGATCCTAACCGCCAATCTACTATCACAGAACCATCTCCTGAATCTAACAGAATTAGACACACGAAATAGGAGCAGGATCAGGCTACACGGCCCCTGGGCCCGCTCCGCTACCCACAGGGCCATGTCCAATCCGAACCTAGACTCATGTCCAAATTCCTGCCCGCTCCCCGTAACCCTTAATTTCCTTTACTTCTAGGAAACTGTCTATTTCTGTTTTAAATTTATGTAATGATGTAGCTTCTACAGCTTTTTGGGGCAGCATATTCCATGGACCTACCACCCTCTGAGTGAAGTAGTTCCTCCTCATCTCAGTTTTGAAAGAGCAGCCCCTTATTCTAAGACTATGCCCCCTAGTTCTAGTTTCACCCATCATCGGGAACATCCTCCCCGCATCCACCCGATCCAACCCCTTCACAATCTTATATGTTTCAATAAGATCGCCTCTCGTTCTTCTGAACTCCAATGAGTAGAGTCCCAATCTACTCAACCTCTCCTCATATGTCCATCCCCTCATCCCCGGGATTAACCGAGTGAACCTTCTTTGTACTGACTCGAGAGCAAGTATGTCTTTTCTTAAGTATGGACACCAAAACTGTATGCAGCATTCCAGGTGCGGTCTCACCAATACCTTGTACAACTGAAGCAATACCTCCCTATTTTTATATTCTATCCCCTTAGCAATGAATGCCAACATTCCATTGGCCTTCTTAATCACTTGCTGCACCTGCACACTAACCTTTTGAGTTTCGTGCACCAGGACCCCCAGATCCCTTTGTACTTCAGTACTTTCCAGTTTCTTGCCATTAAGATAATAACTTGCTCTACGATTTTTCCGGCCAAAGTGCATAACCTCACACTTTCCAGTATTGTATTCCATCTGCCAAATCTCTGCCCATTTACTTAGCCTGTCTATGTCCCCTTGCAGGTTTATATGTCCTCCTCACTCACTACTTTCCCTCCCATCTTAGTATCATCTGCAAACTTTGATATGTTACACTCGGTCCCCTCCTCCAAATCGTTATATATAGATTGTAAAGAGTTGGGGACCCAGCACTGACCCCTGTGGAACACCACTAGTTACTGATTGCCAGTCTGAGAATGAACCATTTATCCCAACTCTCTGCCTTCTGTTAGATAGCCAATCCTCTATCCATGCCAGAATATTACCCCCAATCCCGTGATTTTTTACCTTAAGCAATAATCTTTTGTGTGGCACCTTGTCAAATGCCTTTTGGAAGTCTAAATACACTACGTCCACTGGTTCCCCTTTATCCACCCTATATGTTACTTCCTCAAAGAACTCCAGCAAATTTGTCAAACATGACTTCCCCTTCATAAAACCATGCTGACTTTGTCCTATTAAATTATGATTATCCAAATGTCCTGTTACTGTCTCCTTAATAATGGACTCCAAAATTTTACCTACCACAGATGTTAGGCTAACCGGTCTATAGTTTCCAGCCTTCTGTCTACTGCCCTTTTTAAATAAGTGTGTTACATTAACAGTTTTCCAGTCTGCCAGGACCTTTGCTGAGTCCAGGGAGTTTTGGAAAATCATTACTAATGCATCCACAATCCCTACCGCCACTTCCCTCAAGACCCTAGGATGTAAGCCATCAGTTCCAGGTGATTTATTTGCCTTGAGTCCCATTATTTTACCAAGTACCACTTCCTTAGTGATTTTGATCGTGTTTAGCTCCTCCCCCCCTATAGCCCCCTGTTTGTCCAGTGTTGGGATGTTCTTAGTGTCCTCTAATGTAAAGACTGATACAAAATATTCATTCAGTGTTTTTGCCATCTCCATATTTCCCACCATTAATTTCCCGGTCTCATCCTCTAAGGGACCAACACTTACTTTAGCCACCCTTTTTCTTTTTATATAACTATAAAAACACTTACTATGTTTTTATATTTTTTGCTAATTTACTTTCATAATCTATCTTCCCTTTCTTAATCAATCTTTTTGTTATTTTTTGCTGTCTTTTAAAGTTTTCCCAATCCTCTATCCTCCCACTAGATTTGGCTACCTTATATGCCCTTGTTTTTAGTCGACTACTATCCTTAATTTCTTTACTTAGCCACGGATGGCTGTCTTTTCTTTTACACCCTTTTCTTCTCAGTGGAATATATATTTTTTGGAAGTTGTAAAATAACTCCTTAAATGTACACCACTGATCATGTATCGTCTTACCCTTTAATCTATTTTCCCAATCCACTCTACTCAATTCCGCTCTCATACCTTCATAGTCTCCTTTATTCAAGCTTAGCACGCTTGTTTGAGATGCAACCTTCTCACCCTCTAATTGAATATGAAATTCAACCATGTTATGGTCACTCATTCCAAGGGGATCCTTTACTAGGACATTTTTAATTAATCCTGTCTCGTTACACAGGACCAGATCTAAGGTTGCTTGCCCCCTGGTCAGTTCAGTTACATACTGCTCAAGAAACCCATCCCTAATACACTCAATGAACTCATCCTCAAGGCAGCCCTGCCCAATTTGATTTGTCCAATTAATATGATAGTTAAAATCCCCCATAATTATAGATGTTCCCTTATTACAAGCCTCAACTCTTTCCTGATTGATACTCCGTCCAACAGAGTTGCAACTGTTCGGAGGCCTATAGACTACGCCCACTAGTGTTTTGTTCCCCTTATTATTCCTTATCTCCACCCAAACTGTTTCATTATTGTAGTGTATGTAACTGTTCTACCTTTAAGAGAACTATTGTATGTAACCGTCCACCTTTAAGAGAACTATTTTAGGTGTGGCACTACTTTATCTTGGCTGCTGTATACTGTAATACTGACGGTGACCACACCGGCATATAAGTGCTGTGTCAGGATTTATTGGGCAGATTCGCCCTGTCCTTCGAATAGTAAAGTCCTGTTAAAGTTACTCTTGTAGTCTGTGTATTAATTCGCCATAATACCTACAGACTTTACAGTGGCGACGAGTTCGATCTTACCCTGCGGCAACAATACTTCCGAAGCAGTTAACGAGCGTCGAGAAGAGGCACCCGCCCTCGTCGTTCTGCTGAGAGAAAACTCGAGTCTGCAGAGCAAGGAAGAAGGAAGAATTCAGACACGAAGCCTTCCATCAGCAACAGGCACTGATTGGCTCACTCACCACCGTGGCAGAAGGGTCAATCAGCACGAGAAGCAAGTCAGCCACGGTGACTGTGAGTAAAGGGAAAATAAAAAATAAAAATAAACGGAGGATAAGGGCGGTGAACTCGACCACGGTCGGGGGAAAGGAGCCGGACAGAAGTCGGGCCCAGAGGCACTGAGACTGGGGCAGCGTGGAGCACGGAAGCCGCGGTACAAGCGGGCTGGGAGATGCAACGGCGTCGTGAGACAGCTAGACCGCGACCGGCGAAAAAGGCCGGGCAGCTACCGAGGCCACGAGGCGCTGCGACCGGGACCGTAAGGCGTGGGAAGATATAAAAATAAATAAACCGCGGTGAACTCAGCCGCAGCCGGGGAGGGAAGCACCGGACTGCGAGAGGGCTGGGAGGCGCGAGTGGAGTGAAAAAGGCCGGGCAGCGACCGAGGCCACGAAGTGCTGCGACCGGGATCGTAAGGCGCGGGAAGATATAAAAATAAATAAATCGCGGAGAACTCAGCCGCAGCCGGGGAGGGAAGCACCGGACTGCGAGAGGGCTGGGAGGCGCGATTGGAAGCCGCTGAGGGAGAGACAGAGCCCGAGCGAGCGGGAGAGACAGAGCCCGAGCAAGGGAGACTGAGCGAGATCCAGCCCAGCGGCTGAAACTGTTCGCCGTCAACGGGTTGTACCCAGCGCCGGTTGCCCTGCCGAGAAAAGGGAACAAGGAACGCACTGAAGCCGACGCGCAGGCTGCGAACCCCGAAAGCCAGCGGTCGTCGCCCGAGGGAAAAGCTTACCCCTCCCGCCAGGGGCAGAAACGCGGGAAGCCGCCAGTAGGCGGGGAAGAAGACAGAAGCGGGAAACCGCCATTTTGAAAGTGGGCGGGGAAAGAAGACAAGCGCGGGAAACCGCCATTTTGGAAAAAAAAGTTAAAGAAATATTTCGTTGTTGTTTCTCAGGAAGAGTGTGAAGATGCCTAAGCGTCGTAACATCAACGGTTTCGATTCCGATGTGGAAGATTGGGCCACGTATGTAGAATGCATCGAGATATATTGTAAGGTCAATAAGGTAGCAAATTATGACAAAGCTCTAACCTTACTAAACTCAATGGGTGCGAAGACATACGGGCTATTGAAGCATCTTCTATCACCAGCTAAACCGGCGGATCAGTCTTTCGCTAATATTGTTGCTGTCCTGAAGGATCATTTTAACCCCGCACCGCTGATGTTAGCGGAACGATCTAAATTTTACGTGAGAACGCAACGAAAAGAGGAAAGCAACGCGGAGTACCTGGTTGAACTGCGTAGGCTAGCAAAATACTGTCAGTTTGGGGTAAATCTGACAGAGGCACTGAGAGACAAGTTCGTGTGCGGGATGTCGAAGGAAGGAACACAAAAACGACTGCTCGAAGAGAACGATCTTACACTTGATAAGGCTGTCCTTATTGCAGCATCGCATGAAGCCGCAGCGAGAGGCACGGTGGAAATGCAGCGGAAGACAGCGGTACTCAGTGTGGATCAAATGACTTCGGGTACAACGAAATGTTATCGTTGTGGGAAGACAACACACGACCAGAACCAATGCTGGTTTAAAAACCAGGAATGTAGAAAATGTGGCAAGCTTGGTCACATAGCTAAGGTATGCCGGTCAGGAAAGAAGACCAGCAATAATAAGTCACCGCAGAAGAAGTACAGAAAGGTACATAAGGTGACTGGGAAGAGTCCAGATGAACAGAATTCGGACTCAGACTCCAACAGCAAGGAACTGGGTAGTCTGAGGATTCACAATGTGAGTAAAGAAGCTGACCGACAAACTATCTGGGTCACACTACAGATTGCAAAAGTCCAAGTGAAGATGGAAGTGGACACCGGATCGGCGTTGACGGTCATGAATAAGCAAGATTACAAAAAGTTATTCAAACATATTCCCCTACGGGATACGGAGATAGTATTGCAGACATACACGGGGCACAAAGTATACCCCATCGGAAAGATAAAAGTCAAGGTGAGATACAAGGACAAAGATCACCAAGGGATGGACATGTATGTGCTGCCCAAGGGAGGTCCACCACTTCTGGGACGGGAGTGGATCAGGAAAATAAAGATAGACTGGCATTCACTAAACACAATGACGGTAGATTCCGGAAAGGAAGATGTCAAACCTGAACGGTTGTCCAGAATATTGGACGAAGCTAAAGAGGTATTCCAGCAAGGACTGGGAACACTGAGAGGAATTAAAGCAAAAATCAAGATTGCAGAACATGCAAGCCCAAAATTTTTCAAAGCCAGATCGGTACCTTACGCGATACGACCTGCTGTGGAGGCAGAACTGGAGGAGCTTGAACGTTCAGGGGTACTGTCTAAGGTGGACTGGAGTGAGTGGGCCACGCCCATTGTTCCCGTCATGAAGTCTTCATCAAGTAACAAGCCAGGGGGACCGGGAAAGGTCCACATCTGCGGAGACTTCAAGATCACAGTTAATCCGGTGCTTCACACGGTACAATACCCGCTTCCGCGGATTGAGGATATCTTTGCTTCATTGTCTGGCGGGAAACACTTCACCAAGATAGACCTGGCACAAGCATACTTACAAATGGAAGTCGAGGAAGAGTCGCGCCAGTATCTCACAATCAACACGCACAGAGGCTTGTATCGTTATAATAGACTGGTTTTTGGAGTAGCTTCGGCTCCAGCAATTTGGCAGAGGGCCATGGAGCAGGTCTTACACGGTATTCCAAGCACTCAGTGTTACTTGGACGATATCCTGATTACAGGAGAGGACGAGGAGGAACACCTCGCAAATTTGAAACTGGTGCTCACCAGGTTGAAGGAATATGGCCTTCGAGTTAATCGCCAGAAATGTGAGTTCTTCCAGAAACGGATCTCGTACTGCGGTCATGTCATTGACCAAGAGGGGCTGCACAAGTCACCTGACAAGATAGAAGCTGTCGTGAAGGCCCCCGCTCCGGAAAATGTATCACAAGTGAGATCGTTTCTGGGGTTGATTAATTATTACCACAAGTTTCTGCCAAATCTATCCACGGTGCTGCATCCGCTGAATGCTCTGTTGCGGAAAGAAGTACCATGGAAGTGGAGCGAGGACTGTAAGAAGGCCTTTCGCAGAAGCAAGGCGTTGATTACCTCTGAGGAAGTGTTGGCTCATTTCAACCCAACGTTACCTCTTCGTCTAGCTTGTGATGCTTCCCCTTATGGAATTGGAGCAGTACTTTCACACAAGTTACCAAATGGCTCGGAAAGGCCAGTCGCATTTGCGTCCCGATCATTGACCTCCGCTGAGCGAAATTATGCTCAGATAGATAGGGAGGCCCTCAGCCTTGTGTGGGGAGTAAAGAAATTCAATCATTACCTGCAGGGCAAGAAGTTCACATTACTGACAGACCACCAGCCGTTGGTGTCCATATTCAACCCTAACAAGGCCGTTTCCACTATGACAGCGCAAAGGCTGCAGAGGTGGTCCGTGTTACTTGGGGCACACCAATATGACATCGAATACAAAAGGTCCAAACAGCATGGAAATGCTGATGGGTTATCGCGCCTACCATTGCCAGTAGTAGAAGAGGCGGCTACAGTGGACCCGGTAGAGATGTTCCACTCATCCATAGTGGAATTTCTACCAGTAACAAATTCGATGATCGAAAATGAAACAAGAAATGATCCGACTCTCTCACGAGTCTACGATTTAACAGTGGAGGGATGGCCAGCACATGGCGAACCAACGCTGCCCGCATTTTCGCAAAGAAAAGAACAGCTGTCAGTGTGCCGAGGAACCTTGATGTGTGGATCTAGAGTGGTGATTCCACCCAAACTTCAGCATAAGGTGCTAAAGGAGCTGCACAAGGGGCATCTGGGTGGAGTGAAAATGAAGAACCTAGCAAGAGCGTTTGTGTGGTGGCCAGGTATTGATGGAGACATCGAAGAAATAACCAAGAGCTGTCTAGGATGCCAGAAGGTCCAAAACGCGCCACCACAAGCTCCTCTGCATCCATGGGAGTGGCCCTCATCTCCTTGGCAAAGGGTACACGTCGACTTTGCTGGTCCATTTATGGACTCAATGTTTCTAATCGCGGTGGATGCACACTCCAAGTGGCCGGAGGTAATAAAGATGTCCTCCACCACCACGGGAAAAACCATCACAGTATTAAGGACCATATTTGCCAGGAATGGGCTGCCGGAACAGATCTGTTCTGATAATGGACCGCAATTTGTGTCCGAAGAATTCAGGAAGTTCTTAAAAAGGAATGGGGTCAAGCACTACACGTCAGCCCCATACCATCCCGCCACCAATGGATTAGCTGAAAGGTTTGTCCAGACCTTCAAGAAGGCCATAAAGGCCATGGGTAATGAAGACATCAACCTACAACATAAGGTAGATAACTTCTTGTTGGCGTACAGGAATGCAACACATGCAGTCACAAACCAAACTCCCGCCATGATGTTTTTCAATAGAAGACTAAGATGCCGGCTGGATTTGATTAAGCCAAACGTCAGAAGGGACGTAGAGAACCGGCAATTTCAAGGCATGAATGAAAGGCCAACTAGATCCTTTGATAGTTCAACAAGTTTTGGCCCGGGACTACCGTACCGAGAAATGGCAGCCTGGAACTATTGGGAAAAGGCTAGGGCCGCTGATGTATACCGTGGACATTGGTGACAGCATAATAAGGCGCCATGTTGACCAGATCATAGGGTCATCCACAAAGGACCAACCTACTCCACAACCTTACACGGCTAATGTTGAAGCAGAGATACCCAGAGCACCTACCTCCGATCTGGTAATACTGGAATCAGATGAACCTGACACTGTCCTTCAAGCCGAATCGACCTTGCCAGAAGAACCTACTACCCCGCCGAAAACTCCTACACCACCGAGGCGTTATCCGGACAGAGTCAGGAAGCCTCCAGAGAGACTGAATCTGTGAACTGTTTTGCATAAGTTGTATATATGTTATGATGTTATGTTAATGGGGAATAAGTATGTTGTAAGCTAAAAAGGGAGGATTGTAGTGTATGTAACTGTTCTACCTTTAAGAGAACTATTGTATGTAACCGTCCACCTTTAAGAGAACTATTTTAGGCGTGGCACTACTTTATCTTGGCTGCTGTATACTGTAATACCGACGGTGACCACACCGGTATATAAGTGCTGTGTCAGGATTTATTGGGCAGATTCGCCCTGACCTTCGAATAGTAAAGTCCTGTTAAAGTTACTCTTGTAGTCTGTGTATTAATTCACCATAATACCTACAGACTTTACAATTATCCTGCTCTTTTGACCCAATATCATTTCTCTGTATTACAGTGATTCCTTCCTGTATTAACATGGCTACCCCACCTCCCCTTCCTTCCTGCCTGTCCTTCCTGATCGTTAAATAACCTGGTATGTTTAATTCCCAGGCATTGTCACCCTGCAGCCATGTTTCTGTAATGACCACAAGATCATACCCATATGTAGTTATTTGTGCCATTAACTCATCTATTTTGTTACGAATGCTACGTGCATTCAGATAGAGAACTTTCAAAGATGTTTTGTGACACTTAGTTCCTGCTTTTGCCCTTTTTATTACTTTACCTTTTACTCCATACCTTCTGCCCCTTCCTGACATGCTCTGGTTTTTAATTTCCCCACTGCTACCTAAGTCTATGACCTTCTCTGTTGTCATTTTTATTATTTGCTCTCTAGGAACCTCCCCCCCACTAGTTAGTTTAAAGCCCTCTCTACAGCCCTAGTTATATGATCCGCCAGGACTCTAGTCCCAGCACTGGCCAAGTGAAGCCCGTCCCAACGGAACAGCTCCCTCCTGCCCCAGTACTGGTGCCAGTGTCCCAGGAAGCAAAACCCATTTCTCCCACACCAGTCTTTGAGCCACGCATTTAACTCTCTAATTTTATTTGTCCTAGCCAAATTCGCTCGTGGCTCAGGTAATAATCCAGGGGTTATTACCCTTGAGGTTCTGTTTTTTAATTTGAACCCTAGCTGCTCATACTCCTTTAAAAGAACCGGCTTTCTAGTCCATCTACGTCGTTTGTACCAACATGGACCACGACAACTGGATCCACCCCCTCCCACTGCAAGTTTCTTTCCAGCCCAGAGGAGATGTCCTTAACCCTGGCACCGGGTAGGCAACACAGCCTTCGGGACTCTCGCTCTCGGCTGCAGAGAACTCTATCTCTCCCCCTAATAATACTATCCCCTACCACTACAACATTTCTATTTACTCCCCCCTCTTGAATGGCCCCCTGTTCCACGGTGCTGTGGCCAGGTTGCTCATCCTCCCTGCAGTCCCTGCTCCTGTCCCCACAGGGAGTAAAAACCTCGAACCTGTTGGACAAGAGCAAGGGCTGCGGCTCCTCCAACACTACCTCCTGGATCCCCGTACCTACCTCACTCGTAGTCACACCATCCTGTCCCTGACCATGGGCTACATCTGAATTAATTAACTTCATAGGTGTGACCACCTCCTGAAACACAGAGTCCAGGTACTTCTCCCCCTCCCTGATGTGTCGCAGTGTCTGAAGCTCAGACTCCAGTTCATCAACACGGAGCTGGAGTTCCTGTAGCAGCAGACACTTGTCACAGACGTAATCACCGTGAGCCTCAATGGGGTCCAGCGGCTCCCACATCTCGCAACAGTAACACATCACCTGCTCCATTCTATGTAATTAATTTTTAAAAATTATTGTTAGTTATGGACACCCTCTGCCCGATTTTAGATGCTAGTATCCCCTTTAATTAATTGGATTTAAATTAAATCAATCCCTCTAATTACACCAGTTAAATGGTTTACCAACAGTCACTCTGCACCAGAAAGGCCTTATTAACTACAACCCACAGAGTTAAAGTTTGAAAAGAGCACCTAACACCCCACTTACCCTAACTCACACTTACCCAAACTCACAGCACTCTCTGCTGACTTGCACTCAGTGCTTGCTCGCACTAGGACTGGTCTTTTTATACTGTTTGTTTGTTTACAGCCAAATGAGTCACCCCTGCTGATTGGTTAGAAAACTGGTTTCCACTGCCTGCTGTGCCAATTTACTCCTACTGCAGTGTAACCTTGTTTTACTCTTCTTAAACCAACAGAATCCCAAATATTTAACTTTTCCCCTTTACTTAAACTGCTTAAGTAATCTTATCAAGAATGATTTAAAGAGAAATAACAATTAAAGAACTCTCACACTTACCCAAACTCACAGCACTCTCTGCCTGCAGGCCAATGACAACTCAGCATGTGATCACATGTGAATATAATAGGTATTCCTTACAGATGCCTGCGGGCCAATGATAATTCAATATGCAAATGTTACACCGACCTTATTACAGCCTTGGCCCAAACATGGACAAAGGAGCTGAATTCGAGTGGAGAAGTGAGAGTGACTGCCCTTGACATCAAGGCAGCATTTGACCGAGTGTGGCATGAAGGAGCCCTAGTAAAACTGAAGTCAATGGGAATCGGGGGAAAAACTATCCACTGGCTGGAGTCATGCCTAGCACAAAGGAAGATGGTTGTGGTGATTGAAGGTCAATCATCACAGCCCCAGGACATCGCTGCAGGTGTTCCTCAGGGCAGTATCCTAGGCCCAACCATCTTCAGCTGCTTCATCAATGACATTCCCTCCAACATAAGGTCAGAAATGGAGATGTTCGCTGATGACTGCACAGTGTTCAGTGCCATTCACAACGCCTCAGATAATGAAGCAGTCCATGCCCGCTTGCAACAAGACCTGGATGACGTTCAGGCTTGGACTGATAGGTGGCAGGTAACATTCGCATCACACAAGTGCCAGGCAATGACTATCTCCAACAAGCGAGAGTCTAACCACCGCCCCTTGACATTCAATGGCATTACCATCGCCAAATCCCCCACCATCAACATCCTGGGGGTCACCATTGACCAGAAACTTAACTGGACCAGCCACATAAATACTGTGGCAACAAGAGCAGGTCAGAGGCTAGGTATTCTGCGGCGAGTGTCTCACATTCTGACTCCCCAAAGTCTTTCTACCATCTACAAGGCACAAGTAAGGGGTGTGATGGAATACTCTCCACTTGCCTGGATGACTGCAGCTCGAACAACACTCAAGAAGCTCAACACCGTCCAGGACAAAGCAGCCCGCTTGATTGGCACCCCATCTACCACCTTAAACATTCACTCCCTCCACCATCGGCGAACCATGGCTGCAGTGTATACCATCTACAAGATGCACTGCAGCAACTCGCTAAGGCTTCTTCAGCAACACCGTCCAAACCCGCGACCTCTTCCACCTACCCAGGACATGGGCAGCAGACGCATGGGGACACCACCACATCCAAGCTCCCCTCCAAGTCACACACCATCCTGACTTAGAAGTATATTGCCGATCCTTCATCGTCACTGGGTCAAAATCCTGGAACTCCCTACGTAAAAGCACTGTGGGAGTACCTTCACCACACAAACTGCAGCGGTTTAAGAAGGCGGCACACCACCACCTTCTCAAGGGCAATTAGGGATAAGCAATAAATGCTGGCCTTGCCAGCGATGCCCACATCCCATAAACAAATAAAAAGCATATACGGAGGCAAGATCAGTAGTACAAAGAGGATTTGGA
The DNA here is from genome assembly GCF_052327205.1 of Somniosus microcephalus. NCBI lineage: Eukaryota > Metazoa > Chordata > Chondrichthyes > Squaliformes > Somniosidae > Somniosus > Somniosus microcephalus. The sequence goes on along the minus strand of NC_140999.1, from coordinate 44,212,046 downwards.
TGTTGCGCCCATTTGGATTACTGATAAGTGGGTTCCTGCTTTTATTAAGGTTGCCAAAGCAATCATCATTATAATACAGTAGAAGTAACCTAACTAGGTTGTGAATAAGCAAGACCTCTGCTTAATAGAGAGGACCTGTTAGGAAGTGTAAGTGTGCTAGTTTCCCTAACACATTCCGATGGACCGACTCACTGTCTTAATGCAATAGCCAAATGCCATCCCATCCGGCAACTGACTGCTGTAGAGTGTTGGTAAGTGTTTGCCATATCTTGGCTCTGTGTGCAGATAGGACACAGTCGCTGCGGTTGTTTTTCTATGCCACTGCTGTTGTTAGCCATGGCTTAGTTGGTAGCACCCTTGCCTCCGAATTAGAAGGTTTGGGTTCATAGTCCCACTCCAGAGACTTTGGGGGTGATTTTCTGAATGGGAAGCTTTTGGAGGCGGGACTCTCACTTGTCGGGTTTCAGTCCCGCCTCCATCAGCTTCTGGCCAACCAGCAGGATTTTCCCCTGATTGACCTTGTTAAGCCCACCCAGCGGGCTTAGCAGACCAATTAGGGCGAAGGCAGTTGCAGAGCACATCAACATATGACGTGTCATCTGTCAAGAATTTTTGAAAGAAGAAATGTCATTGTTTGACAGCTCTGTGAAGCTGTCAAACAGTGACATTCTGTGTAGTTTGATGAGTTCTTGTGTTCAGGACTCATCAGACCTTTCTACTTTGCAGAAATCAGCTGGCTGTTGGATCGGAGGATGCAGCAGCCAGTCTATGATCTCTACAATGGAGATGTCGGTGACTCCGGCTCCACAGCGGCTGAAGGCTACAGGAAGAAACAAAGGTAAGTTAACATTTTCTTACACTTTACACTCACCTCACATACTTACCACTCCACACATGCACTCATCACTCACCTCTACATCGCACTTTCAGACCCCTCCGACCCCCGCAGACCCACTGCTCACCTCCTACACCCTGGCGGAGTTCCCCCAGGTCGGGAAGCCCGCACTTCGGGACGAAAAATTGGGATAATCCTATTTTCTGCCTGTTAACTACCTGTTAACAGACAGTTAATAGGCTTTAACCCCTTCCCGCCTCCAAGGAGATGGGACCCGGGGCGGGACGGCTTCCCGCCTCCTGGCAAGTGGGCACGGCGGTGGGTTGGGGGCGGGTTTGCCACCCGCCCCCAAATTCTGCCACTTTCCCGGCAGTCCAGCCTCCATAGCCACCTCCTCGGGGCTGAGAAAATCGCCCCCTTCAGTATAAAACTCTAGACTGACACTCCAGTGCAGTACTGTGGGAGTGCTGCACTGTCGGAGGTGCCATCTTTTGGATGAGACGTTCAACCGAGGCCACGTCTGCTCTCCCAGGTGGATGTAAAAGATCCCATGGCACTATTTTGAAGAAGAGCAGGGGAGTTATCCCTGGTGTCTTGTCCAATGCTTATCCCTCAATCAACATCACTAAAAACAGATTATCTGGTCATTAGCACATTGCTGTTTGTGGGAGCTTGCTATGCGCAAAATGGCTGCCGCATTTCTTACATTACAACAGTGACTACACTTCAAAAGTACTTTGTTGGCTGTAAAGCACTCTGGAATGTCCTGAGGTCATGAAAGGCGCTGTATAAATGCAAGTTTTTTTTCTACTTGGCGATAGAGCAGCTGACTCCCAGTGCAGGGACATAGTGGAGCCTAAAACGGAACTTCTGTTAGGTGAGACAATTGTTAAATTGGACGCACCAGGTTCCACCAAGATGTCCCAATTAAACGGATTCTACTGTGCTCCCGCATTGTGTCTCCAGTCCAACTTGTCTGCTGCACAGATTGTGACTTAAAACAAGCCAACATATGTTAACAGTGTAATATACAGTGTGCTGTAAGTCATGACGAAGTATTGTAGGGGTAATTTTTACAAATTCATGCTCCTAACACAACACTTTATCCAACAGCAGGTCTTATCGGGAATTCAGGGGCGAGTACCACATGATTTTCTGCCCAATAAGGCGATTTGGGGATTTTTTTTACAAATTTGCAATTGTGGAGCTTCACCAATGGAAAATAACTGGGACCTTTTGCCCAAATGTCCGTTTCTGAGCAAAGCTCCATTCAGGAAAATTGCTTCTTTTGATATGAGTCCAAGACATAACAGAAGGTCCCCGGCTGGCTCAGTGAGTAATGCACCGTCCAGTCTGGTAGTGAGCCACATAGACCAGATTGTTGAGTCCCTGGACTGTGCGGAGTTAACTGATCTCAGCTGGAATGTCAGTTAGGTTACAAGATTTGGCCTCAGTACCTGAGTTAGGGAGGAAAAGAATCAGCCAGGGTTACCACTCCTGATCACTGTCCAGTTATCCTGCTGTACATGTTTGTGGCCATGCGTGTGGAGACATCAAGTGAGGATAGGATCCAGTCTGGCAGTGATGCCCTCTGCAACATCCACTGTTTAGGATCAGAGATGAAGTGCAGGATTTTCATTGGGCCGTGGAGGCGGGATTGGAGGCGTGTGGGGGGTAAAATCCCGAAATCGGGGGGGCACGAACCCATCCCGCCCCCAACCCGCCTCCATGCCATCAAAGGAGGCGGTTACCTGACCCACACTGGGACCTGCCTCCCCGAGGCGGGAAGGGGATTAGTGCCAATTAACTGCCAGTTAACAGGTAGTTAACAGGCAGTTTTTAGCCTAATCCCTATTTTCATTCTTGAAGTGTGGGATTCCCGACAGCTCCAAACCATGCCAAGTTAGCAAGGCGGACCATCGGGCTGAAGGGCTTGGAGGGGTCGAGATGTCCGGTGTTCAGGTGAGTGATGGGTGCATGAGTTCAGAGGTAAGTGTGTTTGGTGTGGGTAAAGTGTTTAAAGAAGTTTTACTTACATGTACTTACCTTTACAGCCTTCCTTCCTTCAGGTCTCGGGAGTCCCTCATCTCAGCGGCACAGAAAGCAGAATGGCCGCGATCTGTCGAAAATTGCAGCATTCAGCTTTCTGTTCCGGGGAGATCCCTGGAGTACAGATTGTCAGTGTTTGACAGCTTCAAACAGCTGTCAAACGCTGATATTTCATCTGTCAACGGTCTTGACAAATGAAATATCAATCTGTGACGTCACCTGTTGCCGGGTGGCCCTTAATTGGCCTGCTGAGCCCACTGGGCGGGCTCAACAAGGTCAATCAAGTCAAAATCGTGTGGGTTGGCTAGAACTCGATGGAGGTGGGACTACAACCCCGAAAGTTGTAGTCCCGCCTCCTAAATGCCTCCTCAATGAAAATCCAGCCCGAAGATTGGGTGATGTATTTGGAAGGTGGATGGAAGCTGTGGATCCGTCCCCTCGCAATAGGAGAACAGGAGGGGGAAAATTGGTGGGAGTGGGCAGAAATCAAAACTAAAATGAATATTAAGGAAGAAAACAATCCACAAATCATGAGGAAGCATGCAGTCACTGAATATTCTGGCTGCATTCTACTGGGTTGCAATTTAAAACTGTCCTTTCCTAGTGAATATAAAACTTCTGATTGTAGGATTAGGGGTTGACATACAGAAAGCTCACTCCAGCAGCAGGCTGATGAATGGTTACTGAGTGCAGAATACACTCGGCTGGCCTGGCATGGCCTAGCCCTCAGTAAGAGGACGCTAGGAGTCCGTCCTGAGTCTGCCCTTTATATTTTATCAGACAAAAGTAAACGGAATTCATCACACGCTGACAGACTGTGGTTTTACCAGGCATGTGCTGAAGAATTAAAGAATAATTGGCTGTCTGCCACTGAGGCATGGGTTGTGGCCACATAGCGAAAAAGGAACTCTGAGGCAGGCTTTCAAGCAGATGTTTAAAAAGATAGACTTGCATTTATATAGCGCCTTTCACGACCTCAGAACATCAATACTGGGGAGTATGCACAGAATCTCACCCTCCCTCCTTGTAAAAATAAACAAAAGCAGACAAGCATCGCACAGCAAAAGTGGTGAAGAGATAGGACATGGAATGAGGTTAATCTGGTTGGAAAATTCAGGGCTCACTGCTTTGCGGTTTTCACAGGAAAAGGGATGGAATCCTGGAATACAACCCCATAAAACCCCTTAATCCTATGTAATAAAAGCAGAATTTGATTAATTCAGTCCATAAACCAGCATGCCTGGAAGTATTACATTCTGTCTCATTCAGTTTACTCGCAGTTGTACAGAGATTCCCCCAGTGGCTTGGTTGGTATCTGCACCACCTATTGCGGTACTGAACTATTCAGAGTAGAACTTCCTAGATTTGATTCTCAGTCTCTACTGCGTTAGCTAGTCTTAGTCAGGATGACAGTCAGAGCTCTACAATTGGTCTCGGCATCCCTGAAATAGGGAGAGCTGAAAAATCAGCCAGAGTTCCTGCTCCTGATTGCTCACTTCCTACTGTAAAGTGTGTGCTTGTACTAGTCTATCCAGCCTGTCCTATACAGTTGTGAGGCCTTGTGCATCACAATACATACATTCCCCACCCCACCTGGAAGCCATGTGATCTCCTGGGAGAGGTGGGAAAACAGATAAAACCCCAGGCCAATAAGGGAAAAAAACTGGAAAATTCCTCTCCTAGGTGATCAAAACTAGCCCAGATGACATTCTGGCCCTGATTAATATTACTAGGTACCTACTTTGTACAAGATAGCAATTTCAGATAGCAAGAGAATACCAGAACACCATTGTATCAGTGTGATATTGCCCACTTCTCAAACCAGCCATCCTGTCGCCTCTCAGACTGAGATTGCCAGTTTAGTGCTGTGGGCTCATGTCCCCAAGAAAATGGATTGTGACTGTCACAAACTTATTACATATCAGGCCCACCAGGCAATAGACAGAGGAGACTTTAATCCCAGCAGCCTAGACTGGCTTTCAACCCAGTCCCAATTGGTGAAAGGCCTGTGCTTGGCCCACTGCACCACACAGGTATTCCATTTTCTACATTTTAAGGACATAACAAACAGTAGTAGCCTTGCTCTAGGCCCCATTCCTGCGGGTATGTAATATTAAAGACAGTGAGAGACCAGTAGAACCCTCGGAATTTCCGAGGTGGTGTTTATTCAGAGAATAGTGCAAGTTAAGGAGTGTTCTGGGGGTCTGCACGCTTCTGGAATTCTACCCTCCAGTTCGGCAAGGTGAGAGGCCATCCCCCCAATGGAGGTTGTTAGAACAGGTATTCCAGTAACTGCATTGGTTGCTGGGGAGGGAAGGAGAATATTCTGAACTTTCCGCTTTTGCGAGGAGGTCTCTGTGAATTCAAATTGTGATTCTTGTTGTTGAATGGTAAAAGAATTAAGTCATAAAACAAGCTCAGACTTTTTGGATATTTTCTGACCTTCCCTCAATGCAGACCCTGCACACCATTGCTCGAATATCCTGACCTGGAGACTGGAGTAAAATCTGCCCTGCACTGATTGTTCATTACTCGGCACAGACACTGGAGGGCGGGCCCTGCCCTGAACTGTTGTATCTTCTGACCTGGTAACAGGAACAGCTTAATGCACCATGGCCTGGCCCAGGCTACTCAGCACCTCCTTTCTTCATGTGCTTCTGGTGCGGAGGGAATTAAGAACCTTGCTGGTATCCAAATGATTTTATGCATATCAGATTCCATGGCCTCAATATTTACAGGGAGAGTGTGGGTGAGGCTGAAAACAAGCTAAGAACCTGGCAAGGCCGGGGATGCGGAGGTCCTACTGAACTTAATGACAGGACCTCATCAACATTTATTAGCTTCAAGGGACGATCCCTGGCAATTGGGAGGTCAGAGAGGCCCGCAATCGGGAGGGGGAGAGAGAGGCCGCGATCGGGAGGGGGGGGAGGTATCCCGCAATCAGGAGGAGGGAGAGAGCCTGCAAGCTGGAGGGTGGAGAGAGCCCATGATCAGAAGGGGGGAAGAGACCTGCGATCGGGATGGTGAAGAGAGCCTGCAATGGGGGGGGGGGGGGAGGGAAAGAGTCCCATGATCAGAAGGGGGAAGAGGTCCATAATCGGGTGGGAATATGAGGCCCATGATCGGGAGGGGGAGAACCCGCGATCAGGGCTGGGGGAGGTCAGCAACCGGGGTTTGGGGGAGGTCGGCAATCGGGAGGGCTGTGGGTTAGGTGGGGAGGCTGCTGATTGGGGCTGGGGAGGCCAAAGGCTTCCTGCTTCTCCTGGCCCACTAGAAGTGTTGAAACAAGCATTTACCTTGTGGAGCCGGCAGTTCCTGCCTCCCTTTCACTGCCAGGTTTCCTGACCCATGGGAAACCAGCGCAGCAGCAGTAAATTTTAAATTAAGCACCCAATTGCACTGTGGAAACTCCAATTTAAATATGTTAATTAATTATCCCGCCTCGCCATGGCGGGACACTCAGTTGCTTCGATATCCCCGCCATAAAAAAGGCGTTCCCTGTATTTATCTCTTTAACCTCATGCCCACCCCGATCCTCTACCGCCCATCATGGGGGGGTGGTGATGTAAATAACGAGGCCCCATATCTCTGTTGGTATTTCTGATGCCTGGTGTTCTGTAATCCTAGCTATCATCACCATTTGGGGATCGCTTTTCATATCTCAGGTCTCCTTCCTTTCATTGAAAAGCAAGAAAGACTTGCATTTATATAGCACCTTTTACATCCTCATGACATCCCAAAACGCTTTCCAGCCAATGCAGTACTTAGGAAACACAGCAGCCAATTTGCGCACAGCAAGCTCCCACAAACAACAATGAGATAAATGAATATATAATCTGTTTAGTGATATTGGCTGAGGGATAAACGTTCGCCAGGACACCGGGGAGAATGGCCCTGCTCTTCTTCAAAATAATGCCATGGGATCTTTTATGTTCACCTGAGAGGGCAGACAAGGCCTCGTTTTATTGTCTCATCTGAAAATCGACACCTCTGACAGTGCAGCACTTCCTCAGTGCTGCACTGGCGTGTCAGCCTGGATTACGTTCTCAAATCTCTGGAGTGGGGCTTGAACCCACAACCTTCTGACTCAGAGGCGAAAGCTCTGCTGTGATTTATAGTATTGACATTTTATTTTCACCGCTACAGAAACTGACACAACACTTACCCACATCTACATTATGCCAGCTCAGGACTTGCAGTATTAACGAGTGGCTCTGGAATCCCTCAGTGTGAAAGTTAAAGATTCTTTGTGCAACTTGAGTGTGGTAGAAACTCGTAAGGCACTCGAGAGGAAGCAGGGATGGTATGAGACAGATCACTATCCAGTGAGCCTTCCTGAAAGGGGCGTGTGTGTGGACATCCGGTGAAGACAAGATCAGGCAATTCCCTCCCTCCTCCCACTGTCATACGATCTGCTGACACTCATCATTGAAGTTCACACATGAGAAATGGCCGTTTGGGTGAGGCACTAGAGGGTGGCCAAATCCTGTCAAACTGAACCCTTGCACGAGTCAGCACCTTCAGGAGACGAGGGAACCATTGAGTGAAAAAAAATCAAATAAATGAATGGAAACCCTTTGACAGTATTTTAAATGTAATCACTTTAAGCAAAAGCCAAAATCACTCACTATCAGAGCAACAGGCATAATACACAACCATTGTGACTGAAAAGGTAAGGACTGACCAAGCCAGATTCAAACAATGTTATCACTTAGCAAAGTATCACTATTCCTTAATTTATCACATCTGCTCTTTTTAACCTTGCAGGTCCCCTGCACTATGAGCCCCAGCCTATCACTCAGCGTTCAACTCGAGACAGTGATGAGACTCAGAAATACAGTAGTGAATATGGCACATGGCCTCCAGGTGGCGCAGTGGTGATGCCTGTTACCAGAACAGTCACCCAGTTGCCTGAGCCGTTGTTTGTTGTACAGTCTCCCGGAGAATTGATTATCCAGCCAGGTTTGAACTAAACAGTAATACATTTTTACAATGTAAACCAGGCACCCAGTAATTCTGTTTCAAACAGAGGGTATGTTTTTCCATGTACCTAATGTTGCCAATACTTGTAATTTACTCACAAGTCCTGTGATTTACATAATTTATTTTACAAATTTACAGTGCCTTTAATCGATAAGTTTGTATCAAAACAGTGCCAATCAGAAAATATGCCCATGTGATTGACAATTACACAGTACAGGGCAACAATAAATAAAGTGAAATAAAAACAGAAAATGCTGGAAACACTCAACAGGTCGGCCAACATCTGTGGAGAGACAAACAGAGTTAACATGGGGGCTATTTTAACCAATCCATCCGTCAGAAAACTGACAGGATTGGGTGCAACAATGGTTTTACGCCCCACCCGATTTACTCTCCGTTGAAGTTTCCTGATACGCTTATCAATTACTTCATAAAAGGTGATGAGTCGAAGAAGAGATGAATAAGGCTTTTATTAGCTAAGAAGAGACCATGCTTCTTCGTGAGTGACTGAACAAGTCTGAACGAAACCCACACAGTGGTGGGTGGAGTCAGCTGAGGCATGCCTCCATACACAGCGCCACCCAGAGGTGGCAATATACAATACAGTGGTTTACCACATTCACCCCTTGTTTAATGTGAAGTCCGGCGGGGTGAAGGGTACTACAAGTTAAGTCTATCAGGAGGCCTTGTCTGACGTCCTGATCGTCGTGGTGGCGGCGGTGGTGTTGCAGCATCCGACGTCGGGTCTGGTGTCTGGGTGGTTGGCGAAGATTCCTGGGGCTTTGGCATGCCGTCTGCAGGGGTTGGGTTGGGAGGGGTGGTGGGGGATAACAGTGGTAAGGGGGATAACGGTGGTAAGGGGGATAACGGTGGTAATTCAGGGGTACCCGAGGGTGCGAGATCTCGTATGGAGACCGTGTCCTCCCGCCCGTCTGGGTATGTCACCCAGGCATACTGGGGGTTGGCGTGTAGGAGGTGCACCCGCTCGACCAGGGGGTCCGTTTTATGCGTCCTCACGTGCCTCCGCAGTAGGACGGGCCCAGGAGAAGTCAACCATGCCGGTAGCGAGGTTCCCGATGTAGACTTCCGGGGGAAAACGAACATTTTCTCATGAGGGGTCGCATTAGTGGCAGTACAAAGCAGTGACCGAATGGAGTGAAGCGCTGCAGGGAGGACCTCCTGCCAGCGGGAGGTCGGAAGGCCCTTAGATTTTAGTGCTAAGAGGACTGCCTTCCAAACCGTCGCGTTCTCCCTTTCCACCTGGCCGTTCCCCCGGGGGTTGTAACTGGTGGTCCTGCTCGTGGCGATACCTCTTGTTAGCAGGTACTGCCGAAGTTCGTCGCTCATGAACGATGAGCCCCTGTCGCTATGTATATAGCTGGGGAACCCGAACAGAGCGAAGATGTCATTCAGACACTTGATGACCGTGGTACTGGTCATGTCTGGGCAAGGGATGGCAAAGGGGAAACGGGAGTACTCATCAACTATGTTGAGGAAGTACACATTGCGGTCAGCGGAGGGGAGGGGCCCTTTAAAATCGACGCTCAGGCGTTCGAAGGGGCGGGTGGCCTTGATCAGGCTTGCTCTGTCCGGCCTATAGAAGTGCGGTTTGCACTCGGCGCAGATTTGGCAGCTCTTGGTCATGGTCCTGACCTCCTCGATGGAGTAGGGCAGGTTACGGGATTTGATAAAATGGAAAAACCTGGTGACCCCCGGGTGGCAGAGGTCATTGTGGAGGGACTGCAGCCTATCACTCTGCGCGTTGGCGCATGTACCACGTGATAGGGCATCTGGGGGCTCATTGAGTTTCCCTGGCCGATACAAGATATCATAATTGTAGGTGGAGAGTTCGATTCTCCACCTCAAGATCTTGTCGTTCTTGATTTTACCCCTCTGCTTATTATTAAACATAAAAGCTACTGAACGCTGGTCAGTGAGCAGGGTAAATCGTTTCCCGGCCAGGTAATGCCTCCAGTGACGCACCGCTTCTACAATAGCCTGGGCCTCCTTTTCGACGGAGGAGTGTCTCGTCTCGGGGCCCTGGAGGGTCCTTGAGAAAAAGGCCACGGGTCTGCCCGCCTGGTTAAGGGTCGCGGCTAGGGCGAAGTCGGAGGCATCGCTCTCCACTTGGAAGGGGATGGACTCATCCACCGCGTGCATTGCGGCCTTCGCGATATCGTTCTTGATAAGAGTGAAGGCTGCACACGCCTCTGGTGTCAGGGGGAAGGAGGTGGCTTTGATGAGGGGCCTGGCTTTGTCTGCATAGAGGGGCACCCACTGGGCGTAGTAGGAGAAAAACCCCAGGCATCTCTTCAGTGCTTTTTGGCAGTGGGGAAGGGGTAGCTCCATTAGGGGGCGCATTCTGTCGGGGTCGGGCCCGATGACTCCGTTCTCCACCACGCAGCCGAGGATGGCCAGGCGCTTGGTGTGAAACATACATTTTTCCTTATTGTACGTTAGGTTCAGCCGTTGGGCCGTACGGAGGAAATTTGCTAGATTAACGTCGTGGTCCTGCTGGTCGTGGCCGCAGATGGTGACGTTATCCAAATAGGGGAAGGTTGCCCGCAGCGCGTTCTGGTCAACCATTCGGTCCATCTCCCTTTGGAAGACCGAAACCCCGTTGGTGACGCCGAAGGGGACCCTAAGGAAGTGGTAGAGGCGGCCGTTTGCCTCGAAGGCAGTATACTGGCGGTCCTCATGGCGGATGGGCAGCTGGTGGTACGCTGACTTAAGGTCGATGGTGGAGAATACTTTGTATTGCGCAATCTGATTGACCATATCAGATATGCGAGGGAGGGGGTACGCGTCCAGCTGGGTGTACCGGTTTATGGTTTGGCTGTAGTCGATTACCATGCGGCGTTTTGCAGTGGTTTTAACGACTACAACCTGGGCTCGCCAGGGGCTAGTGCTACCTTCGATAATGCCCTCCTTCAAGAGCCGCTCCACCTCAGAGCTGATAAAAGCTCTGTCCCCGGCACTGTACCGCCTGCTTTTGGTAGCGATGGGTTTACAGTCGCGGGTGAGGTTAGCGAACAGGGGAGGGGGGGGACTTTTAATGTGGAAAGGCTGCAGGTGGTTTGCAGCGGGCGATTTAAAAGTTGTTGGTTGCAGACTGTGAGTGGGGGGAGGGGTCCACCGTATGCTAGTGTGACACTCTTAAGGTGGCACTGAAAATCCAACCCTAGCAGGACGGCAGCGCAAAGACGGGGCAGGACTAGCAGTTTAAATTTTTGATATTCAGTGCCCCCTACTGACAGGGTCACCACACAGTAGCCGCTGATGTCCATTGACTGGGACTTGGACGCCATAGAAATGCGATGGTGCGTTGGCAGAATCGTGAGGGAGTGGCTACGTACCGTGTCGGGGTGGACGAAACTCTCTGTGCTCCCGCTGTCGATCAGGCAACTGGTGGCGCGGCCGTTTACCGCGATATCCATCATGGAGCTGGATAGATGGTGAGGGTGGCCTTGATCCAGCGTCACGGAGGCCAGTATGTGGCTTAGTGAGTCACTATAGTCATCCGCCGAGACGGTGGTCGGTTCCGGTGACGAAATGGCGGTTGAGTGCGTTGGATACGATGGCGGCAGATGCCATGCGGCCGGGGGTACACAAAATGGCGGATAAGATGGCTGCTCCCACGGCCCGCACGCTGCGCTGCTGGCTGGCTTCCCCTTGCAGGCGTTAGCGTAATGGCCTTTCTTCCCGCAGCCCGAGCAGGTAGCTGTCTTAGCTGGGCAGTGCGCTCTGGGATGTTTTAACTGGCCACAGAAATAGCATTTTTGGGCCTGGTTACTGGGCATCGAAGCAGTTCTTGGGTCGCTGCAGCGGTTGGTGCCGGGGGCGGCGGTCCCGTGTCCCACGGTTTCGATTGCCATGTCTCGGCGCCGTTACGGGGGTATGCCTCGAGGTTTCGGTGGGCCTCCTCTAACGAGAGCGCAAGGGCAATGGCCGTCTTCAGGTCGGGTTCCTTGCTTTCTAGCAGTCTCTGCCGGGTGTGGTCTGACTGGAGGCCCCTGACGAAGGCATCACAGGCGAGTCCCTGCGCGTGCTCCACAGCCGTTACCGCTTTACAATCGCAGTCTCTGCAGAGTGCCAGTAGCGCCCGTGCAAATGCCCCTACCGATTCTCCCGGTTGCTGCCTGCGGGATCCCAAGAGGTGTCAGGCGTAAATTGTGTTCACTGGGCGCGTATATTGCCCTTTTAGTAGCTCGAGGGCCGCCACGTACGTATTAGAGTCCCGGATTAGCATATATACTTGATGGCTCACCTGGGCGGTCAAAATTTTCAGTTTGTGATCCTCCTCTGTAACCTGTGAGATTGCGAGGAAGGATTCAAAGCAGCTCAGCCAGTGTTCAAACTTGGCTGATGCACCCACATCTTGAGGGTCGAGGTCCAGGCGTGGTGGTCTGAGGGCTCTCAGCAATGTCTGCTGTATCCGTTGCTGTTGTTGCTCCTCAGGTGTCGCCATTTAACTTTTAGCTAATAAAATTGATACGCTTATCAATTACTTCATAAAAGGTGATGAGTCGAAGAAGAGATGATGAGTCGAAAGAAGAGATGAATAAGGCTTTTATTAGCTAAGAAGAGACCATGCTTCTTCGTGAGTGACTGAACAAGTCTGAACGAAACCCACACAGTGGTGGGTGGAGTCAGCTGAGGCATGCCTCCATACACAGCGCCACCCAGAGGTGGCAATATACAATACAGTGGTTTACCACATTTCCCATCCATTGAGTTAGGTTAAAATTACCCACAATGTTTCAGGTCGATGACCTTTCATCACAACTGAAAGATGTTAGAGATGAACAGCTTTTAAGCAAGTATGGAGTCAGGGAAAGCATGGGGGTAGGGACGGTGGGGGTGGGGGCAGGAAAGGAATGAAAGGCAAAGGTCTGTGATAGGGTGAAGGGCAGGAGTAATTAAATGACAAAAATGATCATGTTAAAAGGTAAAATTAGGTGATAATGAAATAAGTATAGAAACAAAAAATTGGTCCAGAGGAAGTGTAATTGATACAGTGAAGAAAATAAATAAAGTAGACACTGAACAACATATTGCCACATTAATTGAGTTCACATGCTTAGAGGCTGAGGCTGTCTGGGTCCTGGTCAGACCGTACCTTAAGTACTGTGATGTGAGAGGGCTGGAGTTGGAGCTGAGGGAAGTAACAAGATTGATTCCCTGGGTTAGAAGAGAACTCCTGAGGGAAAGTTTTGCATAAATAGTCCCAAAGGTTATTCAATAAAACACCAGACCACAGACAATATTGCTCCTCACCAAGAGCAGAGGAGCCATCATGGCCCATGGAATATTTGATCATCTGAGTCTACGGGCTGGATTTTATCACTGGAGGCACGTTGGGAGCGGGACTGCTGGTTGTCGGGTTTCAGTCCCGCCCCCAACGACATCCAGCCAACCCATGCTATTTTCCCTTGATTGACCTTGTTAAGCCCGCCCTGCGGGCTTAGCAGGCCAATTAAGGGAAAGCCGGTGACAGAGAACATCAGCGTATGATGTTTCATCTGTCAAAAGTTTTTGACAGATGAATGGTCATCATTTGACAGCTTTGAGAAGCTGATAAACACTGACAATATCTGTTCTAATGTAAGCCCTTGTACTGAACCACTCTCCTTCGCAAAAATCAGATGGCTACTGCATCGGAGAATGCAGCAGCCATTCTGTCATCTCGGCCGTGGAGATGCCGGAGCCTCCGGATCCCCAAGGGTTGAAGCCTGCAGGAAGAAACAAAGGTAAATAAACTTTTTCTAACACTTTTCACTCACCTCCTATACTTACCTCTCCACAATTGCACCCATCACTCACCTCCACAGCGCACTTTTCGACCCCTCTCACCCCCGCAGACCCACTGCTCGCCTCACTGACCCTGGCAGGGTTTCCCGACGTCGGGAAGCCCGCACTTGTGTTGGTAAAATGGGGATAAGCCTCTTAACTGCCTGTTAACTACCTCTTAACAGGCAGTTAAGTGGCTGTAATCCCCTTCCCGCCTTGAGGAAATGGGTCCATGCGCGAGTCGGGGACCCGCCCCCCGGGAAGATGGCACAGAGGCGGGTTGGGAGCGGGGTCGGTACCCGCTCCCAGTTTCTGCCATTTTCCCAGCAGTCCCGCCTCCAAACCCGCCTCCCCAGGGTTGGCAAAATTCCCCCCTATGTTTCCCGTTAAGCTGCATTCCTCCAATTCTGACCTCTTTACCCCAATTTCCTTCACCCCACTATTGGCGGCCATGCCTTCAGCTGTCTAGGCCCTATGCTCCGAAATTCCCTCCCTAAATCTCTCCACCTCTCTACCTCTCCTCCTTTAAGATGCTCCTTAAAACCTAACTCTTTGACCGAGCTTTTGGCCACCTGTCCTAATATCTCCTTATGTGGCTCGGTATCAAATTTTGTTTGATAACGCTCCTGTGAAACGCCTTGGGACGTTTTACTACATTAAAGGCGCTATATAAATGCAAGTTATTGTTGTTGACAGATGGAACAATTATGGAAACAAAAAATCGATTCTATTACATCAAGTCCAAAACAGGAAAACAAGGATTTTTACAACAGTATAAAGATCACAGTAAAACTAATAAGCCCTTGCTTACCAAAGTACACACACTTTACAATGTAAGAAATATCAGAAAGTAAAGAGATGAAGCACACTATATATATTATACAGATGTCTTTTGCTCATCTTGAACGTACCCCAGTGGGATATTAATCACAGCCCTGTCACGTCTTGCTTTGTGCTGCTGTTTGAGTTGGCAAGCCTTAATGCACAATAACTGAAGTCAATATAAAGTCCAAGCTCATCAGTAACTGCCAATCATTTCATTGAACGATTGGAATTATCGCACTTTGCTGGCCCATACAACAGAGCATCAGAATGCCGGACATGCTCAAGCTACCAGTCTGTCAATGAATATTTTTATCACATTCAATCCTCTAGGCCCATAGGAACACTTGAGAAAAAAAGTAAGATGAGACCAGCTTGCCAATCAAGCCCGCCTCATCCAGACAACAATGCAACCTTGCACAGCATTGATCCACCACTTACACACAATCTCTTTGGAGAGGCAGAAATAAGAGGGAAAAAGACCTGCAGCAGTGGGAAAGTACTGTGCAAGGGAATGATCCCTGAACCAAGGAAATGGGTTGGGGTTAGGACAAAAGTCCTGCCCCAGAGAGGAGAATCCCAATAAAGCTCTCCCAGGTAAGGTGCTGCATGAAGCTCCCTCGACACATAAGAACATAAGATGTAGGAGCAAGAGTAGGTCATTTGGCCCCTTGAGCCTGCTCCGCCAGTCAATAAGATCATGGCTGATCTGATCTTGGCCTCAACTCCACTTCCCTGCCCACTCCCCATAACCCTTACCATTCAAAAATCTGTCTATCTCCACCTTAAATATATTCAATGACCCAGCCTCCACAGCTCTCTGGGGAAGAGAATTCCAAAGATTCACAACCCTCTGAGAGAAGAAATTCCTCCTTATTCTGAAATTATGCCCCCTAGTTCTAGATTCCCCCATGAGGGGAAACATCCTCTCTGCATCTACTCTGTCAAGCCCCTTCAGAATCTTAAATGTTTCAATAAGATCCCCTCTCATTCTTCTAAACTCCAATGAGTATAGGCCCAATCTGCTCAATCTTTCTTCATAAGACAACCCCTTCATCTCCGGAATCAACCTTGTGAACCTTCTCTGAACTGCCTCCATTGCAAGTATATCCTTCCTTAAATAAGGAGACCAAAACTGTACACCGTACTCCAGGTGCGGTCTCACCAACGCCCTGTACAGTTGTAACAGGACTTCCCTACTTTTATACTCCATTCCCTTTGCAATAAAGGCCAACATTCCATTTGCCTTCCTAATTACTTGCTGTACCTGCATGTTAACTTTTTCTGATTCATGTACAAGGACCCCCAGATTCCTCTGTACCTCAACATTTTGTAATCTCTCCCCATTTAAATAATAATTTGCTTTTTTATTTTTCCTACCAAAGTGGATAACCTTGTATTTTCCCACATTATACGCCATCTGCCAGATTTTTGCCCACTCACTTAGCCTATCTATATCCCTTTGGAGATTCTTTGCGCCCTCCACACAATTTGCTTTCCCACCTGTCATATCATCAGCAAATTTGGCTACATTACACTCGATCCCTTCATCAAAGTCATTAATATAGATTGTAAATAGTTGAGGCTCCAGCACTGATCCCTGCGACACCCCACTAGTTACAGTTTGCCAACCTGAAAATGACCCATTTATCTCGACTCTCTGTTTTCTGTTAGCCAATCCTCTATCCATGCTAATATATTACTCCCAACCCTGTGAGCTCTTATCTTGTGCAGTAACCTTTTATGTGGCACCTTATCGAATGCCTTCTGGAAATCCAAATGCTCGACATCTACTGGTTCCCCTTTATCCACCCTGCTCGTTACATCCTCAAAGAACTCCAGCAAATTTGTCAAACATGATTTCCCTTTCATAAAACCATGCTGACTCTGCTTGACTATATTATGATTTTCTAAATGTCCTGCTACCACTTCCTTAATGACGGACCCCAGCATTTTCCCAATGACAGATATTCGGCTAACTGGTCTATAGTTGCCTGCTTTCTGTCTCCCTCCTTTCTTAAATAGGGGTGTTACATTTGCGGTTCTCCAGAATCCAGGGAATTTTGGTAGATTACAACCAATGCATCCACTATCCCTGCAGCCACCTCTTTTAAGATCCTAGAATGCAGGCCATCGGGTCCAGGGGACTTGTCCACCTTTAGTCCCATTAATTTGCCTAGTACTTTTTCTCTAGTGATAGTGATTGTTTTAAGTTCCCCCCCCCCACCCCAATAACCCCTTTATTATCCATTATTGGGATGCTTTTAGTGTCTTCTGCCATGAAGACCGATACAAAATATTTGTTCAAAGTCTCCGCCATTTCCCTGTTTCCCATTATTAATTCCCCAGACTCATCCTCTAGGGGACCAATGTTTAATTTAGATACTCTCTTCCTTTTTATATATCTCTTACTGTCTGTTTTTATATTTCTTGCTAGCTTACTCTCATAAGCTATCTTCTCTCTATCATTTTTTTAGTCGTCCTTTGCTGGTTTAAAACATTTCCCAATCCTCTGGTATTCCACTATTCTTCGCAACACTGTATGCCTTTGTTTTCAATTTGATACCATCCTTTACTTCCTTAGTTAGCCATGGATGGTTCATCCTTCTCTTAGAGTCTTACTTTCTCACTGGAATATATCTTTGCTGAGCGTCATGAAATATCTCCTTAAATCTCCTTACACTGTCCCATCAAGCAGCCCCAGACAGGAATATGGTAGCTTAGTGGTTGTGATACTGGACTAGCAACCCTGAGATTGTGAGCTCATATCCTACCAGGGCAAGTTGTGAAATTGAATTCAATAAATTTAGTAATTTGTGAGCTGGCATGAGAAAATTACCAGTTTTGTCATTAAATACCTAACTGGTTCATTAATGTCCTTTAGGGAAAGGAACCTGCCACTTCTACCCAATCTGGTCTACGTGTGACTCTATATGCTATGTGGTTGACTCTTAATGCCCTCGGGACAACTATGGATGGTTAATAAATTCTGCCTTGTCAGTTTCCCTCACATTTCAAGACAAATAATAATTTAAAATAGTACACTGTGGGTTAGGTGCTGAGTACAGTTGACAGACTGTGCCTTAAAAAGGACAACAAACTCTGATAGCCGGTGAAATCTACCCAATGGTAAATGTATGTCCTAAAGTAATGACACTTTTCCTGTTACTGGAGCAGTCTTGGCCCTACCTCAACAATGCAAACTCTCTCTCACCCTTCAATACTATTCATAGCTACCCCTGAGGCGACATTTCCATTTCTTGCATGATCAACCAAACTGGCTCGTGGTTTGTGGAGTCTGGTTCTGAATGAAACTGAAGACAAATCATTCATTTTACAAGATCACTGGCCATATTCTTGTTCCATTGGTTCTGCAGCTTTAGCCAAACGTCAGCTTGCCTGTTGGTAGCAACCTTTACATAGGATATACGGCACAGAATCAGGCCATTCAGCCCAACCAGTCCATGCCGGCGTTTATGCTCCACTCGAGCCTCCTCCCGCCTTTCCTCATCTAACTCTATCAGCATAACCCTCTATTCCCTTCTGCCTCATATGCTTATCTAGCCTCCCCTTAAATGCATCTATACTATTTGCCTCACCTACTCCCTGTGGTAGTGAGTTCCACATTCTCACCACTCTGGGTAAAGAAGTTTCTTCTGAATTCCCTATTGGATTTCTTGGTGACTCTCTTATATTGATGGCCTCTAGTTATTCTCTTCCCCACAAGTGGAAACACTCTCTCTGTATCTACTCTATCAAAACCTTTCATAATTTTAAAGACCTCTATTAGGTCACCCCTCAGCCTTCTTTTTTCAAGCGATAAGAGACCCAGCCTGTTCATCCTTTCCTGATAGGTATACCCTCGCATTTCTGGTATCATCCTTGTAAATTCTTGCACCCTCTCCAGTGCCTCTATATCTTTTATATAATATGGTGACCAGAATTGTACGCAGTACTCCAAGTGTGGTCTAACCAAGGTTCGATACAGGTTTAGCATAACTTCACTACTTTTCAATTCTATCCCTCTAGAAGTAAACCCTAGTGCCTGGTTTGCATTTATTATGGTCTTGTTAACCTGTGTCGCTACTTTTAGTGATTTGTGTATTTGTACTCCAAGATCCCTTTGCTCCTCTACCCCACCCAGACTCGCACCCTCCAAGTAATAAGTGACCTCCCTATTCTTCCTACCAAAATTTAATACCTCACATTTATCTGTGTTGAATTTCATTTGCCAATTATATGCCCATTCTGCAAGTTTATTAATGTCTTCCTGTAAATCGTTGCAGTCCTCCTCAGTATTAACTCAGTATTGTATTAACAATGTGGTGTCATCCGCAAATTTAGAAATTGAATTTTTGGTTCCGAAGTCTAAATCGTTAATATAAATTGTGAACAACAGTGGTCCCAGCACTGATCCTTGTGGAACACCACTACCCACCTTCTGCCACTGTGAATAGCTACCCTTTACCCCTACTCTCTGCTTTCTGCCTTGAAGCCAGCTAGCTATCCATTCTGCTCCTTGTCCTCTGACTCCACATTCTCTGACCTTACTCATTAGTCTATTATGTGGTACCTTATCAAAGGCCTTTTGAAAATCTAGATAAATTACATCTACTGCATTACCCTCATCTATTCTCTCTGTTACCTCTTCAAAAAATTCAATGAGGTTTGTCAAGCAAGACTTTCCCTTTTGAAATCCATGCTAACTATTTATTATTATATTTTTGGCTTTTAGATGTTCTTCTATTTTCTCCTTTAGAAGGGATTCCATTATTTTTCCTACCACCGATGTTAAGTTGACTGGTCTATAGTTCCCTGGACATGTTCTATCTTCCTTCTTAAATATAGGTATTACATTAGCTATCCTCCAGTTCTCTGGCACTACACCTTTTTCTAATGAATTATTAAATATGTGTAGTAATGCCTCTGTTATCTCTTTCCTAGATTCTTTTAAAATGCGCAGATGTAATCCATCTTTGAGTTTGATTCGTTTATTGAATATATCTCCTCTTTTTATTTTAAATGCAGTTATTTTGTTATTAATCGCATGATCCAATGTTATGTCCACCTACTCTATCTCCCTGGTAAATACTGAAGCAAAGTAATTATTTAATATTTCTGCCATCTCTCTATCACTGCCTGTGGTATTACCCTGTCCATCCCTTAGTGGCCCTATTCCCATCCCGACCTTCCTTTTTTATTGATGTTCCTGTAAAATATTTTACTATTTTCTTTTATGTTCCTTGATAATTTAATTTCATAGTTCCTCTTTGCCTTCCTAATTGTTTTTTGACTTCTCTCCTAATCTCTTTGTATTTTCCCTGCTGCCTCAGAATCAGAAGGTTGTGGGTTGAGGCACCCCACCAGTACTTGAGCACCTAATTTAGGCTGACCCCATTGCAGTACTGAGGGAGTGCTGCCTTGTTGGAGGTGCTGATGAGTTGGCAAACTTGTGTAGGCAGATGTAAAAGATCCTAGGGCACTATTTGAGGGAGATCAGGAAGTTCTCCTGGGGTTCTAGCCAACATTCCTCCCCCCAATCATAAATCACCAAAAAAAAACAGATTAACTGGTCATTCATTTGATTTACTATTTGTGGGCTCTTGCTGTGCACAAATTGGCTGCCATGCTTATGTACAAAATAGTGACTGCACTGCACTGCAAATGTAACTCATTACATGGGATGTCCTTAGTATATGATAAGGTTTTATACAAATACAAGTTCTTTCTTTCTAACCCACCCTTCAGCCAGGATCCTTCCAGTTAATGAAAACAGAAAATGCTGGAAATACTCAGCAGGTCAGGCACCTTGTCCAACAGGTATGAGGTTCTTGCTGCCTGTGTGGATGAGGGAAAAGCCTGCAGGATGCATGAGCAAGCTGACCATGGCACCATGGTGCAGGAGGCTATTCAAGTGGGGGGAGTGAAAGGGAATGTAGTTGTGGTAGAGGACAGTATAGTCAGGGGGATACATATTGTTCTCTGCAGCCGCGACCAAGTGTTCCGAAGGTTGTGTTGCCTGCCCGGTGCCAGGGTTAAAGACGTCTCCTCGCGGCTGGAGAAGAACTTGGAGTGAGAGGGGGAGGATCCAGTTGTCATGGTCCACATAGGAACCAACGACATAGGTAGAACTAGGAATGAGATTCTGCTGAGGAAGTTTGATGAGCTAGGATCCAAATTAAAAAGCAGAACCCCAAAGGTGATAATCTCTGGGCTGTTACCTGAGCCACGCGCAAATTGGCATAGGAACAAACAGATTAGAGGTTTAAATGTGTTGCTCAAAGAGTGGTGTGGGAGGAAGGGGTTTCAGTTCATGGGGCACTGGCACCAGTACTGGGGAAATAGGGAGCTATTCCGTTGGGACGGGCTCCACTTAAACCGGCTGGGACCAGTGTCCTGGCAAATCGAATAACTAAGACAGTAGACAGGGCTTTAAACTAATGAAGAGGGGGTGGGAGGATTCAGGAAAGAGTAAATTTAAAAGCAGCAAGAGAAATATCATGGCTCTAGAGCAGAGTAGAGTTTTGGGTAAAAATAAGCAGAGTGGTTCAGGAAGGGACAGAGAGAGTAACAAAGGTAATAAGGCATCAGTGACTAAGGTGACATCATGGAAAAATAGAAATACTAAAGGCACTATATCTGAATGCGCAAAGCATTCGCAACAAAATAGATGAATTAATAGCACAGATAGAAATTAACAGGTTTGATCTAATAGCCATAACGGAGATGTGGTTGCAAAGTGGCCATGGTTGGGAGCTAAATATTCCAGGATACTTAACTTTTAGAAGAGATAGGCAAAATGGAAAAGGAGGAGGGGTAGCCCTGATAATAAAGGATGGGATAAAGACAGTAGAGCGAAAGGATCTTAGCTCTGAAAATCAAGAAGTAGAATCAGTTTGGATGGAGCTAAGAAACAGCAAGGGGCAGAAAACATTGGTGGGAGTTGTTTATAGGCCCCCAAACAGTAGTTGTAATGTAGGGCAGAGTATAAATCAGGAAATTAGAGGTGCATGTAACAAGGGTAATACAGTAATCATGGGGGACTTTAATCTACATATAGACTGGGCAAACCAAATTTGCAGTAACAGTGTGGAGGACAAATTCATGGAATGTATGCAAAATAGTTTTCTAGATTAGTATGTTGATGAACCAACTGGGGAACAGGCTATTTTAGATCTAGTATTGTGCAATGAGAAAGGGTTAATTAATAACCTTGTAGTAAAGGGGCCTTTAGAGAAAAGTGACCATAATATGATAGAATTTTATTGAGTTTAAAAGTGATTTTGTTAAATTCGAAACTAGGGTCTTAAATCTAAACAAAGCAAACTACGTAGCTATGAGGGGCGAGTTGGCTAAGGTAGATTGGGAAACTACATTAAAAGGTATGACGGTAGACAAGCAATGGCTAGCATTTAAAGAATTAATACATAATTTCAACAAATATACATTCCTTTAAGGCACAAAAAACCCACAGGAAAAGTGGTCCAACCGTGGCTAACCAGAGAAGTTAAAGATAGTATTAGATCAAAGGAAGAGGCTTATAATGATGCCAAAAAAAATAGTAAGCCTGAGGATTGGGAGGATATTAGAATTCAGCAAAGGAGGCCAAGAAATTGATAAAGAAAGGGAAAATAGAATATGAGAGTAAACTAGCAAGAGACATAAAACCAGACTATAAAAGTTTCTATACGTATGTAAAAGGAAAAGATTAGCAAAAGTAAATGTGGGTCCCTTACAGGCTAAGACAGGAAAAATTATAATGGGGAATAAGGAAATGGCAGAGAAATTAAACAAATACTTTGGGGGGAATTTTCCCAGCCCTGGGGAGGTGGGTATGGAAGCGAGACTGCCGGGAAAATGGCAGAAACTCGGAGCGGGTACCGACCCCGCTCCCAACCCACCTCTGTGCCATCTTCCCAGGAGGCGGGTCCCCGAGTTGCATAGGGACCCATCTCCTCGAGTCAGGAAGGGGATTAGAGGCAATTAATTGCCTGTTAACGGTCTGCGGGGGTGAAAATAGTCTAAATGTCAGCTGTAGAGGTGAGTGATGGGTACAAGTGTGGACAGGTAAGTATGAGAGGTGAGTGTAAAGTGTTGGAAAAAGTTTCCTTACCTTTGCCTTATTTTAATGGCAGAGATGACAGAATGGCTGCTGCATTCTTAGATGCAGCAGCCATCTGCTTTCTGCTGAGGAGAGAGGTCTTGGTGAGCCTTCTGTGCAAGGGCTCACCTTAGAACAGAGATTGTCAGTGTTTGACAGCATCTCAAAGCTGTCAAACACTTACAATTCATCTGTCAGAAATTTTTCGACAGATGAAGCATCATACACTGACATCATCTGTCACTGTCTTTCCCTTAATTGGCTGGTAAGCCCACAGGGTGGGCTTAACAAGGCCAATCAAGGGAAAATAGCGTGGGTTGGTCAGACGTCGCTGGAGGCGGGACTGAAACCCGGAAACCAGAAGTCCCGCCTCCAGCACGTCTCCATTGATAAAATGCATCCCTTTGTGTCTGTCTTCACAGAAGAAACTTCCCGGAAATAATGGAGAAGCAAGTGTCTAGTGAGAATGAGGAAATTAAAGAAATTAGTATTAGTAAAAAAAATAGTACTGGAGAAATTAATGGGGCTAAAAGACGATAAATCCCCTGGACCTCATGGCTTACATCCTAGGGTTTTGAAAGAGGTGGCTATAGAGATAGTGGATGCATTGGTTGTCATTTTCCAAAATTCCATAGATTCTAGAACGGTTCCCGCGGATTGGAAGGTGGCAAATGCAACCCCACTATTTAAGAAAGGAGGGAGAGAGAAAACGGGGAACTACAGACCAGTTAGCCTGACATCAGTAGTGGGGGAAATGTTAGAATCTATTATTAAGGACGTGGTAACAGGGCACTTCAAAAATAATAATAGGATTGGGCAGAGTCAACACGGATTTATGAAAGGGAAATCGTGTTTGAGAAATCTGTTGGAGTTTTTTGAGGTTGTAAGTAGCAGAATAGATAAGGGGGAAGCAATGATGTGGTGTATTTGAATTTTCAGAAGGCATTTGATAAGGTGCCACACAAGAGGTTATTAAACAAAATTAGGGCTCATGGATTGGGGGTAATATACTAACATGGATTGAGGATTGGTTAACGGTCAGAAAACAGAGAGTAGGAATAAACGGGTAATTTTCAGGTTGGTAGGCTGTAACTAGTGGGGTACCACAAGGATCAGTGCTTGGGCCTCAGCTATTCACAATCTACATCAATGATTTGAATGAGGGGACCAAATGTAATATATCCAAGTTTGCTGATGATACAAAACTGGGTGGGAATGTAAGTTGTGAGGAGGATGCAAGGAGGCTTCAAGGGGATATACTTAGCAGGTCAGGCAGCATCTGTGAAGAGAGAAACAGAGTTAACGGGCCCGATTTTGTGGATTGTGTGGGAAATGGTCGGATTCCCCCGAATGTGGGGTTCTGAAACACAAAAAAATGGGTCAGCCAGCTGCATGCAATTTTCCCTCAAGTGGCCAATTAATTTCCAGCATGTGGGCAGACTTGCTAATTGTCCATTTCCAGTCAGGAAGCCCCACAGTATGATGTCATCATTCGTGGTGCTTTCAAGGTCCACAGCAAGCATTGCTTCCTCTGTTGGCTTCCAAACGAACCATGCAGGATGGCAGAGGAGCCTTCAGCAGCTGTGGCCAGTGCCAGACCCCGAGCTGCCTCCAAATTCGACGAAGCTTCACTGCAGGCATTATTGGATGGGGTTAGGGCCCACAGGGAGGTCCTCTTCCCTAGGTCAGGCAGGAAGAGGCCTCCTATGGAGACTAAGGCTGCATGGATGCAGGTGTCAGCAGATGTCAACTCAAATGTGCATGTAACCTTGACATCACATCTCTAACTCCTTCCTCTACTCCCCCACAGGACCATCCAGAGCCCCCGTCCCCACTGTGGAGGAGGAAGAGGCTGTGCAGCCAGACTCCTCAGAGGAAGCTCCAACCTCTGAGGGCACAGCGTCAGCAGAAGTAAGCGCACCCAGCACCAGCGCAGACACTCACACTTCAGGGGGACCTTCGGGACATAGAGTAGTGTTGTCACCTGGTGTTTCACAGCTCACAAGTGAGCCTCAGCAGATTCTGGAGACAGGGGCAGCAGTGGAGAGTCCTCGTCGGAGGGCGCAGGACTCTGCCAGCTCAGCTCAACTGCGCTGCATGTCGACCCTCTGCCTTTGGGTCCATCCGCAAGAGAAGAGGTGATGGATCTCCATGCACAGATGCAGGAGTCTCTGGCAGGTTTTGTCTCCAGGGTCGCTGCGAGTGCGGAGCGAATGGAGGAGTCCATAGCGACCATGAGCAGAGCCTTTGTGGAGTCATTGGCGCAGGAACGCATCACCATGGAAAGGTTGGCAACCTCCATGGAGGAGATAACTCGCCAGGGTACGGAAAACATGGTGAGTGCTCATAAGAGAATGACATCTCTTGAGGAGCGTTGGCCATCTATTGAACAGAGAAACCAGACCTTCATGGAAGTCCTTCCGAGTAGGACTGCCAGTGCAGATACGGGTCCCCATGGCCCCCTCAAGCGCAGCAGGGTGCTCTCAAGCCACTTCCAAGCGCTGGCCCCTTCTGGTCTGTGCAGCTTCAGGTGAGTGAGCAGCAGCCTGGTGCTCCTGGTGCTCATCCTGCTGTTCCTGGTTCTGCTGCTGCCGCCTCTGCTGCTGGAGATCCTCTAATGGCAAGAAGGGAAGGAACAAAAGGCATCCCATGCTTCTGGTAGATGCCTCCGCTGAGGAAGTGCTGAGTGAGGGTGGCGAGAGGGGCTTCCCAGGAGATCACATTGGAGAAGTGTGTGAGGCTCCAACCTTCCACAGCTGTGCCTAAGCCTTGAAGAAGTAACCCCAAGCCTTCAACAGAAAGGTCCTTCAACATACAAATGCTGTCCCTTTAAATCGCAGCTTTCCCGAATGACCTGCAGCTGAGAGCAAGCAAGCCGGCAAGCTTCACGCCAGATTTCATCAGCGGTGTTCCCCGCAGGCGTGTTTAGTGTGGGGAACCCCTGAAAATCGCAAGGGCACCCTAAAATGGCATTAAACATGCCAATAATTGGTGATCAGGGTCCCGATGGCCAGTCCCGCCAGCGGCGGGTGGGACTGATTCGGGTCACGGAGAAACGGCGGTCTGAAAGTCGGACGGGGCGGGGAATCAGGCGGTGGGGGGGGGGTCGCTACCCCCTATTTCGGCGATTTTCGGCCCCCGCCCGCATGAAAAGCCGCCCGATGGCTGGCAGAAAATCGGGACCAACGTTTCAGGTCGATGACCTTTTGTCAGAACTGGAAAAAAGCAGGAAATGGAACAGATTTTTAAACAAAAAGTGTGGCTTCTGTTCTTCTCCCCCACATGGCAGCTGTCTTTCATTCTGCCAGCGCAATTTACACTTCATCTAGAGCCATCCTTTGTTTCTTAACCTGTCCCATTACCATCTCCTTTTGCCTTGACTATCTCTTAACTTCTTCTGCCTTCTATCCTATCACAGACATTCCCCTTTTGTTCTTTCAACACCTCCCCCATTTTCCATCTCCTACACTTGCTTAAAAATCTGTTCCATTTCCTGCTTTTTTCCAGTTCTGACGAAAGGTCATTGACCTGAAACATTAACTCTGTTTCTCTCTTCACAGATGCTGCCTGACCTGTTGAGCATCTCCAGCATTTTCTGTTTTTATTGCAGATTTCCAGCATCTGCAGTATTTTCTTTTTGTTCAAGGGGATATAGACAGGCTAAGTGAGTGGGCAAGAACTTGGCAAATGGAATACAATGTGGAGAAATGTGTGGCCGGATGTTCTAACCCCCATGGGTGCGTACGAGATGTGTACGCACCTGTAGAGGCCTCGCAAGTGCCGGTTTCGGGCATGCAAAGTGCATGCACTAAAACCCGGCACTTCCGATCTGTCAACAATTCTCTTGACAAACCATCCGCCTGCCCGGGAGAAGGGCTTCCACGGGCAGAGAGTTCAGCTTCCTGCACAACTTCCGCCCGCTGAAAACCTTAATTTTTTTTACGCCTGGTAAAAACAGGTGTAAGGCCTGCTTTTGCCAGCATAAGAGTTAAAAAAAACATTTAAAAAAAAAATTTTCACTCATTTATAATTTGAAAATACTGTTAAAAAAGGTAAGTTTATTTTTAGCCCCGTAAAAAACTTAAATTATTATTTTCAAAAAATTACATTTTTGTTTAAAATATTTAATTGTATGTAATTTTAACTAATTTTAAATACATGATTTTAAAAAAAATTAATGTTTAACTGTGTTTTTTAAGTGATCCTCATCTATGCGTAGAGACCTGTCAAAAGTGTGAGAAGTGTGAAGGGGAATTGAACAGGTATTTTGCATCGGTCTTCACTATAGAGGATACAAGTAACATCCCAGAAATAGCTGTAAATCAGGAAATGGAAGGGAGGGTGGAACTCAAGAAAATTATAATCACCAGGGAAGTGGTACTGAGCAAATTGTTGGAGCTGCGGGCTGACAAGTCCCCAGTTCCTGATGGACTTCATCCTAGGGTCTTAAAAGAAGTGGCTAGTGAGATAGTTGATGCGCTGGTTTTAATTTTCAAAAATTCCCTAGATTCGGGGAAGGTTCCATTAGATTGGAAAATAGCGAATGTAACTCCTTTATTCAAAAAGGGAGGGAGACAGAAAGTAGGAAACTACAGGCCAGTTAGCTTAACATCTGTCATAGGGAAGATGTTAGAAGCTATTATTAAAGATGTTATAGCAGGGCATTTAGAAAAATTCAAAGTAATCAGACAGAGTCAACATGGTTTTGTGCAAGGGAAATCATGTTTAACCAATTTATTGGAGTTCTTTGAGGAAGTAACATGTGCTGTGGATAAAGGGGAACCGGTGGATGTACTGTACTTAGATTTCCAGAAGGCATTTGATAAGGTGCCACATCAAAGGTTATTGCAGAAAATAAAAGCTCATGGTGTAGGGGGTAACATTGGAGGTAATAGAAGATTGGCTAGCAAACAGGAAACAGAGAGTAGGCATAAATGGGTCATTTTCTGATTGACAAGATGTAACGAGTGGTGTGCCACAGGGATCAGTGCTGGAGCCTCAACTTTTTAAAATTTATATAAATGACTTGGATGAAGGGACCGAAGGTATGGTTGCTAAATTTGCTGATGACACAAAGATAGGTAGGAAAGTAAATTGTGAAGAGGACATAAGGAGGCTACAAAGGGATATAGATAAGTTAAGTGAGTGGGCAAGGATCTGGCAAATGGAGTATAATGTGGGAAAATGTAAAGTTGTCCATTTTGGTAGGAAGAATAAAAAAGAAGCATATTATCTAAATGGTGAGAGATTGCAGAGCTCTGAGATGCAGAGGGATCTGGGTGTCCTAGTGCATGAATCACAAAAGTTTACTATGCAGGTACAGCAGGTAATTAGGAAAGCTAATAGAATGTTATTGTTTGTTTCAAGGGGAATTGAATACAAAAGTAGGGCGGTTATGCTTCAGTTATACAGGGCATTGGTGAGACCACATCTGGAGTACTGTGTACAGTATTGGCCTCCTTATTTAAGGAAGGATGTAAATGCGTTGGAAGCAGTTCAGAGAAGGTTTATTAGACTAATACCTGGAATGGGTGGGTTGTCTTATGAGGGAAGGTTGGACAGGCTAGGCTTGTATCCGCTGGAGTTTAGAAGAATAAGAGGTGACTTGATTGAAACATATAAGATCCTGAGGGGTCTGGACAGGGTGGATGTGGAGAGGATGTTTCCTCTTGTGGGAGAATCTAGAACTAGGGGTCACTGTTTAAAAATAAGGGGTCACCTATTTAAGACAGAGATGAGGAGAAAAGAATTCTCACAGAGGGTCGTGAGTCTTTGGAACTCTCTTCCTCAGAGGGCAGTGGAAGCAGAGTCTTTGAATATTTTTAAGGCAGAGGTAGATAGATTCTTGGTAAGCAAGGGGTGAAAAGTTATTGGGGGTAGGCGGGAATGTGGAGTAATCGGATCAGCCATGATCTTATTGAATGGCAGAACAGGCTCGAAGGGCCAAGTGGCCTGCTCCTGCTCCTAATTCGTATGTTCGTATGTCCCTTCTTTGATTGGTTCCCCATGGCCCACGTGATCCCAGGGATGCTTGCCAACCGTATGCACCCTGGGATACATGGGCCTCTGCATGCACGGACCAGGAGAGGCCCAGGATCGGAAGTGTCTGGACCCACGGAGCCAGCAGGTAAGTGCGTAGATCTTTCCTGATCGGAGGCATCCGCATGCAGGAAGCCACCGATTGGAAATTCAGGACCAAATGTGAAGTTATCCACTTTGGTAGGAAAAATAGAAAAGCAGAGTATTTTTTAAACGGTGAGAGATTGGGAAATACAAAGAGAAAATGTTGGAAATGCTTAGCAGGTCAGGCAGATCTAGAGTCATCTTTTGTTTCTTAACTTGTCCCATTGCCATCTCCTTTTGCCTTGCACCATCATCCCTTTTGTCTCTTAATCTCTCCTGCCTTCAATCCTATAATAAACCTTCCCTTTTGTTCTTTCCTCCCCTCCCCCGCTTCCCTGCCCCTACACTTGCTTAAAAACCTGTTCCATCTCCAACTTTTTCCAGTTCTGACGAAGGGTCATCGATCTGAAACATTAACTCTGTTTCTCTCTCCACAGATGCTGCCTGACCTGCTGAGTATTTCCAGCATTTTCTCTTTATTTCAGATTGCCAGCATCCGCAGTATTTTGCATTTGTATGAGAGATTGGGAAATGTTGGTGTTCAGAGGGACCTGGGTGTCCTTATACACGAAACACTGAAAGTTAACATGCAGGTACAGCAAGCAATTAGTAAAGCAAATGGTATGTTGGCCTTTATTACAAGAGGATTTGAGTATAAAAGTAAATACGTCTTACTGCAATTATATAGGGCCCTGGTGAGACCACACCTGGAGTATTGTGTACAATTTTGGTCTCCTTACCTAAGGAAGGATATACTTACCATAGAGCGAGTGCAATGAAGGTTCAACAGACTGGTCCCTGGGATGGGGGGGATTGTCCTATGAGGAGAGATTGAGTAGACTAGGCCTATATTCGCTAGAGCTTGGAAGAATGAGAAGTGACCTAATTGAAATATACAAAATTCTTACAGGGCTTGACAGGGTAGATGCAGGGAGGATGTTTTCCCTGGCTGGGGAGTCTAGAACCAGAAGTCACAGTCTCAGAATAAGGGGTCGGCCATTTAGATGAGGAGAAATTTATTTACACAGAGGGTGGTGAATCTTTGCAATTCTCTACCCCAGAGGGCTGTGGAGGCTCAGTCGTTGAGTATATTCAAGACAGAGATCGATAGATTTTTGAATATTAAGGGAATCAAGGGATATGGTGATAGCGCAGGAAAGTGGAGATGAGGTAGAAGATCAGCCATGATCTTATTGAATGGCGGAGCAGGCTCGAAGGGCCAAATGGTCTACTCCTGCTCCTATTTCTTATGTTCTTATGGTTCGTTGCTGGAGTTCACCTGGTACTCTTCTCCCAAATTCCAAACTGTAACATTCCTTTGACCTTTCCTCTCTTATTCATCTTAAGCTCCAAAAATCTCACACTACACACTCTTTGTCCTTTCTGTATCTTCATTGTGTTGAAGTCAGCTGTGATGAGTCCGCTGTGGCTCAGTTGGCAGCACACTCGCCTCTGAGTCAGAAGGTTGTGGGTTCAAGTCTCACTTCAGGGACTTGAGCACATAAAGCTAGGCTGACACTCCAGTGCAATGCTAAGGGAGTGCTGCACTGTCGGAGGTGCCGTCTTTCAGATGAGACGTTAAACCGAGGCCCCGTCTGCTCTCTCAGGTGGATGTAAAAGATCCCACGGCACTATTTCGAAGAAGATTAGGGGAGTTATCCCTGGTGTCCTGGCCAATATTTATCCCTCAACCAACATAACAAAAACAGATTATCTGGTCATTACCACATTGCTGTTTGTGGGACCTTGCTGTGCGCAAATTGGCTGCCGTGTTTCCCACATTACAACAGTGACTACACTTCAAAAGTACTTAATTGGCTGTAAAGTGCTTTGAGACGTCCGGTGGTCGAGAAAGGCGCTATATAAATGCAAGTCTTTCTTTTAAGTCAAGACACATCACTTGTCTCTTGCTCTAACTCATCCCTTACCAGTGCCTCAAACTGGAACTCTTCACCTCCCTCAGTCTTCCCTTTCTGCTACAATCTGCAGGATTTTAAAATCCAAGCTTGGTGTCACCTAACCACTTCTTCCTGATTTATATCTTCTTCAGTCATCCTTTTTTCAACCCCGGGTTTCTCAATATTAATAAATATATACCACACTGCTCTAATGTGCTTCCAAAATCAGTTAAAATTGATAGGATGATAGGACAGAAGATGGCAATAGTAAATACAAGAAAGTTACTTTAATTATCAGTGGATTTAATTACAATTAGGACTGTATTAGTATCTATACATTGTGTGTTCTGTCTTTAGACTTTTTAAAAATCTGTTTTTGTGAATTTTGTGCTGATCAATGATGTTGATGGTGGAATACATCCCCATTGCAGGCAGCTAGTGTCAGCAACGGGAATCCCAGGTTAGCACAGATTAAATATAGAGTCCAATCATACACTTCCAGATCTAGTACTTCAGTGAGCATTGCCTCTTCACTTAAACTTAGCTTCCAAATTCCCAGACCTCTCTGCCATCAAGACTACACTTCTCCACTGGACTAGTGATCTAGTGACTAGTGGATCGCGAGTGAAGCTCGGGGCCAGGAATCGCGAGAATATCAGTGCTAATTTAATCCTGTGAGAGACAATATCATTCATGCCTGAGGCCGGGACCCAGGAGCGAGGGCAAGCCCAGCAGCAAGGTCTAGGCCCAGGAGTGGCGCAGCGTGGACCAGCAGCGGGGTCGGGGCCCAGGGAAGGTGCGGCACGGGCCAACAGTGAGGTCAGAAGGACCACAATGCATCCTACGAGACCCAGGCAGAGGGGACCTGCGGGAAGGAGGGAGGAGGACAGTAGCAGTATGTTTGTGTGTGTGTGCTAGGCTGTTGTAGCAGAGCCTGGTCTCCAATCGTCTTGGATCCCCTTGCCATTGGACCAAGACCTTGCTCTGTCAAGCCCGTGTGGTAGCTGGTGTGCAATGGCCACCCCACGTTAAAAGAATTCACGCACAGGCATCTTCCACCCTATAAAATGAAGTTTGGGACCTGGAATGTCAGGACCCTCATGGATAACCTCAATAGTGACAGACCGGAACACCGTACTGCTATCCGGGAGCTCAGACGTTTCGACATTGACATCGCCGCCCTAAGTGAGACCCGGCGGGCAGGGGAAGGCCAGCTAAAGGAGCAAGGCGGTGGCTACACCTTCTTCTGGAAAGGCAAACCTGAAGAAGAATGCCGCCTCCGTGGGGTAGGCTTCGCCATAAAAAATGAACGAGTTGGACGTCTCAGAGACTCCCCCAGCGGTATAAACGAGCGCCTCATGACTGTTCGGCTCACCCTAGCCTGGAAGCAGTGCGCGATGGTCATCAGTGCGTATGCCCCAACACTGGAAGCCACAGACGAGTACAGAGAGGAATTCTACTCCAGCTTCGAACAATCCCTGTCCTGAGTCCCAACGGGCGACAAGCTGATCCTCCTTGGCGACTTTAACACCAGAGTTGGAAAGGACACAGACCTCTGGAGAGGTGTGACCGGCAGAGAGGGGGTAGGGAAAGCCAACTCCAATGGTACCCTGCTCCTGATGAAATGCTTAGAACATGGCCTTGTCATAGCCAACACCTTGTTCCGTCAGAGAAACAAGTACAAGACTTCATGGCAGCATCCTCGCTCCAAGCACTGGCATCTGCTGGACTACGTCATCGTCAGAGCGAGTGACCGCAAGGACATCCGCATCACCCGCGCCATGACAGGATCTGACAACTGCTGGACAGACCACCGCCTAATGCGCTCTGTCATCTCCATCAATGTAACCCCAAAACAACGGCGGCAACAGAAACAATGCCGCAGGAAAATCAACGCTAGAGCACTCAAAGAAAGCCCTATTCAGCCTGTGCCTCACAAACAACCTGACGACTCCCAGTGATGCAGAGACACAGAATGTCCACAGCGCCTCGTCTACACTCAAGGCCTCCATAATCAGCACCTGTGAAGAGACGCTCAATCGCTCGACCAGGAAACACCAAGACTGGTTCGACGAGAACGACCAGGAGATCCAGGAGCTAATAAGCCGCAAGCGCAAGACATTCCTGATCTGGAAACAGCAACAGAACTCGAGAGCAAGAAAGCAGCTCTTCAGACGTCTGAAGGCCGAGGTCCAACAAAAAACTCGCGACTTAAAGAACAGATGGCGGGTGGAGAAAGTGCAGGAGATCCTGCAGCTAGCCGATAATCACAACGTGCGTGGATTCTTTAGTGCAGTCAAGACCGCCTACGGCCCAAGCACCCAAGGTCCTACCCCACTGCGGGCCAAGAACGGAGAGGTACTCATCAAGGACAGAGAGGCAGTCAGTACCTGCTGGAAGGAGCCCTTCAAAGATCTCCTTAACTGAGACTCTGTCTTCGACGTGAGTGTCCTCAACACCATCCCGCAGCATGCTACCCGCCACCACCTCAGCACAACCCCAGCCCGGCATGAGGTTGAAAAGGCCATCCAATAGCTGAAGAACAACAAGGCCTCAGGAGCAGATGGAATCCCTGCCGAGGAACTAAAGCATGGCAGAGAAGTACTACTGGCACAAATTCATGAACTCAGTTCTCTTATCTGGAAGGAGGAGAGCATGCCAGGGGATCTCAGAGACACCATAATTGTGACCATCTTCAAGAAAGGTGACAAGTCCGATTGCAGTAATTACAGAGGAGTTTCCCTACTGTCTGCCACAGGGAAAGTCATCGCAAGAATCCTCCTCAATCGCCTTCTCCCAGTGGCTGAAGAGCTCCTCCAAGAGTCGCAATGCGGATTCCGCCCACTAAGGGGCACAACGGACATGATCTTCACCGCGTGCCAATTACAAGAGAAATGCAGGGAACAGCACCAACCGCTGTACATGGCCTTCTTTGACCTCACAAAGGCCTTCGACACTGTCAACCGTGAGGGATTATAGAGTGTCCTCCTCAAATTCGGCTGCCCTCAAAAGTTTGTCACCATCCTCTGCCTGCTTCATGATGACATGCAAGCCGTGATCCTGACCAACGTTTCCACCACAGACCCAATTCACGTATGGACTGGGGTCAAGCAAGGCTGTGTCATTGCACCAACGCTCTTCTCGATCTTCCTGGCTGCAATGCTCCATCTCACCCTCAGTAAGCTCCCCGCTGGAGTGGAGCTAATTTACGGAACAAACGGGAAACTGTTCAACCTCCGTCGCCTCCAGTCCAGATCCAAGGTCGTCTCATCCTCTGTCGTTGAATTACAGTATGCAGAAGACGTTTGCGTCTGTGCACACTCGGAGGTCGAACTCCAAACTGTCGTTAACACCTTCACCAAAGCGTACGAGAGCATGGGCCTTACACTAAACATCCGTAAGACAAAGGTCCTCTACCAACCTGCCTCCACCACACAGTACTGCCCCCCGATTATCAAAATCCATGACAAGGCCTTGGACAACGTGGACCAGTTTCCATACCTTGGGAGCCCACTGTCAACAAGGGCAGACGTCGATGACGAAGTCCAACACCGCCTTCAGTGTGCCAGTGCAGCCTTCGGTCGCCTGAGGAAGAGAGTGTTTGAAGACCAGGACCTCAAACCTGGCACTAAGCTCATGGTCTACAGAGCAGCAGTGATACCTGCCCTGCTGTATGCCTCAGAGACATGGACCATGTACAGCAGGCACCTCAAAGCACTGGAGAGGTACCACCAATGCTGCCTCCGCAAGATCCTGCAAAACCATTGGCAGGATAGGCGCATCAACATCAGTGTTCTCGCTCTGGTCAACATCCCCAGCATCGAAGCTTTGACCACGCTTGATCAGCTCCGATGGACGGGTCACATCGTCCGCATGCCCGATACGAGACTCCCAAAACAAGCGCTCTACTCAGAGCTCCGACACGACAAGAGAGCCCCAGGTGGGCAGAGGAAATGCTTCAAGGACACCCTCAAAGCCTCCTTGAAAAAGTGCAATATCCCCACCGACACCTGGGAATGCCTGGCCCAAGACCGCACAAAGTGGAGGAGAAGCATCCGGGAAGGCGCCGAACACCTCGAGTCTCTTCGCCAGATGCAAGCGGAAGCCAAGCGCAAGCAGCCCAAGGAGCGCACGTCAACCCAAGCAACCCACCCACCCGCCCCTTCAACCACTGTCTGCCCCACCTGTGACAGAGACTATAGGTCCCGCACTGGACTCATCAGTCACCTGAGAACTCATTTTTAATGTGGAAGCAAGTCATCCTCGGTTCCAAGGGACTGCCTAAGAAGAAGAGAAGAAGTTAGATATATTTCTTAAGGCTAAGGGGATCAAGGGATATGGGGAGAAAGCAGGGACAGGGTACTGAATTTGGATGATCAGCCACGATCTCATTGAATGGTGGAGCAGGCTCGAGGGGCCGAATGGCCCACTCTTGCTCCTATCTTCTATGTTTCTATGTTTCTATGTAGAAGACAGTATATACTAGATGCAGAGTAAAGCCCCCTCCACTCTGTCCCACAAGACATGCTCAGGTCAAGTACAGCACTAGTTAGGTTCAAAGTAAAGCTCCCTCCGAGGAAGTACTCTTGACTCATGATAGCACTCTCAACCCCTGAGTCAGAAGGTTATGCATTCAAGTCCCATTATGGACTTCAGCACCTAATCTAGGTTGGCACTTCGGTGCGGTACTGAGGGAGTTCTGTATTGTTAGAGATGCCTTTTTTCAGATTGGACATTAAACTGAGGCCCTATCTGCTTGTTCAGATAAAGTAACTCATGGCACTATTCAAAAGGCAGGGGAGTTCTCTTGGTGTCCTGATCAACATTTATCTTTCAACCACCACCACCAAAATGAATTAGCTGGTCATTTATCGCATTTCCTGTTTGTGGTACTTTGCTGGATGCATATTGGCTGTTGTGTTTGCCAGCATAACACAGTGACTACACTTCAAAAGTGCTTCATTGACCATGAAGTACTTTTAGGACATCCTGACAAAGGTGCTATATACATGTTGGTCTTTATTTCTTTCTTTCTGCCTCTACATTTCCCCATCAAGCACTCCCAGGTCCGGTACAGCGCAGTTAGATATAGAGTAAAGCTCCCTCTCCACTATCCCAACAATGTACCTTCGCCCCAATCTCAGCATAGCCCTTCCTACTGTACCATTTTGCTATTTCCATCCTGTCTCTGAGCGACACTACCAGTTTTGTGCTGTGGGCCCATACCCACTAGAATTGGACAGATGCCACCAAACTCATTTCACATAGTAGCCTGACAGCTAGCAGACAGAAGGAGCTTTCATCCCATCAGTTTGGGTAGCAATTGAATCCACGTCTAAAATTGGTGTCACTCTCACCTGCGTCAGAAGTTTGTGGGTTCAAGTTCCACTCTAGAGACTTGAGAACATAATCTAGGCTGACACTCCAGTGCCGTCTTTCAGATTAGAAGTTAAACCGAGGCCCTGTTTACCCTCTCAGGTGGATGTAAAAGATCCCACGGCACTATTCAAAGAAGAGCAGGAGAGCTCTCCCAGTGTCCTGGCCAACATTTATCCCTCAACCAACACCTAAAACAGATGACCTGCTCATTTATTTCATTGCTGCTTGTGGGAGGTTGCTGTGTGCAATTTGGTTGCTGCGTTTCCTACATTACAAAAGTGACTACACTTTAGAAGTACTTCATTGGTTGTAAAGCACTTTGGGACATCCTGAGGTCATGAAGGGTGCTATATAAATACAAGGGCCTAGAAATTCATCTCAGGCGGTGACACAAAACCGGCGGTATTGGATCGGCCACCCATTATATGCAGCGCCTGATATTCAGTTCCATTGACTGCAATGTGTAATGTATATACCTTTAAGGGGGGGGGAACTACTTTTTACAGCTCATGTATACTGTAGTACCGGCAGTGACCACACCTGTATATAACGTTGAGTAGTAATCTGTACAGATCAGTTGCAGTCTGAGCCACGTTGAGTAAACACCGTTTGTACCGTTCTCTGCAGTCTGTGTCTGATTGTACACGGACGTAACATTGGCGACGAGGCAGGTTCGAACCTACCTGCAACTCTGCATCACCTCCTGGGGATTCGTTCCTGGAGGTCAGTGGATTGGAGGTCAAGGCCAGAGACTCGGGCGTCGACCACGGGCAACTGACCAGTCATCCAGCAGAGACTCGAGAATTGCGGGGGAGGCTGTCGAGAGCCAGGCTTGGCTTTCCAGTCGAGGTGGTCCAGCGAAACAGGCTGGCAACAGGTAGTGCGCAGACCCTTCCCGGGCAGCGGCGGGCTAGAGCCCGACCGAGCGGCACAGCAAAGGGCCGAGCAGCATCGACGGGGGAGAGAGAAAGAGGGCAGAGCGCACAGGGCGCAGCCGGTGTTCAGGTGCCGAGCAGCGTCGGAGAGAGGGAGAGAGAGACGCACAGAAACCCGCGAGGCGCCGCCATTGCCACGAGGACCGCCGAGAGCGGCGTTGGCAGCAGCGCAGGAGAAGGGCGCGAAACCTACAGGGTGCCGCCATTGCCACGAGAACTGGCAGCAGCGGGGGAGGAAGGAAAGCGCGGGAGACGCCATTTTAAGCCATTGGGAGACACCATTTTAAACCACACCCAAAATGCCGAAGAGTGGCAGTATCACCGCATTTGACAATGAAGTCGAAGATTGGACTACATATGTCGAACGAATAGAGGTGTACTGCAAGGCAAATGAGGTGTCAGATGACAAGAAAGCGTCGGTATTGTTGAATTTAATGGGTGCAAAGACGTATGGGTTATTGCGAAATCTAGTAACCCCAATGAAGCCAATGGAAAAGAGTTTTGAAGACATAGTAACGATACTAAAGGAACATTTAAACCCCACACCGCTGCTGATAGCAGAAAGATTCAAGTTTCACAAACGGAACCAGCATAAGGATGAAAGCAATGCTGATTATTTAACAGAACTGCGCAAACTATCGAAACACTGCCAGTTTGGAGCGGGACTGGCAGATACCTTAAGGGACAAGTTTGTGTGTGGGCTTCAAAGTGAAGGAACCCAGAAACGGCTTTTATCTGAAAAGGACCTTACGCTGGAAAAGGCTTTCAGCATTGCGGTATCATATGAAGCAGCAGCACGGGGTGCTGCAGAGATACAACAGAGACCGCAAGAATATGGCACAAACGAAATGTCATATGGAACAGAGGAGTGCTATCGCTGTGGCAGAACAACACACGACCAGAATGATTGCTGGTTCAAAGACAAAGTGTGCAGACAGTGTGGAAAAGTAGGACACATAGCACGAGTCTGCAGGTCGGGAAAGAAAACCAGCAATAAGAAACCGACCAAAGGAAAGTACAAGAAGGTACATAAGATGACGGAGAATAGTTCAGACGAACAAAAGAGTGATAACGACTCCGAAAGCAAGGAACTGAGTTGTCTGAAACTATATAATGTGATCACAACAGAGGATCACCGAACCATTTGGGTCACTCTCAAGATAGCAGGAGTCCAGGTAAAGATGGAATTGGACACAGGATCAGCCCTAACAGTCATAAACCGACAGGACTACGAGCGGCTATTCTCACACATACCCTTGAGAGACACAAAAATTATTTTGAAGACGTACACGGGGCAAAAAGTCTACCCCAAAGGAAAAATAAGGGTGACCGTTATATATAGCTGTAAGGAAACACCAAAACTAGACCTGTATGTATTGCAAGATGGAGGACCACCATTACTGGGACGTGAATGGATCCGGAAAATACAACTGGATTGGCATTCCATACAGGCACTGACTGTGGCTGACAAAAAGGATGACGACGTCACACCTGGGCGACTGTCAAAGATCCTAACTGACGCGAAAGAAGTGTTCCAGCAAGGACTCGGAACACTAAAAGGCATGACAGCGATGATTAAAATTGAAGAAAACGCAAGTCCAAAATTTTTTAAGGCCAGACCGGTACCTTATGCCATCCGCCCAGCTGTCGAAGCAGAGCTGGAGAGTCTGGAACGTTCAGGTGTACTATCCAAGGTAGACTGGAGTGAGTGGGCTACACCCATCGTCCCTGTGATGAAAAAGTCGTTGAGCAGCACGCCTGGGGAACCAAGGAAGGTTCGCATCTGTGGGGACTTTAAGGTAACAGTGAACCCGGTCCTTCACACCGTACAATATCCACTTCCGCGGATTGAAGATATTTTCGCCTCGCTATCTGGAGGGAAACGCTTCACTAAGACTGATCTGGCCCAGGCATATCTGCAAATGGAGGTAGAAGAAGCATCAAAAAAATACCTCACAATCAACACCCATAAAGGTCTCTACCAATACAACCGGCTGGTATTCGGGGTAGCATCAGCTCCGGCTATTTGGCAGAGGGCAATGGAACAAGTCCTGCAAGGGATCCCAGGGACCCAGTGTTATTTGGACGACATCCTGGTCACGGGCTAAAATGACAGTGATCACCTTGCCAACCTGGAGCAGGTGCTCACTAGATTGCAGGAATATGGGCTCCGAGCTAATCGCCCCAAATGCGAGTTTTTTAGGAAACAGATCTCGTATTGTGGCCATGTTATCGATAAAGAGGGGTTACATAAGTCCCCAGAGAAGATTGAGGCAGCAGTCAAGGCTCCAGCACCAGAAAATGTGTCACAACTGAGGTCGTTCCTCGGGCTGGTAAACTACTACCATAAGTTCTTGCCAAATTTGTCTACAATACTACACCCACTGAACACCCTACTGCAAACTGGGGTGCCATGGAAGTGGAGTGACGAATGTAGACGAGCTTTCCAGAAGAGTAAAACACTAATCACATCGAAAGAGGTATTGGCCCATTACAACCCAGCATTACCAATTCGGTTGGCATGTGATGCGTCACCCTACGGCATTGGAGCGGTGCTGTCGCACAAATTCTCAGACGGCTCAGAGAGGCCAATAACCTTTGCGTCACGATCACTAACCTCAGCCGAGCGTAACTACGCCCAGATTGACAGGGAGGCCCTCAGCCTTGTGTGGGGAGTGAAAAAGTTCAATCACTATCTGCACGGGCAGAAATTCACCTTGCTGACTGATCACCGGCCTCTTGTCTCCATTTTTAATCCAAAGAAGGGCGTTCCGGTGATGACTGCTCAACGACTACAAAGATGGTCACTTTTTCTAGGGGCGCACCACTATGAGATTGAACATAAGGGCATGAAACAGCATGGAAATGCTGATGGGCTATCACGCCTGCCACTGCCTACTGCGGAGGAAGCACCAGCAGTGGATCCTGTCGAAATATTCCATTCGACTATAGTTGAATACCTACCGGTAACTAACGCTTGTATCGAAAAGGAAACCCAAAATGACCCGACACTGTCTCGGGTATATGATTTGACGGTGAAAGGATGGCCAGCACATGACGACTCACTGTTGCCAGCATTCTCGACAAGGAGAGAACAGCTGTCAGCGTGCCGGGGGACCTTGATGTGTGGATCCCGAGTGGTAATTCCACCCAAGTTAAGGGATAGAGTGCTCAATGAGCTTCATGAGGGTCATCTGGGAGGGGTAAAAATGAAAAGCCTAGCCAGGGCTTATGTGTGGTGGCCGGGAATCGATAAACAAATCGAGGACCTGACCAAGAGCTGCTCAGGATGCCAGAAAGTCCAAAATGCACCACCACAGGCCCCTCTACACCCATGGGAGTGGCCCTCATCTCCATGGCAACGGGTGCATATTGATTTTGCTGGTCCATTCATGGACTTAATGTTTTTAATAGCCGTGGATGCGCACTCGAAATGGCCTGAGGTCATCAAAATGTCCTCCACCACCACGGAGAAAACTATTGCAGTCCTACGGACCATTATTGCCAGGAATGGCTTGCCAGAACAGATTTGCTCCGACAGCGAACCACAGTTTGTGTCCGAAGAGTTCCGGAGGTTCTTGAAAAAGAATGGGGTAAGGCATTACACATCCGTCCCGTATCATCCAGCCACAAATGGATTGGCTGAGAGGTTCGTACAAACCTTTAAGAAGGCAATAAAGGCTATGTACAATGACAACATTCCACTGCAGCACAAGGTGGACAATTTCCTGTTCGCCTACCGGAATGCGACACATGCAGTCACCAACCAGGCCCCAGCCATGATGTTCTTTAACCGAAGGTTAAGATCTCGCCTGGATTTGCTCAGACCAAACGTATGAAGAGATGTTGAGAGTAAGCAATTCCAGCACATCCATGAGAAGCCAACAAGGAGCTTCAATGTAGGGCAACCAGTCTTGGCCCGTGACTACCGAACAGAAAAATGGCAGCCAGGAACGATATGCACACGGCAGGGCCCACTAATGTACACAGTGGACGTTGGGGAGAGCATCGTGAGACGCCATGCTGACCAGATCCTAGAGTCACAGGAACAAGTCAACCCCATGCCTCACCCATACGTACCTGGTGATGAACCCGACGCACAGGTAGCATCTACCCCAGAAACAGTAGCATCGGAAGCTGATGAACCAACCGACGACAGGGGGCCAGAATCGCCTCCACACCAAGAGCAAGACACTCGGGAAAGGCGCTATCCAGAAAGGATCAGGAAGCCTCCCCAAAGACTGAATTTATAAATAGACTTTTTTCAGCTAATGTTGCATGTTAAAAGTGTTAATTGTAATTAGTTTGATATTTAATTGTTAAATGAGTGTTATGGTACTGTTAATCTAAAAGGGGAGGAATTGTAATGTATGTACCTTTAAGGGGGGGAACTACTTTTTACAGCTCATGTATACTGTAGTACCGGCAGTGACCACACCTGTATATAACATTGAGTAGTAATCTGTACAGATCAGTTGCAGTCTGAGCCACGTTGAGTAAACACCGTTTGTACCGTTCTCCGCAGTCTGTGTCTGATTGTACACGGACGTAACACAATGGAACTGAATTATCAAGTGCTGCGTATAACAGGCGGCTGATCCGCTACTGCCTGTTTTGCGCCACTGCCCGGGATGAATTTCTAGGCCACAGTCTTTCTTTTCTTTCAGTGTCTAATGCCCTGCAGCACCGACTCCCCCCGCCGACCCCCTGCCCCCACCCTCCCCTGATCCCCATATGATCTTTTTTACAAAGCAGCAGAAAGATATGTTGCACAAATGTTGCAGACTGGTCACAAAGTTAAAAGCCCATGGAATCCAGGGCAAAGTGTCAAGTTGGATTCAAAACTGGCTCGGAGACAGGAAACAGAGGGTAATGGTTGATGGGTGTTTTTGTGACTGGAAGGCTGTTTCCAGTGGGGTTCCACAGGGCTCAGTACTAGGTCCCTTGCTTTTTGTGGTATATATCAATGATCTAGGCTTGAATATAGGGGGTATGATTAAGAAGTTTGCAGATGATACTAAACTATGTGGTTGATACTGAAGAAGGAAGCTGTAGACTGCAGGAAGATAATCAATAAATTGGTCAGGTGGGCAGAACAGTGGCAAATGGAATTCAATCCGGAGAAGTGTGAGGTAATGCATTTGGGGAGTGCTAACAAGGAAAGGGAATACACATTAAATGGTAGGACACTGAGTAGTGTAGAGGAACAAAGGGACCTTGGAGTGCATGTCCACAGATCCCTGAAGGTAGCAGGCCAGGTAGATAAGGTGGTTAAGAAGGCATACAGAATGCTTGCCTTTATTAGCCGTGGCATAGAATACAAGAGCAGGGGGGTTATGCTTCAACTGCATAAAACACTAGTTAGGCCTCAGCTAGGGTACTGCATACAGTTCTGTTCACCACATTACAGGAAAGATGTGATTGCGCTAGAGAAGGTACAGAGGAGATTTACAAGGATGTTGCCGGGAGTAGAGAATCTTAGCTATGAGGAAAGACTGGATAGGCTGAGTCTGTTTTCCTTGGAACAGAGAAGGCTGATGGGAGAACTCATTGAGGTGTATAAAATTATGAGGGGCATAGATAAAGTGGATAGAAAGGACCTATTTCCCTTAGCAGAGGGGTCAAAAACCAGGGGGCACAGATTTAAAGTAATTGGTGGAAGGTTTAGAGGGGATTTGAGGGGAAATTTCTTCACCC
Source organism: Somniosus microcephalus (assembly GCF_052327205.1). Taxonomy (NCBI): domain Eukaryota; kingdom Metazoa; phylum Chordata; class Chondrichthyes; order Squaliformes; family Somniosidae; genus Somniosus; species Somniosus microcephalus. Next base: position 44,169,434 of record NC_140999.1, on the reverse strand, counting down.
AGCGGGTTGTGGGGGTCAGGAACTCACTGCCTGAAAGGGTGGTAGAGGCAGGAATCCTAAGCACATTTAAAAAGTACTTGGATGTGCACTTGGGATGCTCTAACCTGCAGGGCTACAGACCAAGAGCTGGGAAGTGGGATTAGGCTGGATAGCTCTTTGTTGGCCGGCGTGGACACGATGGGCCGAAATGGCCTCCTTCCATGCTATAACTTTCTGCTAAAAAAATTCTGATGTCTATGAATAAAGCCCCAGTATAAGCCCTGACCTTGAGTGGCTTGTGCTGCAGTGAGCAGCTGATTCAGATATCCTGGCTCATTTTTGAATTGGTGCCAGTCTTAAGGTTTTAGCCATATCTGGGCAGAGATAGATCCCCTTTCTATCAATAGACTGCCCTGCCCATGTGGCTGTCCTGCCTATAACTGTGTCACACGCTCACTCTAAAACGGCACAAGGTTTCTACAACAGACCGAACACTAAACACAAATACTAATCAAAAGAAAAGTAAGTAAACCGACAGTTTTCTTGACGTGAAGTTAATTTATTTTTTGAAACTGACACAGAAAAGTTACAGCAATACACAAGTGAAAATTATCTTTTTTGCATGATTTTGGGCACGTTTTTAAGTAACGGAGATTGATCTAATTTTTTTCAAGATGACTAATTCATAAACATGTCTCAATAAAAAGCAAGATCGAATGGGAAGCAATAATGAAAAGTAGTTTGGGGAAAAATCGGATCTTTTATAATAAAGGTTCTTTAAAACAATGTGTGTTTGTTACAAATATACTTTGACATTCAGTCTGTGTATTCTTTCACTTTTGTCAAACTTCTCGAATTTGGTTTTGTTAGCAGTTTTTATGCAACAACCTCTCTCAAGAAACTTGCAGCTGAAGTCCCAAAACGGATTGGAATTTGTTCCCCTATAACAGAAAGGCGTCAGTGAAAAGATTCCATTATAAATTATGTACAGTCCTCTCTTTGGTTCCGGCTGATGGGACAGACCTAGTGTCGTTGAGGCTTAACTATTTTGAACAAAATAAATTTTTAAATACTCAAGATGAGTATTTTAATTATTAATTCACATACCTGCATCCTTCTTTGAAACTAAGGATACTAAAATGTATAAGTTTAGTATCTATCGTGCTCAGAAACTCAAATTTCTTTTCTGTTTTATTTTCTTGGTCCAGTTTAAAATTTATCATTCAAGGCCCTTTCACTCAAATTGATGATTAAACATCTCCCCACCCCACCAACCTCCTGTCACTATGTTGAATTTACAAAATGATTCCACACTGATCATTTTCCCTTCAAGTTATTTTTACCATATTGCTGCAGTCATTTTGCTGACTGTCGGGCTCTTGTTCTTTGCTGACTGTTGGGCTCTTGTTCTTTACCCTAATGTTGAACATGGAAAATTGGCATGAAATTCACAAGTGGGCTGAATGTAATCATTGGAAGTCCTCAGAATAGAGACTGTTAGCTGAAAAAAAAAATCAGCTGGCCAGGCCAGATTGTAGAATGTTATAATGCAGTGTAGTGTGCTTGCAGAACCTGACCTTTCAGGCTGCATTTTGCTATTATTTGAAGGGATGGTTCCCCCAACCCCATAAATCTCTTCAAATTCACACATGGTATCCTCTTCTGGTTACCACAACCCACATGTCTGTACCAAAAGTCTGTAACATTACACATAAACACCCAACATGTTATGATCCAGATGACATTGATAAGAACCTTATTGTGAAAAATGTACTTCTCTTCTCCAAGAACCTTCCTCCAACTTCTGAATGCACTTGATAGCGCTGAACTGGAGGTCAGAAGATTGTAAGGGCCCTGTGTTCAAACTCTCGATGCCCTCCTTATTGTAGTACAACACCAGGGCAACAGACAAACAATTGTGTACATATGGCTGTTTGAAAAGCTGCTGTTATATTGGTTCCAGATTGGTATAAAGTCTCCAGATTTACTAAGGCCCACCACTGGGAAAACCCATTTGTTTTTATGAGGTCTCCTCCACAACCAGCCTTAGAGAATCTGGCCGGTTTAGTTCTGCTCAAGACCCACAGAGTGGAAACTGGATGCACGGCCATCCCACCAAACCCAAAAGAAAAGTAGCTATGGTTGCAAATTGTGATTTCACTTTCTGGCTGGTGTACTTTCCCTGACAACTAGGGGAAAAACTGCAGAGGGAAAAGTAGGAAAAATACATCACTGGCCTGTACAGATGGCCTGAGCGCTCAGCCAGAAAAGATGGTGCTCTGTCTGCCTCTGTTTCTCTCCCTCTCTGTGGTTGCAATATTAATATCTTCCCCTGGTGATGTTGCTGCCTCCAGAGGTGCTGGCACAAGTAATCTCTTTAGTTGAGTCTCGTTGCCTCCCGAGGCACTGGCACAGGTAACCTCTTTAGGTGGATTTTGATGCCTTCCGAGGCACTGGCACAGATAATCTCTTTAGGTGGATTTTGATGCTTCCCGAGGCACTGGCACAGGTAACATCTTTAAGTGGATCTCGATGCCTGCAGAGGCACTGGTAAAGGTAACCTCCAGGTGGGTCTTCATGCCTCCAGAGGCACTGGCACAAGAAACCTCTAAGTGGATCTCAATGCCTCCAGTGGCACTGGTATAGGTAACCTCCAGGTGGGTTTCATTGCCTCAGTGGCAGCAGTGCTGCTTCATTTAACTCACTCGGGATTGCCACTGTCAGTGGCATTGCAGGTAAAAGAGGCATTGCTCAGTTTCCATAGTTACCACTGAGCTGGTGACATAGAATATTCAAGCCAATTTTATCTGCACTTATCCCCGTCAATAAGTTAAAAGATCCTATTGATGGTGAATTAAAATGATTTAAGTTTACTGCAGTACTGAATCACTTCACCTGCGTAAATGAACATGACTACTACACAGGAAGTAGTAATGGGCAGAAAATGGAGACAAAAGATAAATCATATGGGACACCAAGTTACAGGGAACTAAAGTGTATGATTAAAAAGTACACCAAGTACAAACATGAATCTTTTTTGGCATCATAACAGCTTTGACCTCAGTCCCCAGTCACAAAGTTTCTAAAGTGCTGGGAAACAAAGGACGCAAGACCTGTATCAGCGACTTAAAAACATGGGTGTAAATTGGAGAAAGAACATCATTTTTAACAGTGGTCTTCAAGGAACAATAGGGCCCCGTACCTCCCTAAAGAGGGCACTCAGCTGGCCCAGGAACACAACAGCCAAGCACTTCAACACTTTAAACAGGAGAGTCAGCACGTGCAAGGCTTTCTCTAATTCTGGTAAGTGCTATATATACAGTACTTTATTTAACAGTCATTCATCAATATGAAACAGTGAAATTATATGCTCAGAAAGCCAATTCCTGATCTGATATTTACCATTTTCTCAATGGATTTGATGTTCCAAAGACAAATTGGGATTCTTCAGAAATCCAGAATTATTTGGTTCTAGCATTGGAAACCCAGTGTCAGCAAAGTTCATTCTTTTGGGGATTTAAAAAAATTCTTCCCTCTTCTACCGAAGGTGCTGACTTGCTAGGAGACAGCATCAATGTTGCTTCACCCTCTGGTAATTTGCCCGAGTGCCCATTTTTAATGCATGATCTCTGACAATCAATGTTATCAGACTATTTTACCAAGTAGGCATCATGATCACTCCCGATCCTGTGCCACAAATATGCATTTTCCAGCAGGGGTCATAGGATAATGATCAATGGTGAGAACCAAGGCTGATTTTTCCCCCTCCCTGGCCTAGGGCACTGAGGTCAATTATAGCATCCCTGCTGCTGCCTGACAGAGACCACAGAGCAGTGGATCAAATCTGGGAACTCCACAGTCCTTGTGACTCAGCACCAAACTGCATTTTACTAACTGAACCACTGGCAACTTTGAGGTTGGGCATGTTGAGGATGGTTCTTTTGGCTGATCTCAAGTCAATCCCAGCATTTATTTTTCACCATAAATGTGATAGAATGAGCATGGCCTTCAGTAGTTTTGCTAGATTTAATCAGTGAAGAGCTGAGCCCTACAGATTGGGAAGGTCCTAACTTCAATCCCCTTTGTGTACTGAGTTAGTTTATCAAAGCCAGACAGTGGTATTAGTGTCTCAACTGGCCACAGGGAACAGGTAAAAATCAACCAGACTTCATAATCGTTCTCTTTGGCCTGCTAGAAAGTGCACCTGCAAGTACCTTGGTGAAGACAAAATTAAGCTGGGCTGTGATGGTCTCCATAGTTAAATAGCTTATCAAACCTCACTGGGAACAGGTTCCAGGTGTGTCGCACCATTCCTATTAATAAGTTCCAAGTATCCCTTGGCATTTCCAATGAAAGGTTCCAGCAATGCCCCATTATTCCCAATAACAAGCTTCAGCAGTGTCCCATTATTCCCAATAACAGGTTCCAGCAATGTCCCATTATTCCCAATAACAGGTTTCAGCAGTGTCCCATTATTCCCAATAACAGGCTTCAGCAGTGTCCCATTATTCCCAATAACAGGTTTCAGCAGTGTCCCATTATTCCCAATAACAGGCTTCAGCAATGTCCCATTATTCCCAATAACAGGTTTCAGCAGTGTCCCATTATTCCCAATAACAGGCTTCAGCTGTGACCCATTATTCCTAATAACAGATTCCAGGTGTGTCCGACTATTTGCAATGGCAGGTTTCAGGTGTGTCGCATTTTTTCACCATGAAAAGTTTCAAGTGTGTCCCATTGTTCTGAATAACACATTTCATGTCTATCCAACTTTTGTAGTAGCAAGTTTCAATTGGGTCCTTGTGCTCCAATAACAAGTTCCAGGTATGCCCCATTGTTCCCAATAACAGGTTCCATGTGTCTACTATTGTTCCCAATAACAGATTCCAAGGATCTCCTATTGTTCCCAGCAACAGGTTCTAGCTGTATCTCACAGTTCCCAGTTCCAGGTTTGCCCTATTATTCTAATAGCAGGTTCTAGGTGTGTCTCACTGTTCCCAACAACTGGTTCCATGTGTAACCTTCTGTTCCCATTAACGGCATCTAGGTTTGTCCCTCTGTCCTCAATAATACGTTCCAGGTACATTGCTGTGTTCCTAATAACACTTTCCATATGTATCCCACTAGTTTCAGTAAGAGGTTCCAGTTGCATCCTGGTGTTCACCATTACATGTCCTAAGAATGCCCTCTGTCCTCAATAACAGGTTCCAGGTAACAGTAGAAGGTTCTAAATATGTTCCTCTGTTCCCAATTACAGGATCCATGTGTGTCCATCTTTCCAAATAAAAGGTCCAGATGTTATTTTGTGGTTACATAGTTACAGAGAGTCTACAGCACAGAAACAGGCCATTCAACCCAACTGGTCTATGCCAGCGTTTATGTTCCACACGAGCCTCCTTCCACCCCTCTTCATCTATCCTTTTCAGCATATCCTTCTATTCCTTTCTCCTTCATGTGCTTATCTAGCTTCCCCTTAAATGCATCTATGCTATTCGCCTCAACAAGTTTCACATTCTTACAACTCTTTGGGTAAATAAGTTTCTCCTGAATTCCCTATTGGAATTATTAGACACTATCTAATATGTATGACCTCTAGTTTTGGATTCCCCACAAGTGGAATCATTTTCTCTACATCTACCCTATTAAACCCTTTCATAATCTTAAAGACCTCTATCAGGTCATCACTCAGCCTTCTCTTTTCTAGAGAAAAGAGCCCCAGCCTGTTAAATCTTTCCTGATAAGTATATCCTCTCAGTTCTGGTAACCACCTTGTGAATTTTTTTTGCACCTTCTCCAGTGCCTTTATTTCCTTTTCATAATATGGAGACTAGAATGGTGTTCTAACCAAGGTTCTATACAAGTTTAACATAACTTCTGTGCTTTTCAATTCTATCCCTCTGGAAATGAACCCCAGTGCTTGGTTTGTTTAATTGGCAAATGGATTTCAATATAGGTAAGTGTGAGGTGGTACATTTTGGTAGGAACAATAAGGAGGCCACATACTGCTTGGATAATAAGAGTCTAAATGGGGTTAATGAGCAAAGGGATCTAGGGGTACAGATACACAAATCACTAAAAGTAATGACAAAGGTTAATAAGGCCATTCAAAAAAGCAAACCAAGCACCGAGGTTCATTTCTAGAGGGATAGAATTGAAAAGCAGGGAAGTCATGTTAAACTTGTATAGAACCTTAGTTAGACCACACTTGGAGTACTGTGCACGGTTCTGGTTTCCATATTATAAAAAGGATATAGAGGCATTGGAGAAGGTAAAAACAGATTCACAAGGATGATACCAGAACTGAGAGGTTATAAGTATCCGGAAAGATTGAACAGACTGGGGCTCTTTGAAGGCTGAGTGGTGACCTGATAGAGGTCTTTAAGATAATGAAAGGGTTGATAGAGTAGATGTGGAGAAAATGTTTCCACTTGTGGGGGAGACCAAAACTAGAGGCCATAAATATAAGATAGTTATTAATAAATCCAATAGGGAATTCAGGAGAAACTTCTTTACCCAATGAGTAGTAAGAATGTGGAACACACTACCACAAGGAGTACTTGAGGCAAATAGCATAGATGCATTTAAGGGGAAGCTACATAAGCACACGCGGGAGAAAGGAATAAAAGGGTATACTGATAGGGTTAGATGAAGAGGGTTGGGAGGAGGCTCGTGTGGAGTATAAATGCCAACATAGACCAGTTGGCCTATTTCTGTGCTGCAAACTCTATGTAACCTGTGTCGCTAATTTTAGTGATTTGTGTATCTATACTCTTAGATCTCTTTGTTCCTCTACCCCATTTAGACTCTTATTATCCAGGCAGTATGTGGCCTCCTTATTCTTCCTGTCAAAATGCACCACCTCATACATATCTATATTTAAATTAATTTGCCAACTACATTCCAATTATACAAGTTTATATTCCAGTTGTGTTGCACAGTACCCTTTAACAGGTTCTTGATGTCTCCCACTGGTGCCAAAGACAGGTTATGGGTGATCTCATAGTTCCCAATAATAGGTTTTGATGTGGCACTGTGTTCCTAATAACAGATTCCAAGTTTGCCCCAGAATTCCCAAAGATAGGTTCCAGTTGCAACTGATCACAAGAGCAGGTTCCAGGTCCATCACCATATCTCAATACCGGATTCCAAGTGTGTTTCTCTGTTCCCAGTAACAGGTTCCAGGTGTATCCCCTTGTTCCCAGTAACAAGTTCCAGGGTGTGTATCATTGTTCCCTGTAACAGATTCCAGGTGTGTCCCATTGTTCCCTGTAACAGATTCCAGGTGTGTCCCATTGTTCCCTGTAACAGATTCCAGGTGTGTCCCATTGTTCCCAGTTACAGATTCCAGGTGTGTATCATTGTTTCCATTAATAGGATCCAAGTGTGTCCCATTGTTCCACCTGTAGTCCAGTCACAATTCAATAAGCACCAAACTTTCTCATTAATCTGACCAGCCAAAAGCTTTCTATTGTCGCCATTGTTCATTGGCTCTTGCAATCAAACCTTTAGCTGAAAGTATGAGGGAACGGTAGCATAATGGTTATGTTACTGGACTAGTAACCCAGAGACCTGGACTAATAATGCATGAAAAGTGAGTTCAAATCATCACTACGGCAGCTGTGGAATTTAAATTCAGGTAATTAAATAATCTGGAATAAAAAGTTAGCATCAGTAATGGAGACCATGAAATTACCGGATTGCCATAAAAACCCATCTCGTTCACTAATGTCCTTTAGGGAAGGAAATCTGCTGTCCTTACCTGGTCTGGCCTATATGTGAATCTTAACCGCCCTCTGAAATGGCCTAGCAAGCCACTCAGTTGATCTAGTCAAGCAACAGCCTGACATAGTCATACTCACAGAATCATACCTTTCAGCCAATGTCCCAGACCTCTCCATCACCGTCCCTGGGTATGTCCTGTCCCACCGGCAGACACTCGGGAGGGAGTGGCCCTGGGAGTTCTCAACATTGACTCCAGACCCCATGAAGTCTCGTGGCTTCAGGTCAAACATGGGCAAGGAAACCTCCTGCTGATTACCACCTACCATCCTCCCTCAGCTGATGAATCAGTACTCCTCCATGTTGAACGCCACTTGGAAGAAGCACTGAGAAGCAAGGGCACAGAATGTACTCTGGGTGGGGGACTTCAATATCCACCACCAAGAGTGGCTCGGTAGCACCGCTACTGACCAAGCTGGCTGAGACATAGCTGCCAGGCTGGGCCTGCAGCAGGTGGTGAGAGAACCAACACGAGGGAAAAGCCTACTTGACCTCGTTCTCACCAATCTACCTGTCACAGATACACCTGTCCATGACAGTATTGGTAGCAGTGACCACCTCACAGTCCTTGAGGAGATGAAGTCCCGTCTTCACACTGAGGACACCCTCCATCGTGTTGTGTGGCACTACCACCGTGCTAAATGGGATTGCTTCAGAACAGGTCTAGCAGCTCAAAGCTGGGCATCCATGAGGCATTGTGGGCCATCAGCAGCAGCAGAATTGTATTCCACCACAATCTGTAACTTCATGGCCCGGCATATCCCTCACTCTACCATTAACATCAAGCCAGGCGATCAACCCTGGTTCAATGAGGAGTGTAGAAGAGCATGCCAGGAGCAGCACCAGGCGTACCTAAAAATGAGATGCCAACCTGGCGAAGCTGCAACACAGGACTACATGCATGCTAAACAACAGAAATAGCATGCTATAGACAGGGCTAAGCGATCCCACAATCAATGGTTCAGATCAAAGCTCTGCAGTTCTGCCACATCCAGTCGTGAATGGTGGTGGACCATTAAACAACTAACTGCAGGAGGAGGCTCCATAAATATCCCCATCTTCAATGATGATGGAGCCCAGCACGTCAGTGCAAAAGACAAGGCTGAAGCGTTTGCCACCATATTCAGCCAGATGTGCCGAGTGAATGATTCATATCAGCCTACTCCTGAGGTCCCCACCATTACAGAAGCCAGTCTTCAGCCAACTCAATTCAGTCCACATGAAATCAAGAAATGGCTGAGCGCACTGGATACAGCAAAGGCTATGGGCCCTGACAACATCCCGGCTGTCGTGCTGAAGACTTGTGCTCCAGAACTAGCTGCGCTTCCAGCTAAGCTGTTTCAGTACAGCTACAACACTGGCATCTACCCGACAATGTGGAAAACTGCCCAGGTATGTCCTGCCCACAAAAAACAGGACAAATCCAATCTGGCCAATTACTGCCCCATCAGTCTACTCTCAATCATCAGCAAAGTGATGGAAGGTGTTGTCAACAGTGCTATCAAGCGGTACTTACTCACCAATAACCTGCTCACTGCTGCTCAGTTTGGGTTCCACCAGGACCACTCGGCTCCAGACCTCATTACAGCCTTGGTCCAAACATGGACAAAGGAGTTGAATTCCAAAGGTGAGGTGAGAGTGACTGCCCTTGACACCAAGGCAGCATTTGACCGAGTGTGGTATCAAGGAGCCCTAGTAAAATTGAAGTCAATGGGAATCAGGGGAAAAATTCTCCACTGACTGGGGCCACAGCTAACACAAAGGAAGATGGTTGTGGTTGTTGGAGGCCAATCATCACAGCCCCCAGGACATTGCTGCAGGAGTTCCTCAGGGCAGTGTCCTGGGCCCAACCATCTTCAGTGCTTCATCAATGACCTTCCCTCCATCATAAGGTCAGAAGTGAGGATGTTCGCTGATGATTGCACAGTGTTCAGTTCCATCCGCAACTCTTCAGATAATGAAGCAGTCCATGCCCACATGCAACAAGACCTGGACAACATTCAGGCTTGGGCTGATAGGTGGCAAGTAACATTAGTGCCAGGCAATGACTATCTCCAACAAGAGAGCATCTAACCACTGCCCTTTGACATTCAACGGCATTACCATCGCCGAATTCCCCAACATCAACATCCTGGGGGGCAGCATTGACCAAAACTTAACTGGACCAGCCACATAAATACAGTGGCTACAAGAGCAGGTCAGAGGCTGGGTATTCTGCGGCGAGTGTCTCACCTCCTGACTCCCCAAAGCCTTTCAACCATCTATAAGGCACAATTCAGGAGTGTAATGGAATAGTCTCCACTTGCATAAATGAGTGCAGCTCCAACAACACTGAAGAAGCTCAACACCATCCAGGACAAAGCAGCCCACTTGATTGACACCCCATCCACCACCTTAAGCATTCACTCCCTCCACCACCAGCGCACCGTGGCTGCAGTGTGTACTATCTGCTAAATGTACTGCAGCAACTCGCCAAGGCTTCTTCGACAGCACCTCCCAAACCCACAACCTCTACCACCTAGAAGGACAAGGGCAGCAGGCGCGTGGGAACACCATCACCTCCAAGTTTCCCTCCAAGTCACACATTATCCTGACTTGGAAATACATCACCGTTCCTTCATAGTTGCTGGGTCAAAATCCTGGAACTCCCTCCCTAACAGCACTACGGGAGTACCTTCTGCAGCGGTTCAAGAAGGCGGCTCACCACCACCTTCTCAAAGGCAATTTGGGATGAGTAATAAATGCTGGCCTTGCCAGTGACGCCCACATCCCTGGAATGAATGCAAAAAAAATGCAGGATATTCTCACCGGGAGAGCACAAAAGTTCAGTTTGCATAGGTGTATATATCTCTTGACTCCTGTCTTCCTCACCTCATGCCATAGCCTGTACTATGCTTTTATGGGTTGAAAAATTACTTAAACTGAGCCACAAGGTTTAGCATTTGGCTGTTTCTTCTGAGTCTCGAAACTACTTTTACTTTCAAAAGAACTATATCCAGCCTAAATACCTGGGATTACAAGTCACGCAATGTCCACAGCTCCTAATGGCCCTTCCCCCTCATCCCCAGTTAGTATATGATCTGAGAGGACACAAGCCAGTATGGCCCTGTTGCCTTCTACTCTATCCCTTTTAAACCCTTTTGATTCTAAAAATGAATATTCTCCCCAGCGGTTTATTTCCCTCTAAAATATTCTCCAAGAAACTGGACCGGGAGCTCTCACTCTATAGAGAATGGGAAGTGAGATTTGTTTATGATGCCTCCTGGAGCAGAGTTTCCTTTTCCAAATGTCTATTTTAGTTGGCTCAGATTCCATCCAAAATGGGCTGGATTCAATCCTCCCAAGTGCACCCATGGAGATTGAGCAGGCTGGTGATGCACTATTCAGGTTGGTACTTCTCTCGAGTGCAGTAGTTCCTAGCTCTGTGTGGCCTCACCTGTTGGTTTGGGTGACCTTGGGCACATGGAGGGACTAAAAGGAGATTTTGTAGAGGTAAATAAGACAATAAATGGTATAAAAAAGGTAAATCTGGAACACTACTTCAAACAATAGGACAAGGGGGCACAGGGTCAAACAAGCAAAAGGCAAATTTAGGATAAATATCAGGAAGTTCTTCACACAAAAAGTGATCAGCATATGGAATGATGTGGTGATAATAATAGATGAACACTTAATGGGCTCATCTGACATTACTTTGTCTATTATTTTGACAGAAGCACTAACCTATTTCAAATAAATACTTCCATTAAAACAGTGCAAGAAGGAGTATCATACAAATCTGTTCAGTATTCATCCACAAACATTGCAATTTAGGCTGTGAAGTGCACTTCAGGATAGGGCCATAGAAGCAAAAGCTCTGGAATCACTTGATGCCATAATAGGATGAACTGTAGTTTTTTTTCTGTATAGATGAGCTAAGATTGGCTGAATGAGCTTACTTATCGCAGATATCTGGCAATTCAGTCTCACTGATAATGCATATTATGGTGTAACAATGATATTATTGTTAGCACAGTATGAGGAACATTAATTAATATATATAACAGGACAAGGACTCCCTCCCAGGTGGAGGAGGAGAATGGTTCTGTCTGGCCAAATGATTCATCATCTTGAATGAGGCATCTTTTCTTGATTGTGCCCACATCTATCATCTGCTCTGGGAACATGGGAGGAATTCACCAGAAATATGTCAGTACATGAGTCCTAACCTGTGTTTATTTCTGAAACCAAATTTAGTTTAACTTCTCTATTCCATTCAGCTTTCTATGAAACTTATGACCACCAGCTAGCTCCATGTCTTCAGAGGAGGTGGATGGGCTTCTGATAACAGAGGAATGAAAGAATATCTGGCCATCTGTCACAGAGATCTCCATGAGTCATAGGTCTCAGTAAAGGCAGCTTAAAATTCTGCATTGTACATAGCACACTCCAGTATCACTTCATCACTAGAATCCAACAATGTCTGATATGTGTTCATGAGACAAGGGATGCTAATAATTGTGATCTCTGCCACATACTGTGGACTTGTTCACAGGTTTGATTGATCTAACTATGATATTACCGGTTAATCTTATGATGGAGTCGACTGTTGATCCTAATATCTTTCATTATCCTTTGAGACTTCCAGTAGAACTCATTGATCTCCTTATATTCACTGCTAATATATCTCAGTGTTGTGAATATAGAATAAGGAGAGGACCAGGCTTGGCTGTGATACCCTCCATGGTCAAATAGACTTTACTTGGGGTGTGGGATGAGGATAGGGCTGATGGGGCGAGTGTCAGGCTCACCAACATGAGTCCCGGGCCATTTAAATTCCTGGGCCTCTTTTAAATGTTTGGCCCAACTTCTGTCGCACTGCTTATATTTTAACCCCCTGCACACCCTGTTCTCATTGGGTGCAGAGGGTTAAAATTGGGGATACTGTCTTGGTTCATACGTAAGTAATGGTCACTGGGGCGACCTACCAAGTGCCACCTGGTGCCTGTGGTGAAATGCACTACCACAGGTACAGTCTTCCTGGTGCCATTGATGTTACAAATGGTTCCCTCTCTTCAGGTATTCTCCTTCTCTTACAAAACTTTTGTCATTACCCCCACAAAAATACCCACCCTCGATTTCTCTGTCCTTGCAAACTAGGTCCCATATTCCAGAATTGCCTCCGTAAACCCCTCTGCCTTTACACCTCCCTCTCAAGACTCTCCTGAAAGCCCACCTATTTGGCCAAACATTTTGCCTCCCCTCCTAATATCTCCTTCTTTATCTTGGATCCATTTCTTTGATAATGCTTCTGTGAAATGCCTTGGGACATTTTTCTATGTTAAAGCGCTAGATAAATATGAGTTTTTGCTTTCAAACAGGCTAACTTTATCTCAAGGGATTTGAAATACAAAAGTGAGGAAGTGACTTAGTATTTTTGTATAAGTGATGCTTTAGTTGTACAGAGCCTTGGTCAGATCCCATCTGGAGTACTGTGTTCAGTTTTGGTCACTGAAACTCAGGAAAGATATATTGGAGCGGGCACAGGACAGATTCACCAGAATGATTCCAGGGTTTAAAGGGTTAAATAATGAGGACAGATTGCATAGATTTGATTTGTATTCCCTTGTGTTTAGAAGGTTGAGGGGTGATTTAATCCAGATGTTTAAAATGATAAAGAGATTAGATAGAGTGGATACAAAAGAAACTGTTTCCTTTGGTGGGGGAATCCAGAACAAGGGGGCATAATCTTATAATTAGAGCTAGGCCATTAAGCAATGAAATCAGGAAGCACTTTTTCACACAAAGGGTAGTAGAAATTTGGAACTCTCTTCGCCAAACGGCTGTGGATGCTGGGTCAACTGAAGCTTTCACGACTGAGATAGATCAATTTTTGTTAGATAAGGGTATCAAAGGATATGGATCAATGGTGGGTAAATAAAGTTCAGGTACAGATCAGCCATGATCTAATTGAATGGCGGAACAGGCTCTGGGGGTTGAATGGCCTACTTCTGTTCCTATGTTGTTTGTTGAGCCAAAAGCCTTGGGAAATAGTTCACATAGAGGATTATGGAGGCTCGGATTTGCAGCGATTGGTAAATTATGCCCTCAGGTCAGGGTGCACAGTAATTCTGGGGACCTGTTATTTCATCATCTCCCCACTACCCCCCTTACCTGTTCCCCTAAACTCCTCCCTCTTACTGTTTTTCTGTCTGCCATATCACCATTGACAGTCCAATTTTCTCCTCTTTTCTGCTCTTTGCAGCTAACTCTTGCTGCCCATCAGCAGCCCGCCAGTACTTCACCCAAGTGATTATACCTCTTGTGTGACCATAGACAGTGAGGCCAGTAACTCTGGCGGTAGACTCTTGGAATGCCCAGAGAAACAGTTTAAATGGACATTTACACTATTTCCCTCTGACTTCTGCCAGTCTCCCGCAGGACTTACGGCGACTGGTAGAACTCCTGCAGAATTTCAGAGCCTAAGTGTCAGCAAGCAGGCTCTTCAACATTTGTAGTGCAGGGCTGAATCCGACCCTGTCCTCACTCACTGTCTTCCCACATACACTCTCTAACTGCGTCGTGTTCAGGAGCACAAACCTTAACTGATTCTTTTTCCCCTCTGTCTGCTCTGTCATTCTCCGTGGAATGTGGACCTTGATTGGTTCGATACTTGATAAGGTAGAGAGTGGAACCAAGCTCACATGGAAATCATAAACATCGGTAGCCAGTAATTACCATTGTTGCACCATCAGTAAAGGGACACTTCACGTATGTTGCGTTTAGTCTGTTTGGTGTAAACTGAGATATTGCAAATATCAGCCTTCCTGATTATCCACAATAACTTTCCTTCTTTGATTATTTGCATAATGATTGTCTTCATTGTCACCATGGGATATTTTCCTACATTATAAATGCTATATAAATGCAAGTTATTGTTATTCATTCCCATGCCAAGGGCATTGCTGTACCAAAATCTGGAACTCTCAATTATCCACCAATTTCCATTACCCAGCAGGGGATTATGCTGATAATAAAGGTTCCACTGTAAAATTGTGTCAGCCTTGGCTCAGTGGTAGCACTCTCACTTCTGAGTCAGAAGGTTGTGAGTTCAAGTTCCACTACAGAGACTTGAGCGCAAAATCTAGGCTGACACTTCAGTGCAGTACTAAGGGAGTGTTACACTGTGGGATGTGCTGATCTTTCGAATGAGACGTTAAACCGAGGCCTTGTCTGCCTTCTTAGGTGGACGTCTTCCGATCCCACGGCACTATTTGAAAAAGAATAGGGGAGTTCTCCCCGGTGTCCTGGCCAATATTTATCCCTTAGTCAACATCACTAAAACGGATGATCTGGTCATTTATCTCATTGCTGTTTCTGGGACCTTGCTGTGTGCAAATTGGCTGCGCGGTTCATACATTACAACAGTCACTACACTTCAAAAAGTACTTCACTTGACATATCGTGAAAGACGCTATATAAATATATAAGTTCTTTATTTAAATGTTAACCGTAATAAAATGAGGGTGAGGGTGATTGTTCAGTAGTGGGGGTGTCACTCCTGAAATGAGTGTGAATTGGGAAGTTGGAGGGATTCAAAAGAAGATTTCACTGGAGGTTCTGCAGCATTGGTTCCCAATCCCACTGCTGTCATTTCAATATGGAAATATTTTCCTCCACATAAAATGGAATGGCAATCCTGGTCTGGCAGTGCATTGGGACCTCAAGCCTTTGGCAGAATAGCACCTTGGCAGGGCGTGGGGCAGAGGAGGGCATGGATCAGGACAGGGCAGTTGGTGGGACTGTGGCTTGAGTTCTGAGATTTTCTTTGCTGCCCATGAAAATAGAGTGAAAACTTCAGTAACTGATGTCATTACGTCATGAGATGCAGCAAAACATGGGAGTAAGTGGAGTTATGTTTTAAAAAACAGGCCTTGTTGTCCGGAAAGTGGACTCCAAAATTGGATGGGTCCTAAGTTTCGCGTGCATCTGGTAGAATCATTACGTTACTGTTTGAAATTAGACTCCTTGTATTCTGATTCCAGTTTGTAGGTAGAGTATCTGATTTTTGTGAATAATCTTCATGGATTTTTGTATCAAAGAATTGAAATGAGTTGTCTTTTTGCCAATACTTATTTCTGTCACCTGCACAGTCAGACTGTACAGTACCTTGGGCTCGAGTGGATGTGGTACTATTTTTGTTCACGTACTTAATATTTCTTGTGTCAAGAGTAAATACATCTCCACACGCACATAATCCAGCAATGTGCTGCTGTTGAGTCACGCTAAACTTACAGTAGTGCACGGGATGAGGATCCACATGCTGAGAATCACTTGTTCGCATCACCTTGTTGTAAATTCCTGACTGAGCATTAACCTATTGATGTGAAAAAGCCCATTGTGAGCACCCACTTCCCCGATGAATCATTTGGCAAACCCACTGCCCGGTACAGAACTATAGGCACAAAAATCATTAACGGTCATTTATAATGCCTCGGGTTCCATTTCCAATGTAGTCTGTGCTAAGCAGTAGATGGTGCATCCAAAATTAACCCGTTTAATGAAGCACCTTGAGCCCTTTTGACATGATAAGCTAATATATGTGTAAATATTCATTGTGGTTTTGAAGGGAATGTGCAAGGTTTATCCGGGCAAACTTTCCTATGGTAAAGAGTTTAAAAACCAGGAAACGGAGGTTAAAAGTGAGGAAGTTAGGAGTAAGAAAGGTAGTCAGGCAATGTTTTTTACCCAAAGGGTAATCAAATCGGGAAAAGACATTGAAATTGCCAGTATAAATAGGATCAAGAGACAATTAGATTTCTTTCTGGCTAGAGAAGGGATGATGAGAATGTGGGTAGGTTGGGTTGATCTATCAAAAAGGACAGGCCTCTGGGTCTTATTGGCTGTTCTTGTACCTGAAGGCTCTGTAGTAAAGATCAAGCTTGGAGTTGCACAGTTTTCTGGCCATCACACCCCCCACCCGCCCCCACCACCTATCCCCTGTAGCTAGGCGAAGAGTTGAAGTGAGTCCCTTCCTACACAATCTACATTGTTTGTCATTCTGAGTGATGCAGCTTGGCTGGTAAGTTCATTGTCACACGCTTTGACAGACTGCCATCAGCTGTGTCACCCCAGCTTCCGAATCATGGAATGCAGACATCACATGTGTAAGAGCATTCTAATGGGATGAGCAGAAAGCTCACAATTGTTTTGCTCTGAACTGTGGAAAGGACAGACACAGCAAAGAGTGAAATCAGTTACTTAAATTTTGTTGTTGTAAATCATCCCTCCAATAAAGTCACATGGTGTTAGCTTTGATTGCACAGTGTGACTTGAATTAGTTTCCCAATAGTAACCAGTCGATTCCCAATACAGTGCTCATGGGGGCTAAAGCATGGTTGTGCTATTTACTGCTAAAATGGAGCTGTGTTTAACTGGCCTGTCCCTTTAAGTCCACTGCTTATGTACTTCCTGTGAGGAGGTGATCTAAATAGGTACATCAATCAGAAGCCAAGTGTTGAGGGAAGTTTCTGTAGATTGGCGGCTGCTCGTAAATCTTTGGTTCTTGCTTTAGGGAGAGACCAAGTTAATACTGTCAGCAAGACCAGCAGGAAATTACTGTCTTTCTTTCTCTTTGTTTATACTTTAAAGTGTGACATGAAATGTGATAGACATATATATTTCTTTAAAAAGAAAAACTTGCATGGTACCAGTGATGAGGGAATTCAGTTATGTGGAGAGACTAATGAAGCTGGGATTGTTCTCCTTAGAGCAAAGAAGGTTAAGGGGAGATTTAACAGAGGTGTTCAAAATTATGAGGTGTTTTGATAGGGACCCAGAATAAATTTCACACTAGGAACAACTAAAATTGAACAAACCACTAACTACACATACTTGGGCTTAAAAATCAGCTCTATGGGAAATTTTCATCTGGCTATGAATGAACTGAAAGCGAAAGCTAGAAGGGCTTTCTATGCCATTAAAAAATCAATCCAAATAGAAATCCCAATTAGCATTTGGCTCAAAATGTTTAAATCAGTAATTGAACCAATTGCACTCTATGGCAGTGAGGTGTGGGGTCCGCTAACACAACAAGAATTTGCAAAATGGGACAAACACCCAATTGAGATCCTACATGCAGAATTCTGTAAAGGTATCCTCCGGACTCAAAGGAAAACCGTAAACAATGCATGCAGGGCAGAACTAGGCCAATATCCATTAATAATTACTATCCAAAAAAGAGCCACCAAATTTTGGAAACACCTAAAAATGAGCAACCCCCACTGCTATCATTACGAAGCCCTGAAATGCCAAGAGAGGACCATAAAGAAGATTACCCTCAGTCAACTAGTCCTGGGACTCAGTGAATTAACTACTAACACTACTAACAATAACCAGCCCCAGGACAGTGACATCATAGCACAGAGAATTCGACCCAACACAATTGTCACTAAGCAAAAGGAAAAATACCTGTCATATTGGGCAGAAACAACAAAAACCCAAAACAAACTCAATTGCTACTTGGCCCTAAACAGACAGTACAACATGGCTGAATACCTGACCATGGTAAAGGATAGCAAACTGAGAAAAACCTTGACAAGGTACAGACTTAGTGAACATAGCCTGGCCATCGAAAAAGGCAGACACAGACAGACCCGGCTGCCAAGAGAGGACAGGATATGCTCTCACTGCAGTCAGGGAGTGGTGGAGACAGAGAGACACTTCCTCACAGCTTGTGGAAAATATCAGGGCATCAGGGAGAATTTCTACCAAAAATTCACAAAAATATGCCCTGAATTCAGAAATTTGAATGACGACCAAAAACTCCCATACCTACTAGGGGAACAGAGAAATTGTGTAACCTTAGCAGCACACTATGTTAAAGCTTGCCATAAACAGAGGGACAACCAGTAAACCTAAGAAAAGAGTATATACAAATTATACGAATGTATATTTATACACTCAGGGATATATCTGTTTATACACTGTATGAATAGATCTGCGTTTATGTGTTCAACCATAAATGTTTTTCGATGCTTTGGCAATATAAGATGTACCTTATCATGCCAATAAAGCGATTTGAATTGAATTGAATTGAATAGATAGGTAGAGGACCTAGAGGACACAGATTTAAGATAATTGACAAAAAAGCTGGGTGGGGGCGGGGAATGAGAATTTTTTTTTTACTCAGCGAGTTGCGATGATCTGGAATGCATTGCCTGAAAGCGTGGCGGAAGCAGATTCAATAGTAACTTTCAAAAGGGATGTGGATATATACTTAAAAATAAACATTTTGCAGGGCTATGGGGAAAGAGCAGGGGAGTGGAGCTAATTGGATCGCTCTTTCAAAGAACCAGCACAGGCACGATGGGCCGAATGGCATCCTTCAGTGCTGTATGAGTCTATGATTTAAATAGTGCCTTTAACCACCTCAAGCCATCCCAAAGTGCTTTACAGCCAATTAAGTACTTTTCAAGTGTTGTCACTGTTGTAATGTAAGAAACACGGTAGCCAATTTCTGCACAGCAAGGTCCCATAAACAGCAATGTGATAATCACCAGATAATCTGATTTTAGGTGTTGGTTGAGGGATAAATATTGGCCCTTTCATGCCCAAATACTACAAAACAGTTTGCCCAATGGATTATTTTTTGAAGCATAGTGACTGTTGCTGTGTAGGAATATATAGGCGTAGAAATTCAGTTGTTAGCGCCAGCCGCTAGCGCCTTAGGAGGAGGAGAAGTGGGGCGCTAAGCGGCGCGATCTGCGCCTCTCGTGAACTTCACTCAAGATTTAGCGGCGGCGCAAAACCGTAGCGCCCGCTCAGCTGCGCGCGCAGATCCTGACTTCATTTCATGGTGCAACGCCCTTGGTGCGCCCCGAACCGGAATTTCAGTGGCGCCGCCCTTCTGTGCGCCTGGCACCCCCAGCAACTGGTAGAGGGGAACAATTCCCAGTCGCTGTGGGGCGCGCTATTTAAAGGGGACTCCTCCTGCATTGTAAGTGGCAGCCATTTTGTGCCAATCCTGTGTGAGATGGATATTTGGAGAGAGACAAAGGGATAGAGCTTTCTGCTTTGACTCAGCGCTCGCACAGGTACTTCTGGCTTCAGGCCAGAGCTTTGCGCTTGGATTTAACTTTCAGTGCCATAGCCTTGAGTCGCCACATATAATGGGGGCTGCAATGGGTGGAAACGTTGGGCTTCTCCATTGCATTCAAAGGGCTCAGAGACGCTGTGAGAGAGTGCCAGTCATGGCCAGACGGAGAAGGGCCAATAGGCGTCGGCACAGGAGGCCTTACCCACCCAGGGTATACCACCAGCAGTTCTCATATCTGAACATGTCTGAGGAGCAGTGTGTTCAGAGGCTGCAATTCAGAAGGGAGGTGGTCACTGAGATCTGCCACCTGCTTCGCAGAGATCTGCAGCCACAGCTGAGGAGCAGGACGTCTCTGTCGGTGGCAGTGAAGGTGACGGTGGCTCTCAACTTCTATGCCACCGGCTCCTACCAATCCGCTACTGGGGACATTGCCAACATCTCCCACTTCGCGGTACATTGCTGCATCCGCCAGGTGACCAATGCCCTTTTCAGAAGGAGACGTCAGTACATCTCCTTCCCCATGACCCTGGACAAGCAGCAAGAGCGTGCAATGGGATTTGGAAGAATAGCGGGCTTCCCCATGGTCCTGGGCGTAGAACTGATGAACCAGCAATGGGCAGGCCTTGCTTCAGGGCTGCAGTGTGCAGGGTGTTGCAGCCAAACAAATCGCCCCTCCCCCTTTAAGAGCTGACCGGCGCCAGCGTGTCTGCCTTCAATCAGCAACTTGCCGCACCTGCGCTGCGCCCGCCCTCGGTGTTAGCGCCTCGGCTCGCCGGCTTAGTGCCTTATGATAGTCATGTATCACCTGCTTTAGCGCAGCAACAACCTCTTGGGGCGATGCAACTCAATTTTGGAGAAGGTGGCGCTAAGTTGCGCCGGGCGCTAAATTTAGCGAACGCCCGGCTGTAGCGCCCCAAATGTGGCGATGCTGAATTTCTAGGCCATAGTGTTACCAGTGATGGGCATAGACTCAGGATAGCCTCTAGAGGAATGAAGGTGGAGTTATAAGAAATGTTGTCGGAATGTTTTATCACAGGTGACTATTGAACTAGAGGCTGCATCATTTCAAAGTGAATTGGATAATATTTGAAAAGAAACTACATTGCTCTCCAACTGGGATCAACTGACTCAGCACAGACCAGGAACTGAATATGAGAATTTCTGATCTGAACAGCTGTCCTATGCCACCTTTATCAACTGAGCCAGCGAAGCAGCTCCCCTGTGTGTGCAGTCTACATCCTAATCCCTCCCAATACAGCAGTCAGCGAGCTAACTGATTTAATTATTTTACCAGTCATGTTGTCACATTTCTTGTTCACAGACCTTGTAAAGTAAAATCTGCTATGTTTTGCATTGCAAAGCTAAGTCTAAATTCTCTTCAGGAGATGGCACAGAGCCTTTAAATTCCATTGGTGTAATACAAGCACCAAGATACGTCTGCCATAATGGGCTTCTCTGATAAAACAAGAGTCTTGAACTTCAGCCGTAACAGTTTCAACATGATGACAGCATTCATGATAAATCTGGGTTCAAGTTCTAATTCCAGTCTCAACTGATTTTTTCTTCCTCTCCCCTCCTCTCCTGAACACACTGACTGTGCTGGGGAACAGTTCCATGGTACCTCAACCAAGTAGCCATTCATATGAGCCTAGGCAGTGAGTGTCAGGTCAGGTATAGCAGGGGTTAGATAGAGAGTGAAGATCCCTTTACACTGTCCCAACAAGCACTCCCAGGTTAGGTAGTGTGGGTTAGATACAGCGTAAAATTCTTTTTACACTGTCCCATGGGCCTCAGCTCCAATGTCGGTCTGACGTTTTTCACCCCAGCCAGCCTGTGGCCTCTCTTAAGTGAGATACTTAGTGACATTGTGTGACTGCCACACCTGTAGATGGTTAACATTCTCTAGAATGAGAAGCATTGCTTCCCATTCACTTTTTTTTACCAGTTTTCTCCCCTCCTTTCCTGATGGTGCCGACTCCTTGCTGGGGTGGGTTTCCAAACACTAGGTGCCCTCTTCTGCCTTATTCAAGTGTCTGTTATTGATGTGTGAGGTTTGACAGTGAATGTCAGCAATCTATTTGATCACCAGGACCTACATAGCTGAGCTGACTCAAATAGAAATAAAAATTGGGAGATGTAAAGGAGGCTGCTTATTCACAATACCCATTTTACACTATTGAACATTCAAAATT
The DNA here is from genome assembly GCF_052327205.1 of Somniosus microcephalus. Taxonomy (NCBI): domain Eukaryota; kingdom Metazoa; phylum Chordata; class Chondrichthyes; order Squaliformes; family Somniosidae; genus Somniosus; species Somniosus microcephalus. The sequence continues at coordinate 44,147,408 of NC_140999.1, read as the reverse complement.
GCCCCCATTGACTTTCTAGCAGAAGATGGAGATTAGGAGCAGGAACTGGGGCTGATTTTCCCTCTCCTTAATCCTGAGGCTTTCAGTTGTATTAACCCCACCACCAGCCTGGCTGAGATGATCAAACTCAGAGCACAGGGGGTATCTAGAATCTTGCTGGTCTGTATGTCTCAATACCACACCGCTGGGGAATTTACCCACAAAACCATTGGAGGATTAGATTCATTTTTATCTCCATCACCAGATTTGGCTCGATCATATAAAGTACTAGCGGGTCCTGCTCTCCATCAGTAAAACCGCCCACTATTCGAAGATCATCCAGAATGGCAAAAATAACAGCAGGCTTCTCCTCTCCACCACCAACCATCTTCTCAAACCACACCCCCCCCCCCCCCCCCAAACAATAAATGTGAGGAGCTCATGGACGTCTTCGTTAAAAAGTTCGACAACATCCGTTCAACTGCTTCTGCTTTCAATTCCCTCCCTTCCCCTAGCCTACCGTACCTTACCTTTCTGTTTTCACCCTGCCCTAACCCTGAATTTGCACATTTCTCTCCTATTTCCCCTCTTGCCCTTTCAAAGCTCATCTTGTCAATGAGACCGACCTCCTGCTTTCTCGACCTTATTCCTACTAAACTGCTGACAACCCAACTTTCCTTCCTGGCTCCCATGTTAGTGGATATTGTTAACAGTTCTCTCTCCTCCAGTATTATCCCACTTTCCTTCAAATCTGCCATCATCACCCCTCTCAAAAACCAACCCTTGACCTCTCCATCCTTGCAAAGTATCACCCCATTTCCAACCTCTCTAAAGTTCTTGAACATGTTGTCATCTCCCAAATCCACACCCATCTTTTAGAATCACTCCTTGTTTGAATCCCTCCAACCATGGCTAACAAAAGAAATTAAGGATAGTATTAGATCCAAAGAGGAGTCATATAAAGTTGCCAGAAAAAGTAGCAAGCCTGAGGATTGGGAGCAGTTTAGAATTCAGCAAAAAAGGACCAAGAGATTGATTAAGAGGGAAAAAATAAAGTACGAGTAAACTTGCAAGAAACATAAAAGCGGACTGTAAGCAGATTGGGGGTAATATACTGGCATGGATTGAAAATTGTTTAACAGACAGGAAACAGAGAGTAGGGATAAATGGGTCTTTTTCAGGGTGGCAGGCGGTGACTAGTGGGGTACCGCAGGGATCAGTGCTTGGGCCCCAGCTATTCACAATATATATCAATGATTTGGATGAGGAAACCAAATGTAATATTTCCAAGTTTGCTGACGACACGAAACTACGTGGAATTGTGAGTTGTGAGGAGGATGCAAAGAGGCTTCAAGGCATTTTAGACAAGTTGAGTGAGTGGGCAAATACATGGCAGATGCGGTATAACGTGGATAAATGTGAAATTATCCACTTCGGTAAGAAAAACAGAAAGGCAATTATTTAAATGGTGATAGATTGGGAAATGATGTACAAAGGGACCTGGGTGTCCTTGTCCACCAGTCACTGAAAGCAAACATGCAGGTGCAGCAAGCAGTTAGGAAGGCAAATGGTATGTTGGCATTCATTGCAAGAGGATTTGAGTACAGGAGCAAGGATGTCTTACTACAGTTATACAGGGCATTGGTGAGATCATACCTAGAGTACTGTGTGCAGTTTTGGTCTCCTTACCTAAGAATGGATATACGTGCCATAGAGGGAGTGCAGCGAAGGTTCACCAGGCTGATTCCTGGGATGGCAGGACTGTCGTATGAGGAGAGATTGGGTCGACTAGGCCTATATTCACTAGAGCTTAGAAAAATGAGAGGGGATCTCATTGAAACGTATAAAATTCTGACAGGGCTAGACAGACTGGATGCAGGGAGGATGTTTCCCCTGGCTGGGAGGTCTAGAACGAGGGGTCAGTCTCAGGATATGGGGTAGGACATTTAGGACTGAGATGAGGAGAAATGTCTTCACTCAGAGGGTGATGAACCTGTGGAATTCTCTACCACAGAAGGCTGTGGAGGCCAAGTCACTGAATATATTGAAGGAGATAGATTTCTAGACGCAAAAGGCATCAAGGGGTATGGGGAGAGTGGTAATATAGTATTGAGATAGAGGATCAGCCATGATCATATTGAATGGCGGAGCAGGCTTGAAGGGCCAAATGGCATACTCCTACTCCTATTTTTGTTTCTAATTGGGCTTCTGCCCCTGCCACAGTAATAAAACTGCCCTTACCAAGGTCACAAATGACAGCCTAATTGACTGCAACAAAAGGTAATCTATCCCTTCTGGACCTGTCTGCAGCCTTTGACACAGTTGACCACAAAATTCTGCTCCAACGGCTCTCCACCATCATCTAGCTGGATGGGACTGCACTTCCTATCTTTCCAGTGGTAACCATAGAATCACCTGCATTGGCTTCTATTCCTGCACTGTCACCTCTGGTGTCCCCCATGCTGCCCCAGTGATATCATCCAGCAACATAATGTGAGTTTACACATGTACGTTGATACCGAACTCTACCTCTCCTCCACCATCTCTATACTATCAGACTGCTTGTCCAACATCCAGCACTGGATGAGTAGAAATTTCCTTCAATTAAATATCAGGAAGACCAAAGCCCTTGTCTTCAGTTCACGCCACAAACTCCATTCCCTTTCCACTGATTCGATTTCTCTCCCCAGCAACTAAGGCTGACCAAGTCTATTTGCAACCTTGGTGTCATATTTGATCACAAATTGAGCTTCCTACCTCATATCCAATCTATCACTAAGATTATCCATTTCCACCTTCGCAATGCCAATCTCCGCCCTTACCTCAACTTATCTGCTGCTGAAACCCTCATCCATGCCTTTATCACCTCCAGACTTGATTATTCCAATGCACTCCTGGCCGACTTTCCTAGTTATACCCTTCATAAACTTGAGGTCATCCAAAACTCTACTGCCAGTGTGCTAACTTGCACCAAGTCCCACTCACCCATCTCCCCTGTGCTTGCTGATCTACATTGGCTCCCAGTTAAACAACGCCTCAATTTTAAAATTCTCACCCTTCTTTTCAAATCCCTCACCCTCTCTTCATCTCCTCCAGCCCTATAATCCCCCATGACCTCTATGCTCCACCTATTCTGGCCTTTTGAACATCCCCAATTTTAAATGCTCCACCATTGGTGGTTGTGCCTTCAGCTGCCTAGGTCCTAAGCTCTGGAATTCCATCCCTAAATCTCCCCACTTCTTTCCTCCTTTAAAACACTCCTTAAAACCTACCACTTCGACCAAGCTTTTGCTCATCTGCCCTAACATCTCCTTATATGGCTCGGTGTCAAATTTTGTTTTTGATAATACTCCTGTGATGCACCTTGGGATGCTTTATTACATTAAAGACGCTATATAAATATAAGTTGTTGTTGTTGTTGAAGTTCACATGGCTGCACCCTCAGTGTTTGTCATCTAACACCTCAAAAGACGAAGAAAGCCCTTCGGTCCATTTGATTTCATCCTTCCAGAATATCAGCCTGTCCATCCATTTACCTAATCCACCCGTTTCATAAATGAGTCCCGACTCCTAGCCTCAATCACCCTTCCTCCAAAGCTGTTTCAGCTATTTATCACCCTCTGTAAAGAGGCACAATGGCAGCTATCATAAAATTGCCCTTCACAACAGTGACCCTGTGCTCTCATGCTGTTGCCTTGACTTATCTGAAAGTATTAGCTAGGTTTAGTTTCTCTATCACATATTTCTACATAACTTGGATTGGAACTGTAACCATCAATTTATTGGGAAAAAGTCTGTAGCTGATGTCCAGCTACTGAGTGGAGTTTCAGAGGGTGCAAAACCCAGGCTAATTAATAGACCACATATAAAAATATTTATAACAGCCATATTCTTGGTGTTCATTATTATGCTTCCCACAGCAGGTCTGCATCGGTCAAACTATTTGTTGAACTCCTCACAGAGATGCAGGCAGTCAGCAATCCTGAGCATCTCTGGAATGTAGAGCTTTTAGCATATCAGGTTACTGCCTGTAGGGCCCTACTGGCATGTGAGCTACTAATCTTCCATTACTGTTGGAGCTGCCATTTTTTGCCCAGTGCATAGGGACAGCATTAAAAAAAAAACACGCATCATATGTATGTGTGGAGCAAACCCAGTCTGGTGGTTGTGAACCTGGTATGCTTTGCTTGTTCACCAGCTTTTTTTTTTTAATATTCCAAAAACCTGAATCCTGATCAGAACCCGCTCACTTCCACTTTTATTGGGGGGCAGGTAGCCAACCTGCTCCCAGGAGGCAGGTCATCCATTTAAATATTATAATGAGGCTGGCGTGCCTCAGATTTCACCTGCATTTTAAGTTCAATTGTGGCTGGTCGGGATTTGCAGTCCTCGGAAAACCAGACAATGGAAGGCGAGGGCTGCTGGATCCAGGTGGCAAGTGCCTTAACACTCGCCTCCCGAATCCAGCGTCCCTGCCTAACCCACCGTGAGGCCTTCGATTGCCTTCCCAGCCTCCCTTCCACCCCAATCATTCTCCAGGCTCCCCAATGTTCTTTCCATCCCCCCTTGCCAATCTCTCCCTCCCATCCTAATCACTTGATGCCAGCCCCATTCCCCCCCGCCCCCTGATGCCAACAGCCCTGTTTTCTCTCTCTTCCCTCCCCCCGGATGCTCAAATCCAGCCACCAACACCCCCCCCCCCCCCCCCCCAACCCATTTGATTCCCTCCCTCTCCTCTGTGGCCCAGTGCTGCAGCCCTACCCACCCACAGCCAGCCAGCTTCTCCATTGGGCTGGCTGCGGGTGGGAAACAAAGGTTTCAAATGCAAATCAGGCCCTGCCTTTAAATTCGGCAGGACCGGTGCGAAACCCAGTCTCCCAGGTTTTTTGACTGCTTCTGCGTTCTCCCCCATCCCCAACCTAACTAAAAATTTCAGCCTGACTGTCTGGTTTGTCAGTGTTCTCTTTTCCCCAAACTGAACTATGCAGTAAAAAATGGGATCTGCAAACTAGGCTTAAACTGCCTAAGTATCACTTCAAGGTTGTAATCTTTTCCTTTGCAATTGAAGGCTGTAAGTGCAAAAGGACATGAAAATAAACCAGACTATATCAATTCCCCTCTGCCAAAAGTGCTATCTGTGGCTGCTGTATAGTTCTACAAGCATTGGCAACTAATCCCAGTCCAAGTGGTCATTCTACAAATTTCAGAGCTATTTAACAACTCATGGATGTTACAGCGGAGCCTCATGCTGTTCTGCATTTCTAAATTTGACTTTGGATTAAGTGACCGCTTGAAGTTACATAATGCAACCTTGAACAGACTGCTTGAGTGAATGACTTTATTCTCACCCTGCCCTTTTCTCTCCTCCTTTGTTATTCTAGATTCCATTTAGTTTTATCTCCTGTTCTTCCCTCACAAACACCATTTTAACTGTCAGTGAGAGTCTTGAGTCAATCTTCCATTTGCTGGCAGTAGAAGTTACATAAAATTTAAGATAAGGCAGTAACTTTCTAGGCCTTGCACCATATTGCTCCAACATTGCTGCTGTCCTTCTGGATACAACATAGCAATAACAATGTAGTAACATCCAACTTTGAACAATTAAACAGTTTTCCCATGGCACTGCTTGGGAGTCACCCAATCAGAAACTAATGTCAGAAACGCCAGATAGTTGGACAAACAGGATTTCCACCAAAGTTACAGCAATCAATCGGGAAGAATCTGAGGAAATACCCAGAGTTTGTTTCATGAGCATACAAGCAGTGGACCATGTATTGCACAATTAGTCTGCTGCAAATGTGCAAGTGGAACTAAAGTGCAAGTGCTTTTTCCCTTCAAGGCAAGGCAGCACAATTTTTCTGCATTCATGAAAGCAATTGAATCCACTTTGGTCATGGCAGATCGTCACATCTTGCCTCAGTCGGGTTGTGGGTTCAACCTCATCTAGGCGGACACTCCAGTAGAGTATGGAGTGCTGCCCCCACCCCTCTACTATAATGGTCATGGTGAATGCTGAAGGTATCGAATTCTCTCTCCACACCCCCCCCAAACCCAACACTCATTGTCTAGGCTCACATTTGCACCACTGTGGCACTTCTATCTCCGCATAAATCACTACCTTAAAGACAAAGCTTGGAGCTATCCAAGGAGACAATCCATCAAAACCGAAGCGAATATTGCAGACAAATAAATGATAACGTATAACTTGAGTGCAAGTGGACAAATAGGAAAGTCAGTATAGAAGCAGATGGTAGACTGAAGGCAAAAAGTTACGGTTACAGTAACATGACAAATACAAAACACAGTGGAATACTCCAATTGGTAGACAGCACTTTAGGCATCAGTTTACATTATTCATCAAAACTGTACAGGATTATCAAGTAAAAAGTTACAATAGTTACACAACTGACCAAATTATTAAAAAATGTATTATAGTTGAAAGTTCTCAAAGCATCAAAAAAAGTGCCATTACTGACAGATTAAAATAACTTATACCATATCCAAACTATATACAGAAAATTATTACTGCCAAACATGAACCTAATATAATGCTAACAGGGCAATTCCAGGGGGGGGCAAATGTTTCTAGCAGAGACATTCAACTACTGTATTTACAACTTCAACTTGTTCTTCGCACAAGTACACCACAAACCCTGAAAGAGAAAAGAGACCAAAACCAATTAAAATGGGTGAAATAATCAAAAGCAGGAATATCTGTGAATAATGAGCTGTTCTGTAGTTACCTATGAACAATTTAGGATCTGGTTTTGAATCTCTTCATACACTTGTTGATAGATTTCTGCCTTTGACTTCAAACCATTCAGATACACTAGAAATCAAATATTTTAAGTATAATTATGAATCTTGCTGGGTAGAAAAAACAAGTGTGAGGCATCTGACAAGTCAGGACTTGCGTGTACCAAGTCCCAGCCAGTGGCTGTGGGGCTCCATTTGGAGCAGAACCCAAAAGGACACCAACATAGAGGGGGCCATGACCAGCGTACCCCAGGTTGGGAACTCCTCCATCCTAGTCCTGACAGAAGAGGTCCAGGCTGGTAGGTCAAGTGAGAGCAGGTTTGCTAACCAGCGAATCAGTAGATGGTAGGCCCATCTGGATCCCAAAAGATTGGGCATAATTTTCAGCTACTTTCTATAAGCCCGCCCCCCCCCCCCCCATTAAAAAGCAAGCAGATATGTAAAAACTGAACAGTAGTTGTCTGAACTTAAGAGTTGCCCATGATTTCTCAGTTCTGGACATCTAACTTTGAAGTGTCATGTCCTCATGTCCAGCTGGCAAAACACTTTTGCCACAATTTAGCAAACGAGTCATTGCTTCCAGGGTGGAGCAGGTCAGTTTAAGTGTTGACTTAATCCCTTTTAGTACAGTATGGATAAAGTTACCTACCAACATCAACATTGTCAGCCTCCATCTCTTTCCTGTGCTTTAGGTACATTGGCCACACGTGCCCATCAAACAAACCAGGTGGATCAGGAACTGTATAATTCCTTGTACTAGAGGAAGATAGTAACTTCAGTTAGTGTGGTTGAACTTGTGTCACAAAGCAGAAACTACATTTTTTGATTGCTTACTCAGTTGACTGGATTGCTGGCTGAAGGTTTAAATATCAACCATAATAAAGTAGCCATTTACCTCCTCCTCCTCTTGCATTCTTCATGTGGAAGGGACAAGAAGTAGCATCGATCAAAAATCTTAACCAATGGCCTGGGGAGAAATAAAACATCAAATGGTTAAATGAAGATCAGCTTCAACTCTTATGACTGTCCGATAAACATTTTAAATAGTTACAAATGATTGGTCATCAGAACCACGAGTTGACTTATGATGAGCCAAAACGGGCACTGTAAATATGACTTGGATAAAACAAATGTTTCATCAATTGCCAATTGCTGGTACTAGAGAAGGGAGTTTAAAAATTTGTGGCCAAGATCGTACAGACAGATTCCACAGTGGGACTTGAAAGTACAAGCTCCAATAGAATCATTTTTCTGTCTATTTTTCATAAGCCAAGTGTTGTGATTGGGTTTATTTTGGTATCAATGGCAATATAATGCAAGAAATAAATGTTTAAAAATCACAAACCAATATACTGCAATGCTCTTAATCACCTCAAATTGTTGCCACCAGCGACAGACCAGTAACCACTAATACTTCACCCTAAGATGTTTATATAATCCACATGCTCTCCAGCAAGTTTGCTCTCCAGAATCCTACTGGTGGGCACTTCAGTTCGAGCGGACACAGTATAAAAAGGTTCACAGCCTCCTTTATGTTTTACTGAAATCCATGCAGTAGCATGAACATTTCACACAGCACTTTATAAACCTGCTTTCGCAAACTGAAATAGCAAGTTCCATAAAACTGCACCTGTAGTTATACAACAGGAACCCTTCCACTATCAATATATGCACTCCTTTCTCTGGATCGCTCTGCTCATCGGAGGCTGGAGTGACGTTCACTCCGTGCGATCGGGCAAACTTTACTGGGTTGTCAATCCAGGCGTTGACAGTACTCATCATCGCCTCCATGTCGAGGGCTGTGATCACTGAAGGTCAAAAAAGAACCCAGCAGATTACCGAAAGGACTAACACAAGGTTAAATAAATGTAGTTCAGTGTTAGAAAAAGTCACTGCCTACAACCAATACCATTCTTACCATCCCATTGTTTAAATCCATCTTCCCCAACTTCTATTTGATCTGGTGTCTGAAATAGTGATCATAAAAACATGGCTGCAAACATACATTTACACAGTACAAAAATAGGGAATCAGACATCATTCTTATGCCTACTCTCCCAAAAGCCAATTCTTGCTGGGGGTCTGGTTCCACTGGCAACAGTAGCCCTCCAGTACCTCACCAGTGGCCATTCCTCACGTGAGGCTTGACATTGTGTCAGCAGGCTGTGTCTTACCATTATGACCAATCACAACCTGCCCACACTCTGTTATCTGACTTTTGCTGAGAAGTGTGCAATCAGGAGTAGGAACTATGGTTGATTCTTACCACCCTCTCCACCCATTCAGGGGCACCAAAGCTAATTAGAGTACCCCCAACATCACCCCCTGGCTAAGCTCAGCCAGTACAGACCAGGGATTAATTCATGACTTCCTTGGTCTATTGGTTTAATACCACAGGGCAATGTATTTTCCCCAATCAGCCATCAGGTCCCAATCCTGAGATGTACTTTAAGAAGTGAAGTGTCACAGGGTGCCTAATGATGATGGTATATAATCAGAAAGGAGATGAATTAGTAGAACATTATCTAGTTATATCAGAACTGAATTGCAGGCACAAATTCCCCCCAGTACTGCACATATGATTCATGTATTACAAATATCTTTGTAGCATGCCAAATAGCAACATATCGGGTCACTAAGGCGTTTAACCCGACTGTAACCGTCACCAGACATTTCACTCCTTCAGTACATTAGTTAGGATTTTAGGCAATAAGTTTCATCAATTCCTACTTAAAATAATAAAGGCAATTCATATGTTTCTATTTTTTTCAAACTGAGAGCTAAAAAAAGTTGTGCTTACCTTGAAAAAGTCATCCTGCTGTACTACACAGCAGTTTGGTAATGTTTGGCTAATTCTATTAGTCAGAGTGGTTTTTCCACCGTTGGTCACACTGAAAGGTCAGCACAGAAAGAGAATTAATAACTGGGAGATTTCCCCAAATTAAATGCACGATATTAAAAAGTTAGGAAAATACGGGTTTAACTGAAATACTCTGAACTTGGGCAGGCAGAGTTTTAATAAAAAGAGGGCTTGAATGAGCGGTTGATAAAAACTTCCGCAATCGATCAAGAGCTGAATTTCAAAAAGGGCGCCAGATTCAAACCCAAACTGACCTCCCAGCGTGTTGGATATTAAAATACTCAATATTGAGAAGGAAAAAAATCTCCTGTAAACAAAATATATATAAAGAGAACACAAATAGGGACGATTTTTCGCGGGAATTTAATAAACTGGCCAACTCATTCCAAATTAGCTTGTTTAAAATGATCTACGCTCACTGAATAATTTATTGGCATTCATATATTTTTTTTATAAACTCAATATTTTGACACTTAGATGTAAGTTGCCAATAAATTTATAGAAATTTAGGTTTATACAAAATATAAACGAGGATGGGATACATAAAAACCCATTATCCAGTTGTACAAAAACATTAACAAACAGACTCATGTAACTGGCGGGTTTATAGCAGTTGTCACAAAGTTCGGTTTTTGAGTTTAGCGCCACTCGGAGCAGAGTTTGAGCGGGAGAATCAAAACTCAAACCAAGACAAACGCGGGATACAAACAGAAGCTATTTCCCCCTTCCAGCACCCGACTTGGGGGGTGGAAGAGAAGGAAAATTTCGAAAGAAAAAAAATCTCATCCAATTCATCGCTATTCTTTAGAAAGAAGCGGGAAAACACCAGTTTAACTGGACTGAGCAAATGTCAGCCAAGAAAAATGAGTTGCGATTACATTTAAATCTACATTTTAAACTGCTACAATATTAATCTTAAAATGAATTATTAAATTGGAACACATTAACATTTTAAAAATTAGGCTGGAAAGTCAACCATTAAACTGGCAATGAGCGGCATACATCAGCTACAAAATGCTCAAAGTAGGATTTTAAATATTTTTACATAAAATACCGTTAAATCCTTTAAAAAAAAAATCAGATATCATCTTTAATTCAGGATTCGTAAGTTTTGCTCTAGGCTTTACACTTTAGCCGCAAGCCTTTTCAGTGACAAAAAAGTTAAACAAGTTTCTCTGCCAATACTACAAGTAGTATGTTATTTTTTACAAGCATTTTACCTGTACTACTTACCCTCCGATACCTATGATGTATTTCATTGTGTTACACAGTCCGCTCCGAGCTGATTGTCGGTTTCTGCACCAGGTTACTTTCTTGCTCTCGCTGTTACTATTTCATTCATAAATCAGGCGCCACTTGCAGCCCTTATTTATACCTTCCCTACACGCGTCATCAGTCAACTACCAATCCAGCCCTTGGCCTGCGAGTAGGCGCACTTGCGTTGCAGCTGTCTAGCATCACTCATTCCTTCCTCAAACCAATTATAGTCTGGAATCTTTCCTTTCCTAAATCAGTAAGACGGTAGATTCCAGGGACCCCGCCCCCTAACTTTGAAAATGAAAGAGAAAATTATATAATCTTTAAATTGCATCAGCAAGCAGACCCTGTGGGGCAAAACACAAATATTTGAAACCTTCCATTCAAACCTTTTATTAACTGTTTCTCTGGTACTAAATCTTCTATTATATCCTACACATTTTCAAAAGTTATTACCCTACCGGATTGTTAAATGTATTTTCAGACCGGCAGTAGTTTCACGTGGTACGAGAGAGTGCCTGATGCAATGCAGGAAACAGCTGGGAAAGAGAGGTTCAGTTCTGGTTGTAATACAGTACAACAGGTCAGAACTCCGTCCCTAAGGATCTTTTTACTCTTAACACTTGAAGGAGAGTTGCTTAGAAGCGGTAATTCTGCATAATTTGAGTTTATGTCAGACTTGCCTCAGCGGTAGCACTCACGTGTCTAAGTCAGAAGGTTATGGATCCAATCCCCACGGCCCAGCGACTTGAGCACATAATCTAGGCTGGCGCTCCAGTGCAGTACTGAGGGAGTACTGCACTGTCAGAGGTGTCATCTTTCTGATGAGATGTTAAACCAAGGCCTCGTCTGTCCTTTCAGGTGGACGGAACAAGATCCTTTGGCATCCTTCGATGAAGAGCAGGGGAATTCTTCTTGGCCAATATTTATCCTTCAACAGCACCCCTGAAATAGATTTATCTCTGCTGTTTCTGGGACCTTTGGTGTTTGCAAATTCACTGCTGCGTTTTGTTACATTACAACAGTGAATTTGTTTCAAAAAAACATCATTGGTTGTAAAGCACTTTGGAATGTCCTGAGGTCTTGAAAGGCGCTATATAAATGCAAGTTCTTTTTTTACTTTCACTTCAACTTGGATTTCTTTAGTGCCTTTAACGTGGAAATTTGAGGAAAAAGGAGGCAGTCAAAGAAAAGCTTAGTCAGAGGTGGGTTTTAAGGAGGGTCTTAAAAGGAGGGAGACGTGGAATGGTTTAGGGAGAGAATTCTAGCTGGCTGAAGGCACAGAAGAATGGAGAGTTTGGAAGGAGTACAAATTTTAAAGAAGTTGGTTGGGTTGGGTGGTAGGTGGAAGATCAGGAGCCAATGTCAATCAGTGGCATAAGATACGGGCAGTTGAGTTTACGGAGCTGAAGTTTATGGAGAGGGGGAAGCTGGCCACAAAAACATTGGAATAATTGAGTTAGGGGTGGCAAAGGCGTGGATGAAGATTTCAGTGGCAGATGATAAGAGGTGGAAGTTGGCAGTCTTTGTGATGGAGAGGATGAGTTTCGATGCCCAGCTCGGATTCAGCCGAAGACAGTAGCTGACAACGGGCAGCGTTTTTGAGGGCCCAGGAGGAGCGCTCCTATTCCTACCTAAAAAAAAAATTACAAGTTTTGTGAGTGGCCTCCACCAATCCTTTTAAGGACCAGCGGTTAAGCCGCTCATTGTCTGGTACAAATAGGCAGAGCATTGGGATTGCCTCCTTCTCTTCCGCGGCCATGTTCGCGGCCGGGTGGCCCTGGAGATGGAGCACGCGGTGTCCGCCGGCGAGCTCGAGCTCTTTCGTGACCGGTGGGCGCCGCGGGGACTGGAGTGCGTAGTCGGTTTAAATAACCAAATTTTAATTTGATTGGTTAAGTTTTGTTTAGGGGTTTATTGGTCTTTTTGTTACAGTTTATTTGTTTAATGTCTGTTTTTGGTTTGTATAAAAAGAGGGCAGAGCATTGTCTGGTACAAATTGCAACCGGGGTCCCACAATCGGCACAGGACACTAATTTACATATTTAAACAGCCCTATGTGTGTCTCAGACGGGCAGGCTGCTCGCCCATTTACAGGCCCGCCAAAAATGTCATCAGGTGGTCCGTGGGTGTTAATAGGGCAGCCAAGGTTCCCCCGATTTTCAATTGCTGGCCGCTTGTTCTTTGGGTGAGAAACGGACAACCGGCATTGGAAAATCAGGAGGAGGGGGTCTTGGCAAACCTATTAACACCCAAGGACCCTCCTCCCGATTTTCCGACAATCTTGGATTAAATTCGACCTGGTACTGATTGCAGCAGGTGAGAAAAACTATTTTTGGGAGGGTACGTGCTTGTACAGTCCACGTTTTCACGTATAAAATCCTCGTGAGTGCCATTTTATTCAGTAGCATCAAGTGCTGTTTTGAGCAGCCAAATAAACGGTGAACAAACTGCTGGCATGGAATTGAAACCACATGTGAGTTATGCAGGGCCCTCTCACGAGTGATGTAAAGTGATTATTGTCGACTGTTTCATTATAATGTCTGGAATTACTCTGGTGCCCTGCACAGTTAGACTAACTAGTCTATAGACAAGAAATTCCACGACCAGCCAGCAAGTTCCAGATGGCTTGGTAGCTAACAGCACAGCCCCACATGGTGCTAAGCCGTGCAGAACAGGAGGCTTCCCAGTTCAATCCCCGTCAGTGTGGAGTTAGCGATCTCAGATGAGGATCAGTTAGTCTCAGCACCCCTTACGGAGGGGTGAAATCAGCTAATCTTAGAATCCCTGGGCAAGGAAGGAAAAAAAAAACAAGCTTCTCGCAATGGTTCACGGTTTCTGATCACTATCCTGTGACTGCTTCTGGTCACTAAGGACACAGCAGTTATCATGGGTGACTTTAATCTACATATAGATTGGGCTAACCAAATTAGTAACAATACTGTGGAGGAGGAATTCCTGGAGTGTATAAGGGATGGTTTCCTGGACCAATATCTTGAGGAACCAACTAGAGATCAGGCCATCTTAGACTGGGTATTCTGCAATGAGAAAGGATTAATTAGCAATCTTGTTGTGCGAGGCCCCTTGGGACAGAGCTATCATAATATGATAGAAATCTTCATTTAAGATGGAGAGTGAAGTATTTGACTCAGAGACGAGGGTCCTGAATTTAAATAAAGGAAACTACGATGGTATGAGGCGCGAGTTGGCTAGGATGGATTGGGGAACGTTACTTAAAGGGTTGACGGTGGATAGGCAATGGCAAACATTTAAAGATCGCATGGATGAACTACAGAATTTGTTCATCCCTGTTTGGCATAAAAATAAAATGAAGAAGGTGACTCAACCGTGGCTAACAAGGGAAATTAGGAATAGCATAAGATCCAAGGAGAGGACATATAAATTGGCCAGAAAAAGCAGCAAACCTGAGGATTGGGAGCAGTTTAGGATTCAGCAAAGGAGGACAAACTGATTAATTAAGAGGAGGAAAATAGAGTATGAGAGTAAGCTGTCAGGGAACAGAAAAACTGATTGTAAAAGCTTCTATATGTGAAGAGAAAAAGATTGGTGAAGTCAAGCGTAGGTTCCATGCAGTCAGAATCAGGGGAATTTATAATGGGGAACAAAGAAATGGCAGACCAATTAAATACATACTTTGGTTCTGTCTTCACAAAGGAGGACACAAATAACCTCCCAGAGATGTCGGGAAATATAGGGTCTACTGAGAGGGAGGAACTGAATTAAATCAGTATTTGTAGGGAAATGGTGTTAGGGAAATTGACGGGATTGAAGGCCGATAAATCCCCAGGGTACTTAAGGAAGTGGCCCTAGAAATAGTAGATGCATTGCTGGTCATCTTCCAAAATTCTATAGACTCGAACAGTTCCCATGGATTGGAGGGTAGCTAATGTAACCCCACTATTCAAAAAAGGTGGTAGAGAGAAAATGGGGATTTATAGACTGGTAAGCCTGACATCGGTAGTGGGGAAAATGCTAGAGTCCATTATAAAAGATGTAATAGCAGGGCACTTGGAAAACAGTGACAGGATCGGACAAAGTCAACATGGATTTACAAAAAGTAAATCATGCTTGACTAATCTACTGGAATTTTTTGAGGATGTAACTGGTAGAATAGATAAGGGAGAACCAGTGGATGTGGTATATTTGAAACATAGAAACATAGAAGATAGGAGCAGGAGTAAGCCATTCAGCCCCTCGAGCCTGCTACGCCATTCAATGAGATCATGGCTGATCATCCAAATTCAGTACCCCGTTCCTGCCTTCTCTCCATATCCCTTGTTCCCTTTAACCTTAAGAAATATATCTAACTCCTTCTTGAATATATTTAATGAATTGGCCTCTACTGCCTTCTTTGGTAGAGAATTCCACAGGTTCACCACTCTCTGGGTGAAGAAATTCCTCCTCATCTCTGTCCTAAATGGCTTACCCCTTATCCTTAGACGCTGACCCCTGGTTCTGGACTCCCCGACCATCGGGAACATCCTTCCTGCATCTAGTCTGTCTAGTCCTGTTAGAATTTTATAAGTTTCAATGAGATCCCCTCTCATTCTTCTAAACTCCAGTGAGTACAAGCCCAATCGACCCAATCTCTCCTCATACGTCATTTCTGCCATCCCAGGTATCAGCCTGGTGAATCTTCGCTGCACTCCTTCCATGGCAAGAACATCCTTCCTCGGATAAGGCGACCAGAATTGCACACAATACTCAAGATGTGGTCTCACCAAGGCCCTGTACAACTGCAGCAAGACATCCTTGTTCCTGTACTCAAACCCTCTCGCTACGAAGGCCAACATACCATTTGCCTTCTTAACCGCCTGCTGCACCTGCATGCTTACCTTCAGCAACTGGTGCACAAGGACGCCCAGGTCTCGTTGCACTTCCTCTTCTCCCAATCTATTGCCATTCAGATAATAATCTGCCGCCTTGTTTTTGACACCAAAGTGGATAACCTCGCATTTATCCATGTTATATTGCATCTGCCATGCTTCTGCCCAATCACCCAACCTGTCCAAATCTGGACTTTCAGAAGGCTTTCGATAAGGTCCCACATAAGAGATTAGCGTGTAAAGTTAAGGCACATGGGATTGGGGGCATGGTACTTGTCATAAATCGCAACTTCTACAAGAAGTAACTCAGGAAGTACTTCTGAACGGCCAGCTGAGGGCGCCGTCCGAGGAGTATAAATACTCGGGCGTGGGCCCACCTTGACCAGAGACAATCTGGAAACAAGAGGCTAGTGACTACTAACTAGACCTCCATGTTTTGTTACAAGTCGATTAAAGCCTTGCTTTATGTACAACCAAGTGCGTAGTGAGTCTTTATTACATCAGTACTGACTTGGATAGAGAACTGGTTGGCAGACAGGAAGCAAAGAGTTGGAATAAACGGGTCTTTTTCCGAGTGGCAGGCAGTGACTAGTGGGGTACCGCAGGGATCGGTGCCAGGACCCCAGCTATTCACAATATATATAAATGATCTAGACGAGGGAACTAGATGTAATATCTCCAAGTTTGCAGACGACACAAAGCTGGGTGGGCGTGTGTGCTGTGAGGAGGATGCAGAGAAACTCCAGTACGATTTGGACAGGTTGGGTGATTGGGCAGATGCATGGTAAATGCAGTATAATGTGGATAAATGCGAGGTTATCCACTACGGTGGCAAAAACAGGAAGACATTATTATCTGAACGGCAATAGATTGGGAAAAGGGGAAGTGCAACGAGACCTGGGTGTCCTTGTGCAGCAGTCGCTGAAGGTAAGCATGCAGGTGCAGCAGGCGGTTAAGAAGGCAAATGGTATGTTGGCCTTCTTAGCGAGAGGATTTGAGTACAGGAGCAAGGAAGTCTTGCTGCAGTTGTACAGGGCCTTGGTGAGACCACACCTTGAATATTGTGTGCAGTTTTGGTTGCCTTATCTGAGGAAGGATGTTCTTGCATGGAGAGAGTGCAGCGAAGATTCACCAGACTGATACCTGGGATGGCAGGAATGACGTATGAAGAGAGATTGGGTCGATTGGGCTTATATTCGCTAGAGTTTAGAAGAATGAGAGGGGACCTCATTGAAACTTATAAAATTCTAACAGGACTAGACAGACTAGATACAGGAAGGATGTTTCCGATGGTCGGGGAGTCCAGAACCAGGGGTCATAGTCTAAAGATAAGGGGTAAGCCATTTAGGACAGAGATGAGGAGGAATTTCTTCACCCAGAGAGTGGTGAACCTGTGGAATTCTCTACCACAAAAGACAGTTGAGGCCAATTCATTAAATATATTCAAGGAGTTAGATATATTTCTTAAGGCTAAAGAGATCAAGCGTTTTGGGGAGAAAGCAGGGACGGGATACTGAATTTGGATGATCAGCCATGATCTCATTAAATGATGGACCAGGCTCGAGGGGCCAAATGGCCTACTCCTGCTCCTATCTTCTGTGTTTCTATGTTACTATCGTGTCACTGCTTCTGATCACTATCCTGTCACTGCTTCTGATCACTATCCTGTCACTGCTTCTGATCACTATCCTGTCACTGCTTCTGATCACTATCCTGTCACTGCTTCTGATCACTATCCTGTCACTGCTTCTGATCACTATCCTGTCACTGCTTCTGATCACTATCGCGTCACTGCTTCTGATCACTATCCTGTCACTGCTTCTGATCACTATCCTGTCACTGCATATAAGAACGTAAGAATTAGGAGCAGGAGTAGGCCATACGTTCCCTCGAGCCTGCTCCGCCATTCCATAAGATCATGGCTGAACTCCACTATCCTGCCTGATCCCCATATCCCTTGATTCCCCATGAATCCAAAAATCTATCTATCTCAGCCTTGAATATACTCAACGACTGAGTATCCACAGCCCTTTGGGGCAGAGAATTTCAAAGATTCACAACCCTCTGAGTGAAGAAATTCCTTCTCATCTCAGTCTTAAAAGGCCAACCCCTTATCCTGAGACTATGCCCCCTAGTTCGAGACTCTCCATCCAGGGGAAACAATCTCTCAGCATCTATCCTCAGAATCTTATATGTTTCAATTAGATCACCTCTCATTCGTCTAAACTCCAGAGAGTATAAGCTCAATCTACTCATTCTCTCCTCCATAGGACAACTCTCTCATCCCAGGAATTAATCTAGTGAACCTGCATTGTACTGCTTGTAAGGCAAGTATATCCTTCCTTAAATAACTCTCTCATGGGAATGGTAGCGTAGTTGTAATGTCACTGGGCTAGTAATCCAGAGGCCTGGACTAATGATCCAGAGACGTGACTTCAAATCCCACCACGGCAGCTGGGGAATTTAAATTCAGTTAATTAAATAAATCTGGAATTAAAAAGTTAGTTTCATGGTCACCATTACTGATACTATCGGATTGTCCTAAAAACCCATCGGGTTCACTAATGTCCTTTAGGGAAGGAAATCTGCCATCCTTACCTGGTCTGGTCTATATGTGACTCCAGACCCACGGCAATGTGGTTGACTCTTAACTGCCCTCTGAAATGGCCTAGCAAGTAACTCAATTGTAACTAACTGTTACAAAACATAATAAGAACGAAACCAGTCGGGAAGGAGTTGCTCTGTGAGTCCTCAACATTGACTCCGGACCCCATGAAGTCTCATGGCTTCAGGTCAAGCATGGGCAAGGAAACCTCCTGCTGATTACCACCTACCATCCTCCCTCAGCTGATGAATCAGTACTCCTCCATGTTGAACACCACTTGGAACAAGCACTGAGAGTAGCAAGGGCACAGAATGTATTCTGGGTGGGGGACTTCAATGTCCATCACCAAAAGTAGCTTGGTAGCACCACTACTGATTGAGCTGGCCGAGTCCTGAAGGACATAACTGCCAGTCTGGGCCTGCGACAGGTGGTGAGAGAACCAACACGAGGGGAAAAACCTACTTGACCTCGTCCTCACCAATCTACCTGTCGCAGATGCATCTGTCCATGACCACCTCACAGTCATTGTGGAGACGAAGACCCATTTTCACACTGAGAACACTGTCCATCGTGTTCTAAGGCATTACCACCGTGCTAAATGGAATAGATTCAGAACAGATCTAGCAGCTCAAAACTGGGTATCCATGAGGCCCTGTGGGCCATCAGCAGCAACAGAAGAATTGTATTCCGCCACAATCTGTAACCTCATGGCCCGGCATATCCCTCACTCTACCATTACCACCAAGCCAGGGGACCAACCCTGGTTCAATGAGGAGTGTAGAAGAGAATGCCAGGAGCAGCACCAGGCGTACCTAAAAATGAGGTGCCAACCTGGGGAAGCTGCAACACAGGACTACATGCATGCTAAACAGCAGAAGCTGCATGCTATAGACAGGGCTAAGCGATCCCACAATCAATGGATCAGATCAAAGCTCTGCAGTTCTGCCACATCCAGTCATGAATGGTAGTGGACCATTAAACAACTAAGTGCAGGAGGAGGCTCCATGAATATCCCCATCTTCAATGATGGTGGAGCCCAGCACGTCAGTGCAAAAGACAAGGCTGAAGCGTTTGCCACCATATTCAGCCAGATGTGCCGAGTGAATGATCCACATCAGCCTACTCCCAAGGTCTCCACCATTACAGAAGCCAGTCGTCAGCCAATTCGATTCACTCCATGTGATATCAAGAAATGGCGGAGCGCACTGGATACAGCAAAGGCTATGAGCCCCGACAACATCACGGCTATCATGCTGAAGACTTGTGCTCCAGAACTAGCTGCCCCTCTAGCCAAGCTATTCTAGTACAGCTACAACACTGGCATCTATCTGAATGTGGAAAACTGCCCAGGCATGTCATGTCCACAAAAACCAGGACAAATCCAATCTGGCCAATTACCGCCCAGTCTACACTCAATCATCAGCAAAGTGATGGAAGGTGTTATCGATAGTCCTATCAAGCGACACTTACTCACCAATAACCTGCTCACTGATGCCCAGTTTGGGTTCCGCCAAGACCACTCTGCTCCTGACCTCATTGCAGCCTTGGTCCAAACATGGACAAAGGAGCTGAATTCCAGAGCTGAGGTGAGAGTGACTGCCCTTGACATCGGGGGGAAAACGCTCCACTGACTGGAGTCATACCTAGCACAAAGGAAGATGGTTGTGGTGGTTGAAGGTCGATCATCACAGCTCCAGGACATCGCTGCAGGAGTTCCTCAGGGCAGTGTCCTAGGCCCAACCATCTTCAGCTGCTTCATCAATGACCTTCCCTTCAACATAAGGTCAGAAAGGGGGATGTTTGATGATGACTACACAGTGTTCAGTGCCATTCACAAATCCTCAGATAATGAAGCAGTCCATGCCCGCATGCAACAAGACCTGGACGATGTTCAGGCTTGGGCTGATAAATGGCAGGTAACATTAGCGCCACACAAATGCCAGGCAATGACTATCTCCAACAAGCGAGAGTCTAACCACCTGCCCTTGACATTCAATGACATCCTGGGGGTCACCATTGACCAGAAACTTAACTGGACCAGCCACATAAATACTGTGGCAACAAGAGCAGGTTAGAGGCTAGGTATTCTGCAGCGAATGTCTCACCTCCTGACTCCTCAAAGCCTTTCCACCATCTACAAGGCACAAATAAAGAGTGTGATAGAATACTCTCCACTTGCCTGGATGAGTGCAGCTCCAACAACACTCAAGAAGCTCGACACCATCCAGGACAAAGCAGCCCGCTTGATTGACACCCCATCCACCATCCCTCCACCACCGGCGTACCGTGGCTGCAGTGTGTACCATCTGCAAGATGCACTGCAGCATCTCATCAAGGCTTCTTCGGCAGCACCTCCCAAACCTGCGACCTCTTCCACCTAGAAGGACAAGGGCAGCAGGCGCATGGGAACACCACCACCTCCAAGTTCCCCTCCAAGTCACACACCATCCTGGCTTAGAAGTATATCGCTGATCCTTCATCGTCGCTGGGTCAAAATCCTGGAACTCCCTCCCCAACAGCACTGTGGGAGTACCTTCACCACATGGACTGCAGCTCACCACCACCTTCTCAAGGGCAACTAGAGATGGGCAATAAATGCTGGCCTTGCCATAAGCGAATAAAAAGAGACCAAAACAGTGCACAGTACTCCAGGTATGGTGTCACCAAGGCCCTGTACAACTGTAGCAAGGCTTCCTTACTCTTATACTCCGACCCCCTTGCAATAAAGGCCAACATGCCATTTGCCTTCCTAATTGCTTGCTGTATCTGTACGCTAACTCTGTTTCTTGTAATAGAACACCTAAATCTCTCTGAACACCAACATTTAATAGTTTCTCGTCATTTAAAAATATTCTGTTTTCCTTTTCTTCCTACCAAAGTGAATAACCTCACATTTCCCAACATTATACTCCATCTGCCACCTTATTGCCCACTCACTTAACCTGTCTATATCCCTTTGCAGGCTCTGTGTCCTCCTCACAGCTTACTTTCCCACCTAGCTTTGTATCGTCAACAAGCTTGGATACATTACACTCGGTCCCTTCATCTAAGTCATTCATATAGATTGTAAATAGCTGAGGCCCAAGCACTAATCCTTGCAACACCCCATTAGTTACTGCCTGCCCACCGGAAAATGATCCGTTTATTCCTACTCACTGTTTTCTGCCCGTTAACCAATCCTCAATCCATGCTAATACATTACCCCCAACCCCATGAGCCCTTGTGTAACAACCTTTAATGTGGTAACTTATCGAATGCCATTTGGAAATCCAAATATACTACATCCTCCGTTTTCCTTTTATCTACCTTGCTAGTTACATCCTCAAAAAACTCAAATAAATTTGTCAAACACGATTTCCATTTCATAAAACCATGTTGACACTACCTAACCATGTTATGACTTTCTAAGTGCCCCGTTACCACTTCCTTAATAATGGATTCCAGCATTTTACCGGTGACTGATGTCAAGCTAACTGGCCTGTCGTTCCCTGTTTTCTCTCTCCCTCCTTTCTTGAATAGCAAGGTTACATTTGCTACTTTCCAATCCACTGGGATCATTCCAGAATCTAGGGAATTTTGGAAGATCACAACCAATGCATCCACTCTCTCTACAGCCACCTCTTTTAGAAACCTAGGGCATGGTCTTCAGGTCCAGGGGATTTGTCGACTTTTAGTCCCTGATCACTATCCTGTCACTGTGTCTGATCACTATCCTGTCACTGTGTCTGATCACTATCCTGTCACTGTGTCTGATCACTATCCTGTCACTGTGTCTGATCACTATCCTGTCACTGTGTCTGATCACTATCCTGTCACTCTGTCTGATCACTATCCTGTCACTGTGTCTGATCACTATCCTGTGACTGTGTCTGATCACTATCCTGTCACTGTCTGATCACTATCCTGTCACTGTTTCTGATCACTATCCTGTCACTGTGTCTGATCACTATCCTGTGACTGCGTCTGATCACTATCCTGTCACTGCGTCTGATCACTATCCTGTGACTGTGTCTGATCACTATCCTGTGACTGTGTCTGATCACTATCCTGTGACTGTGTCTGATCACTATCCTGTGACTGTGTCTGATCACTATCCTGTCACTGCTTCTGATCACTATCCTGTGACTGCATCTGATCACTATCCTGTGACTGTGTCTGATCACTATCCTGTCACTGCTTCTGATCACTATCCTGAGAATGCTTCTGATCACTATCCTGAGAATGCTTCTGATCACTATCCTGTGACTGCTTCTGATCACTATCCTGAGAATGCTTCTGATCACTATCCTGTCACTGCTTCTGATCACTATCCTGTCACTGCTTCTGATCACTATCCTGTCACTGCTTCTGATCACTATCCTGAGAATGCTTCTGATCACTATCCTGTGACTGCTTCTGATCACTATCCTGAGAATGCTTCTGATCACTATCCTGTCACTGCTTCTGATCACTATCCTGTCACGGCTTCTGATCACTATCCTGTCACTGCTTCTGATCACTATCCTGTGACTGCTTCTGATCACTATCCTGAGAATGCTTCTGATCACTATCCTGTCACTGCTTCTGATCACTATCCTGTCACTGCTTCTGATCACTATCCTGTGACTGCTGCTGACAGTGCATGTGTGTGGATGTCGGGTGAGGCCAGGATTTGGCTAGGATGTGATGCCCTCTGCTGTTGAATAGCCTGATGCTGCTCAAAGCCTAGACTCACACATGAAGATTGGCCATTTGGGTGAAGCACCCTGGCTGGAACTCAGCAAGAATCAGCACTTACAGGAGAGGAGGAGAAAAATTGATGTGTGGGCAGGCAGGCGGTGGTGGGGCAAGGCGGTGGTAAACACAGGAGAAGCATCAGTAATTGTAATATTCATAAAATAAAGAGACGAGAGAGAGAGAGATTAGGGACGTGAAAAGGATTGCCAATGCAAAGACAAGTTTATATATGAGAATGCGTTCAAACATTGAAAACAAAAGCGCACAACAATTCCAAATTCTCTCCATTCAGGCAGCTGCTGGACAGCCAGCTGAAGGCCCACTCCTGACTCAGAGCTTGTTCAAATAGGTCATGAATCATTCTTATGCAATGACTCACTTGCCCACTCTGAGATTGTCCTGTAACACTGACGTGTTATTAACAGGCTGCCTGCACGTTGCATGTCAATCCTAAAGGCCTAGCTGGAATGGGCTCAGTGTTCTGCAGGCACTTCAAAATGTTTCACAAAATATTATTAATATGATCACAAGGACTTCAAAGATTAGCAGATTTTTTTTTAAATGCAAAAGATAAATACTTTCTTTTTAACCAAAGTTCTAGATATGTTACAGGAGGAATAACAGAAAATAAATCAAATAATTTCTGTTTTAAACAATAAGCTTCACCCAGTGGCTCACTCTGTAAGTGCAGTGCCTAGTCTGTTACTGAACCGCACTGACCAGGTTCGATTCCTGGTTTAGGCAATGGTCAGCAGCGGCTGCGGTGGAGGGACAACAACTGGCTCCAGTGCCCCTGGGTTAGAAGGGGGAGGGGCCAAAATCAGCTGGGGCTCCCAGTTCTGAGTGCTGTCCAATGTCTCCTGCTTGAAAATACATTCATGTAGACTGTTTCTCCTTCTTCAATTTTTTCCCTAGAGCACACCAACTATTGCTGGGGTACAGTTCCATGGGAAGGCATCACAGACAATCCCAATTCTGTTCTTGCCCCACGGAACTTATCTCTTCCTATCTCGACTCTATCTTTTCTCCCCTTGTCCAGTCTCTTCCCACCTACATCCGCGACTCTTCGGACGCCCTCCGCCACTTTAACAGTTTCCAGTTTCCTGGCCCCAACCGCTTCCTTTTCACCATGGACGTACAATCCCTCTACACCTCCATCCCCCACCAGGATGGCCTGAGGGCGCTCCGCTTCTTCCTTGAACAGAGGCCCGACCAGTCCCCATCCACCACCACCCCCCTCCGCTTGGCTGAAATTGTTCTCACATTGAACAACTTCTCCTTTAACTCCACTCATTTCCTCCAAATCAAAGGTGTTGCTATGGGTACCCGCATGGGTCCTAGCTATGCCTGCCTTTTCGTGGGATATGTGGAATACTCTTTGTTCCAGTTCTACTCAGGTCCCCTCCCTCACCTCTTTTTCCGATACATTGATGACTGTATTGGTGCCGTTTCCTGCTCTCGCCCCGAACTAGACAATTTCATTCACTTTGCCTCCAATTTCCACCCTTCCCTCACCTTCACATGGTCCATCTCTGACTCTTCCCTTCCCTTCCTCGACTTCTCCGTCTCCATCTCTGGGGATAGGTTATCGACCAATATTCACTACAAGCCCACTGACTCCCACAGCTACCTGGACTACACTTCCTCCCACCCCGCCTCCTGTAAGGACTCTCTTCCATTCTCCCAGTTTCTCCGTCTCTGCCGTATCTGCTCCGACGATGCCACCTTCCACACCAGTGCTTCCGACATGTCTTCCTTTTTCCGCAACCGAGGATTCCCCTCTACCGTGGTTGACACGGCCCTCGACCGTGTCCATTCTATCTCCCGCACTTCTGCCCTCACCCCTGGCCCTCCCTCCCGGAACCACGATAGGGTTCCCCTTGCCCTAACCTTTCACCCCACCAGCCTCCACATCCAATGGATCATCCTCCGCCATTTCCGCTACCTCCAAAGTGATCCCACCACCAAACGCATCTTCCCCTCCCCTTTCAGCATTCCATAGGGACTGCTCCCTCCGAGACACCCTAGTCCACTCCTCTATCACCCCCAACAGCCCTTCCCCTTTGCCTGGCACCTTCCTGTGCAAGCGCAGGAGATGCAACACCTGCCCCTATACCTCCCCCCCCCTTCCCACTGTCCAGGGCACCCAAACACCCCTTCCAGGTGAAACAGCGATTTACTTGTACTTCTTGCAATCTAGTATAGTGTATTCGCTGCTCACGATGCGGTCTCCTCTACATTGGGGAGACCAAACGCAGATTGGGTGACCGCTTTGCGGAACACCTCAGTTCAATCCGTAAGGGTGACCCTGAGCTTCCGGTCGCCTGTCATTTTAATTCACTGCTCCATTCCCACTCGGACCTCACCGTCCTTGGCCTCTTGCATTGTTCCACGGAAGCTCAACGTAAACTCGAGGAACAGCACCTCACCTTCCGATTAGGCACTTTGCAGCCTTCCGGACTCAATATCGAGTTCAACAATTTCAGATCATAACCTCGGCCCCTATTACATTTTTACTTATTTTTTTTCCACCCCTTTGTTTTGGATCTTCCCTCCCTCCCCCCCCCTTTCCTTTTTTTCTCTCTCCCACACGGCAGCTGTCTCCCATCCTGCCAGTACACTTCACACCTAATCTTGCCGTCTTTTGTCTCCACTTGTCCTATTACCATCTCGTCTGGTTTTGAATACCTCTTAATGTCTCTTTTACTTCTTTTGTTCTATCGCAGCCCTGCCTTCGATCTATTTTATTTCCTTTCCAGTTTGAAAAAGGGTTAGACCCGAAACGTCACTCTAATTTCTCTCCACGGATGTTGCCTGGCCTGCTGAGTTTTTCCAGCATTTTCTGTTGTTATTCCCAATTCTGTCCTCGCCCAACATCTCTACATTTCAGTGGGGTTAACTGGTTGCAATCAGGCGTGAGAGCATTGGCTGAATTTGGACCACTGGATAGCAATTGGGAGTAAAAGTCTTGGCTGATTTCTGCCCTGCCTAGGCTAGGGGCTCTGAGGCTAATTGAACATGGGGCCTTCCTGAGCTGCATTCCTCCAACCATGGCCTCTTATCCATCTCTCACTTCCTTCCCCCCACCATTGGCAGCTATGCCTTCAGCTGTCTGGGGCCTGAGCTCTGGAATTCCCTCCCTAAACCTCTCTGCCTCTTACTTTACGACCCTCCTTAAAACCTACCTCTTTGACCAAGATTTTAGTCACTGACTTAATGTCTCCTTCTTTGTCTCGGTGTTCATTTTTGTCTGATTACGCTCAGTGAAGCGCCTCAATGTTGTACTGTGTTAAAGGTGCTATATAAATGGAAGACGTTGTTGTGTGGCTCAGTACCACATTGGATGGTCTCACTAACTGAGACACTGGAGGATTTCCATGTGTATTTTTAACAGATCAGTGTGGTTAGTATCCCATGCAAGCTGCTCCCTTGATTACAGTGCCTTGTATTTTCTTTCCATGTCTGCTCGTGACGCAGACACACATGGCTAAGAACACTTGATGCTGCCAGAAACTTGAGCCTAGGATGAGTCATCATAGTGCAGCTGAGACGCCTCTGTCACTGTGGCAACCGGAGCAGCCATAGTCCCATGGGGCCAGCGCTTCCTGCGTCAAGAGGCTGGGTATGTTATAAAGGGCTTTGCACCTCGAGGCAGATGCAGGTTAAGTGTAGTCTGAAGTAAGTGACAAGGAATCATACAATCAAACTGTTCAATTTCATCCAGCACAAGGACATATCTGTTGTCTGGAAAACTACAGGCCCTTTATATTAAGAAGTTCTTTGGCCTAGCTCCTGGAAGTTTCTTCAGGATCTCAGCAAGAAATTGTAAGCCAGTAAAGCCTCCTTTGCATAGGTCGGGTCTGATTGTTGGTATTGCTCATTACAGTAAACACTTCGTCAATCTAGGTTTCCTCAATTCTGCAATAAATATAATTTGAATTATAGGGTAAATTCACTGACCCCACGCTTCCATTGGAGACTCACGCTTGATGGGAGTACAGATGGCACCTCAGTTTAACATCTCATCTGATAGTGCAGCACTCCCTCAGTACTGCACTGAAGTGTCAGCTTAGATTTTGACCTAGATAAGAGATCACTTATTATAAAGTTTGTATCAGTGAGACTATTTAAAACCAAGGAACATTTTAAACAGCCTTCTGTTCACTTGTGGTCCTCAGTAGATGTGCTAGCCTATGTGTCTCTAGGTCTCCATTCCCACCCTCCCAGCTGTGCCATGGTCAGGATTCATTGGAGCAGATTTTGCGGTCGGTAGCGTACCTACGGAGTATGCCGCCGGCATCCAAGTGTAATACGAACTTACCTGATAGAGACCCTCCTTCGTGAACTTGCTCTTTGATGCAGCGTACTCGAGGGCAGCGTAATGGCCCACAGATCCCAGGGGCGCAGCATGTGCAGAAGCGTACCTAGGATCACGTGGGCCTGGTTCTCCAATCAGTGGAAGCCCCGAGTTTCCTCTTGACAGATATGTGGGAACCAGCACCAGGCTTTTACAATTAATTGTTCAAAGGGATATGATAACTGGGACATGGGAATAAAGTTACAGTGTTAAGTTGGACATGATAACTAATACAAGGGGGAATAAGGTGACAGAGGAGAAAGGAGGGTGCAGACTGGCACCTGACCCGCTGAATCCACTCACAGAATAGGCACAGTCAATGACAACAACACCGTACGATGACTTTAAAAGCTTTAATGTCAGGAAATAAGATATTGTGGAGGAGCCACAAGAGACTCAGTGTACTTTAGTATAATCCCCTTAATTGTATTATAGTGCAGCCGGGGCCTGCACCTTTAAACGGATTGTTACCTTTACAGTGTGTGTTTGCCTTTATCCTGCGTGGTGACATCATGACGCCGATCACGTGACCACCAGTGGCGCGAAGAACGTGGGGACGTCATGACGTCAGCTTAGAGAACTTTCCAGCAGTCTTCGACTACCTGGCATCTTGAACGAACGTGTTTTGATTTCCTCCTTGTAACATCCAGCAAACTTCGTTGTTATTAAATTCCAGTCTTTTAATCCATCGAGTTGAGCTGAATTATTTAGTTAGGAACCTCCGTTCCTACAATATAAATATATAGTTAGGTTTAACATTTCGTTCTTTATTTGGAATTTAGTATGGGTTGAATTCAGATTGTCCCACACACAAAAACTGGCGAAATGACAGCACCAAGTTTCAAATCAGGATTTCAATAAAATGTGTAGACAAATCAAACTAACAATTTCACTTTTATGTGAGCTAAATAAGCTAAATGCATGCCGGACGATGCTTTGGATCTTTTGCGGTATCCCCTTACGCTGATGCAAACAGGCCCTGTGCCTGTTTGCATCAGCTGTAAAATTTTCATATGTAATTGGTGGGCAGTTAGCCCAACCCCACACCAGCAATTGGGATTTCCAAGGCGGAGCGGATGATCCATCAAGTCATAACTTGACAAATTGCAAGTTCGGGATTTAGTGCATGCGCAAGCTCATGAGGAAATTCCGAACTTGCGGTCCATTTCAAAGGCGGTATGATGGCATACTCTGAGTACACCGTCATACCCACCGCAAATTCTGGCCCATTTTTTTTTTACTCTCGTTTTCTTGCTGTCCAGAAAAACCAGGGAGGGTGATGTTATCAGGAGGTGGGGTTATCTTATCGCAGCCTGCACGCAGCACGTGAAAGGGCCCCATTAAAATGGAACTAGGGCTGAGTTTATTGAGGCATTGTGGAACTGAGTGTCAGCTTTCAGATTTTTTTTGATGGTTTTCTTACGGAAAGGATTTGAAAATAGTTACATCCCTGTTTTGACAAAGGATCCGAACTCTCAACATCAACTTGTCTGCTTGCTCCGCAGATGCTGCCTGACCTTCTGAGTCTTTCCAGCATCTTCTGGTTTTGTTTTAATTAAAGTGGTTTAAAATTATCCTACAGCCATATGCTGCAGCTGCTGAGACAGAGAGGAGCTTATATGTTACTGAATTAGGTATTGAAGATATGTTGCACAATGAACCCGTTATCGTGTTTTGGACATGCTACGAGCATCCACATCTATTATCAATGGGATGACACTATTCATTTGAGCCTGGCATTGGGTATCTGTCAAGAAGCTCGATGAACAGCATCTCATCTTGGTACATAAATATTGGGTCATATTTTTCTGTAGCAGGGTATCTAATGGTATCTGCTGTTCGTTAGACTTGACCCTGCACCCTCCAGCTCAAAACATTTTTGCCCACTAAGTTGCTGAAAGTGCAAGCCACAAACATCGCAGCGAGGGAAACCGGGCATCTGGGACCCAGGAACATAGGAACAGGAGTAGACCATTAAGTCCCTCGAGCCTGTTCCGCCATTCACTGAGATAATGGCTGATCTGTGACCTAACTCCATATACCTGCCTTTGGCCCATATCCTTTAATACCTTGGTTAACAAAAAGCTATCAATCTCAGATTTAAAATTAACAATTCATGTAGCACTAATTGACGTTTGCGGAAGAGAGTTCCAAACTTCTACCACCCTTTGTGTGTAGAAGTGTTTCCTAATTTCACTCCTAAAAGGCCTGGCTCTAATTTTTAGACTATGCCCCCGAGTCCTAGAATCCCCAACAAGTAGATATAGTTTCTCTCTATCCACCCTATCTGTTCCCCTTAATATCATGAAAACTTCAATCAGATCACCCCTTAACCTTCTAAATTTTAGGGAATACAACCCTAATTTGTATAATCTCTCCTCGTAACTTAACCCTTGAAGTCTTAGAGTCATAAAGGCACAGAAGGAGGCCATTCGGCTCATTGAGTCTGTGCCGGTTCTCTGTAGAGCAATTCAGTCAGTCCCATTCCCCCGCTCTATCCCCGTAGCCCTGCAAGTTTATTTCCCTCAAGTGCCTGTCCAGTCTCCCCTTGAAAACATTGAGTGTGTCCGCTTCCACCACTTCCGTCGGCAGCGAGTTCCAGGTCATCACCACTCGCTGCGTAAAAAAGTTTTTCCTCATGTCCCCCCGTATCTCTTGCCCAAAACCTTAAATCTGTGTCCCCTAGTCCTTGTACCATCAACTAGTGGGAACAGCCTTTCCCCGTCTAGCCTATCCAAACCCATCATAATCTTGTACACCTCGATCAAATCACCCCGCAACCTCCTTTGCTCTAATGAAAACAAATCCAGCTTCTCCAACCTGTCCTTGTAGCTAAGATCCCCCATTCCCAGAACCATTCTGGTAAATCTCCTCTGCACCCTCTCAAGTGCCTTTACATCCTTCCTAAAGTGTGGTGACCAGAACTGGACGCAATACTCGAGTTGTGGCCTAACCAGCTCTTTATAAAGGTTCAGCATAACTTCTCTACTTTTGTACTCAATACCTCTATTTATGAAGCTCAAGATCCCATATGCTTTGCTAACCACTCTCTCAATATGTCCCGCCACCTTCAGGGGCCTATGCACATTAACTCCCAGGTCTCTCTGTCTCTGCATACTCTTTAAAACTGTGCCATTAAGTGTATGTTGCCTCTCCCTGTTCCTTCTGCCAAAATGCATCACCTCACACTTCTCTATTAAATTCCATCTGCCACTTGTCTGCCCATTCTGCTAGCCTTTCTATATCCTGCTGCAGTCGATTGGTATCATCATCACTGTTTGCCACACCCCCAAGTTTAGGGTCATCGGCAAATTTAGAAATTCTACTCTGAATTCCAATATCCAGGTCATTTATATATATCAGAAAAAGCAATGGCCCCAGCACTGACCCTTGGGGAACACCACTGTCTACCATCCTCCAGTCTGAAAAACAGCCATTTACCACAACTCACTGTTTTCTGTCCTTAAGCCAATTCCTTATCCAAGCTGCCACTGACCCACCTATTCCATGAGCCTCAATTTTGTTAACCAACCTTCTATGTGGTACATTGTCAAACGCCTTCCGAGAATCCATGTAGACAACATCCATTGCATTCCCTTCATCAACCATCCCTGTTACTTCATCAAAAAATTCAATTAGATTAGTCAAACATGTGTTGGCTCTCCTTAATTAGCTTAAATCTCTCCAAGTGCCCATTAATTCTTTCCTTGATTATTGTTTCTAAAACGTTACCCACCACTGATGTTAAACTGACTGGCCTGTAGTTACTAGGATTGTCCTTACACCCTTGAACAATGGTGTCACATTTGCCACTTTGCATGCCTCAGGCACCTCCCCCGCATCTAGGGAAGATTGGAAAATTATGGCAAGCCCTTCCGTTATCTCCACCCCCAATTCCCTTAGCAACCTGGGATGCAAGCCATCTGGACCAGGTGACTTATCCACTTTAAGCATCCCCAGCCTTTCTTGTACATCCTGTCTATCAATTTTCACCCCTTCCATTGCTTCTACCTTTTCCACTTCTACTGATATTTTGTCAGCATCCACCTCCTTAGTAAACACTGGGTATCATTCTGGTAAACCTACGCTGCACTCTCTCCATGGCTAATATATTCTTCCTACGGTGTGATGCCCGGATCTGCTCAGAGTACTCCAGGTGTGGTCTAACCAGGGTTTTGTATAGCTGCAGCATAACTTCTACCCCCTTGTATTCTAGTCCTCTAGATATAAACACCAGCATTCCATTAGCCTTTTTGATTATTTTCTGTACCTGTTCATGACATTTTAATGATCTATGTACCTGGAACCTCAAGTCTCTTTGGACCTCCACTGTTTTCACCATTTAGAAAGAACCCTATTCTATCCTTTTTGGTCCAAGTGGATGGCCTCACATTTGCCTACACTGAAATCTATTTGCCAGTTTTGCCCATTCAGTTAATCTATCAATATCCCTTTGTAATTTTATGCTTTCATCTACAATGCCGCCTATCTTTGTGTCAACGGCAAATTTGGATATATGACTTTCTATGCCATCATATTCAAGAAGGGTAGTAGGGATAAACCAGGGAATTACAGGCCAGTGAGCCTAACATCAGTGGTAGGGAAACTATTGGAAAAAATTCTGAGGGACAGAATTAGTCTCCACTTGGAGAGGCAAGGATTAATCAAGGATAGTCAGCATAGCTTTGTCAGGGGGAGATCATGACTAACCAATTTGATTGAATTTTTCGAGGGGGTGACTAGGTGTGTGGATGAAGGTAGTACAGTTGATGTAGTCTACATGGACTTCAGAAAGGCTTTTGACAAAGTCCCGCATGGGAGACTGGTCAAGAAGGTAAGAGCCCATGGGATCCAGGGCAATTTGGCACATTGGATCCAAAATTGGCTTAGTGGCAGGAGGCAGAGGGTGATGGTGGAAGGTTGTTTTTGTGACTGGAAGCCTGTGTCCAGTGGTGTACCGCAGGGATCGGTGCTGGGTCCCTTGCTGTTTGTAGTGT
This sequence comes from Somniosus microcephalus, assembly GCF_052327205.1. Taxonomy (NCBI): domain Eukaryota; kingdom Metazoa; phylum Chordata; class Chondrichthyes; order Squaliformes; family Somniosidae; genus Somniosus; species Somniosus microcephalus. The sequence continues at coordinate 44,115,034 of NC_140999.1, read as the reverse complement.
ACATTAATGATTTAGATATGAATGTAGGAGGTATGATCAGTAAGTTCGCAGATGACACAAAAATTGGTGGAGTGGTAAATAATGAGGAGGGAAGCCTCAGGCTACAGGGCGATATAGATGGGTTGGTCAGATGGGCAGAACATTGGCAAATGGAATTTAACCCTGAAAAGTGTGAGTTGATGCATTTTGGGAGGACTAACAAGGCAAGGGAATACACAATGAATGGTAGGACCCTCGGAAAGACAGAGGATCAAAGGGACCTTGGTGTGCATGTACATAGATCCCTGAAGGCAGCAGGACAGGTAGATAATGTGGTTAAAAAGGCATATGGGATACTTGCCTTCATCAGCCGAGGCATAGAATATAAGAACAGGGAGGTTATGATGGAGCTGTACAAAACGCTAGTTAGGCCACAGCTGGAATACTGTGTGCAGTTCTGGTCGCCACAGTATAAGAAGGATGTGATTGCATTGGAGAGGGTGCAGAGGAGATTCACCAGGATGTTACCTGGGCTGGAGCGCTTTAGCTATGAGGAGACTGGACAGGCTGGGGACAGGCTGGGGTTGTTTTCCTTAGAGCAGAGAAGGCTGAGGTGTACAAAATTATGAGGGGCATAGATAGGATAGATAGAAAGGAACTTTTCTCCTTAGTAGAGGGGTCAATAACCAGGGGGCATAGTTTCAAGGTAAGGGGCAGGAGATTTAGAGGGGATTTAAGGAAAAACTTTTTCACCCAGAGGGTGGTTGGAATCTGGAACTCACTGCCTGAAAGGGTGGTAGAGGCAGGAACCCTCACAACATTTAAGAAGCATTTAGATGAGCACTTGAAACGCCATAGCATACAAGGCTACGGACCAAGTGCTGGAAAATGGGATTAGGATAGGGCTTGATGGCCGGCGCGGACACGATGGGCCGAAGGGCCTCTTTCTGTGCCGTATAACTCTGTGACTCTATCTAAGTTGTTAATATATATTGTGAATAGTTGAGGCCCCAACACAGATCCCTGCGCCACTAGTCACATCCTGTCGATTAGAATACCTACCCATTATCCCTACTCTCTGTCTCCTGCCGCTCAGCCAATTTCCTAACCAGGTCAATAATTTGCCATGGGCTTTTATCTTAGTTAACAGTCTCTTATGTGGGACTTTATCAAATGCCTTCTGGAAGTCCATATAAATAACATCCATAGACATTCCCCTGTCCACTACTTTAGTCATTTCCTCAAAAAATTCAATCAAGTTTGTCAGGCATGATCTACCTTTCACAAATCCATGCTGGCTCTCTCTGATCAACTGAAAATTTTCGAGGTGTTCAGTCACCCTATTCTTAATTATAGACTCTAGCAATTTCCCGACAACAGATGTTAAGCTAACTGGTCTATAATTCCCTGGTTTCCCTCTCTCGCCATTCTTAAACAGCGGAGTGACATGCACAATTTTCCAATCTAAAGGAACGGTTCCTGCATCAAGAGAACTTTGGAAGATTATAGTTAGGGCATCTGTAATCTGCTCACCTACTTCCTTTAAAACCCTGGGATGGAAACCATCTGGTCCTCGGGATTTGTCACTCTTTAGTGCCATTATTTTCTTCACCTGAGTGAACAGGGCAACCAACTGTGTATCTCCTTAACCAATCAGATTGAAGGAATGAGAAATAAATAACGATAGGATTGTGAAGGAAGTGTAAATTAGAGTGGGTGAATTCAAGGTCAAATCAGGTACAGAAAGAGAAATAGAGAGAGGGAAAGAAAGATTAGATTAAGAGAGAGAGAGAGAAAGAGACAGAAATGAAAAGTAAAAAAAAAAGTAAGAATTTTAAATTTGACATTTTTAAAATCTCCAACATCGGCCCAGATTTTGCTGTCAAAATAATGTGAGGCTAATGGCACTCTACATTATTTATGCGCAAAAGGTACAGTAACTTCAGGCAAGGAGCAGATGCGCAGTTAAATGGCGATATCCAAAAGTTGCTGTCCAAGTTCCGCCGCTCCACCATTAACTTTGCGAAAACAGCATCTCAATGTCTGGCTTCCCAGTGAAATGCATTGAATGTCGTCAAGTTGCTGTACTTGTGCGGTCAATACGAACTAAACTTGTCACAGAAAATTAAGTCTTGTCCATTTCAAGCATAAGTACCTTTTTAACGACATGATAATTACTAATTACTGCCAATCAACTCTCTGCCACTGAAAATTTACTATTACAAATGTGGAGTCTATTACAAGCAACTCTGACAGAAACTTTTGGAAATTGGTGTTTAACCGCGCATCTGCCTCTCGCCTGAAGTTGCTGTACCATTTACGCATAAACAACGACGAGCACCATTAGCCTCACCGTTACTTTGACAACAAAATCTGGCCCATTGACTTTAACAACTTTGGTCCTTAGCTCCCATTTTCTCTCTGATAATAGGTGTTGATAATGTAGGATGGGTATATCAGTGCTTACGGGGATTGGGGAGGGAGTGGTTGATGCTTGGAGTGGGGATACCCCATCGTTACACTGGCAGCGGGGTGGTCTGCACCCCTGGTGTCAACCTGCCTTTTTCTTCCACCAGACTTCTGAGCCATGGGAGCCTGCTCCACTTTGCCAGTTTTTCATGCTTCCAGTTCCACTTAGCTATCCTGCTGTAACTATTCTCACTTTTTCTGAGTCTTGTATGTGTCTTCTATTTCTCTCATCATGCCCCCTTTTGTCTTACGGTATTATCACTTCTCTCATTTAACCATCTCCTGTTCTCCATCTAATCCCTTTACATGGCATTCTTCTTTTCTTGTTTATGTGGTCTTCCCCTGTCCCTTGCTTTGTTCCTTCATATAAACTGTTGACCTGTCATATCTTCCAGTTCTGACGAAGGGCTATACCTGAAAAGTTAACTTTTTTTCCTTTATCCACAGATGCTGCCTGACTTGCTGGATGCATCCAGCATTCTCAACCAAGAAGCTGCTCTTGAGAGGAGGGGGATACCAGGTTTTATTGACAGACCTACTGCAAATCAGTGAATGGGAAATAAGTTAGATTGACAGGCCCAGTTTGAGGTGGGTGCTTTCACAACCATTGGTGCTTGCTGGGGCAAGAAGTGAGTGAATTTCCAGTGGGACAGAACCCCCTCCCCCCCCCCCCCCATTTTCAGTGACTGGCTGCCCAATTTATGCCACAACAGGTGTCTGGCAACAGAAAATTCAGGCCTCAGTGTGAAGACTGGCACATTAAGAATGACTGGCTCCTGTGGAACTTGTACCCCAGGAAGCGACACTCCCTTCAGGAAAGGCAGAGAGAAAACTGGCATAAGTGGGAAGGAGAGAAGGAAAGTATGCAGGACACTGGCAGCTTCAGTGAATTGGGCTGAAGGTTGCCAGAGTCAACAGACGAGGATAAGTGAACTGATATGTGTATAAAAGGACTCCAGCTTTATTTAGAAACAAAGGGGAAAGCAACTATGTGAAAAATCTGTTAGCACATAAACACAGCACTTGTTTATAGACATCTCTCACAGGGAGCAGTGTCTGATTAAAACGATGCCGTTTAGACTGGTCTGCCTGTTCCGTATTGGGTTCCTCTGAGGGTGCCGTGATCAAGAGACATGGAAACCTCTTCTCCAACTTCCCCGCTCCCCGCCCCCCCCCCCCCGAAGGTCAGAGCACAGGCCGTCTTCAGGTATCTCACCCGAGTGACTGTGACAATGAGGGGCCGATTTTCCTGGTGTGTTGCACCTGTGCAACCTTGGCAAGCAGGAGTGGAAAATTGGACGTGTATCATTCAGCCTGCTATCCAAAGCCACTTCTGGGATTTTATGCTGGAAGTAATATAGGGTGTAAATGTCAGGATAATATCATACTATATACTTCCCATTATTAGAGCCTTCGCATTACTATGAGCTGCAGTGGAAGCTTTAAAAATTTAAATGGTCACGTTTCCTAGTGTGTTTAATAAAAGAGTAAGCGATTCCATTAGACCCTTCCTCAGGAAATGGGCCAAGATCAGGGACGCAGGCAAGGGACAGGCTAATGTTGTGCCCCGCCATAGTGGCAACTGAATGTCAGCCGACTATTGAGGAAGACACTTCACAGCCGAGTCTGATCCTGTCCTCACTTGGCATGCCCACATGGACACTTTTCAGCAGAAGTCACTGGAGTGTGACCAGGAGCAGGGACCCGGGCAGATTTTTTCCTCTCCCTGGTCCATGGGTGCTGAGACCAATTGTAGCACCCTCACCCTTCGCCCAGCACAGACCAGAATCTGGACCCTATGTGGCTCAGTTACGCACTGGGCACTACATTTACCAAATGAGGGGAGCGTGACATGGGATCGTTCAAAGTTTATTTATACTGAAGGAAGCATGGGGCCAGAGTTTTCTAGAAGGCACCATATTTCAGCAGTCTTTGCCAGGCAGTATCATTAATTGACAGGGGAAAATATTTTGCACTTGGCGCCCAGATGGGCAGGAATCCATTTCTGGCCATGTGGGCAGTGGGAGAGGTGCAGAGTTGGATCTGCAGAATTACTACCCTGAGTTCAATTTTGCATCATCAATTTTACAACATCTTGGATCTGATGTATTGAATCTGTTGGAAGTATCCCTAGCACTGCATATAAATAGGTAAACAGCTCTGCTCCCTGCTGGGCACAGGTGAAATATGATCCTTAAGGGCAGGTGTCCAGCCCTTCTACTGTATGAAGTGCAGGTCTCCCAAGTGTTGTGAGGTCTGTATTAATATTGTTCAGGATGATAAAAACTCTTTCTCATTCAGCTGTGCTGCAAGGAAGGGTTGTGCACACAACAGGAGGACTTTCAGAATATTGACTCACTCTTTCAAGCTGGTCCTCATGGCACCACTGCCCCTGCTCTGCATCCAAACAACATTGTTAACAAAGATGCCCACTTCCTTCTCACTGTGGTGGACGATCGGGAAGGATGGCCATTTGCTGGGGTTTAGGACACTGAGATCTGCTCCACCTTTAGCCTGGGCAGTACTCGAACCAGCCAAGAGTTAGGTACGTAGGAACAGGAGTAGGCCATTTAGCACCTTGAGCCTAATCCACCATTCAATTAGATCATGGCTGATCTGTACCTCAACTCCATTTACCCACCTAAGTCCCACATCCCTTGATGTCCTTACCTAACAATAATCGATGTTGTCGAGAATTTGGAAGCACCGCCGTGTCTACGCTCCTTGGTTTCCGGCTTGGTTTGGACACTGGAGCTGAACTAGTCCTTGGGTTTCAAAAACCTGCTCACCCTTCTAGGCTGATAGAAAGTTTGCTTAATGTTAAAAGAGCAGGTAACATTCATTCATTTGAGCCTTACTTGTCCTTATCACCTCTACAAAAAAATTCAGGAATGCAAAATGCCATTCACAGCCCAGCTAGGACATCCTGTCTTTTGAGATCCACCTACATCAGTGGTGTCCAAGCTTTCTGATTTATGACCTATCCACCAGTGAGGCAACATTAAGAACAGCCCTTTCCAAATCTCCAGGCTGAAAAAATTTCAAATAAGATAAACTAGCAAATAAGAAATAGAAGGACAAACAGGACTGAGTTTCCTGGGTTTGAGGATTGCCAGGACTCGAGGGATCCATGGGCCTCTGTTTGGATATCCCATCCTGCAGACTAGTTTAATTTTCCTCTATCCTTGGTGCCATTTTAATTTCCTGTTACACAGCTCGGAAATTCTCCCAACTCTCTTTATTTGTGTTCAACAACGTGTTGCAATTTCCCTTGGACAGGAATAGGCTGCCCTATCATTAACAATGTACCACTGTATCACAGGGTTATTTACTGGAAAACATACGATGCCCATTTGGACAATAACCATGGCTCTGAGTTCTATCAACGTCACTGTCTGCCGGAATGTGCTTTTCTATCCTCTGCCATCACAAAGTGCTCCATCTGGTGGCCTGGCTGAGAGCTTGTAGAATTTTCCAATTGAGAGCCATTGAATTAATAGCTGAAATATAGAACTTTATAAAATACCCCTCTGCTCCAAGTTTAGCTCCAAAACATGTTCCTATTATATCTTTTTTAATGGCATTCACCTTCAATGTTCCCCCCATCTCCTGAAAGTCAAAGAACGACCAAAGAAAGCTCTAACTGGGATATTTGGGGAGAATGGTTAGATTAGCTCACCTGAGGGCTTAATGGGTAAATGCATCACCCAGCGGGGTACTGAATCATACAGACTAGCAAAGTCTGAGATTTCATTGCTGCCCTGTACTGATCTCATCTATGCTGGTACAGTAGTTGGGCATGCAGTGTTCCTGAGTTAGGGAAGGGGGAAAAATAAATCTAGGGTCAGTAAAGCTAGGGTCCTCGCTCCTGGTCACTATCCACTGACCCCTGCTGGAAAATTCATGTGTATGGATGTTAGGTAAGGACTGGATTGGGCTTAGCTGTGATGCCTCCCATGTTCAAACAGTCTTCCGACATTTATTGTCTAGGCTCACACGTGGAGAATAGCCATTGGTAAGGTAACAGGGAGCAGCAATTGTTCACAGAACCTGTACCCCAGCAAAAGTCAGCATCTGTCAAAAACTGTACCCCAGCGAATATCACCACCCTTGGAACTGTACCCCAGCAACAGTCAGTGCCCCGGGAACCCCAGTGAGAGTCAATGTCTGGGGAAATATACACCATCAAGAGTTAACATCTGGGGAACTATACCGCAGCAAGAGTCTATGTCTGGGAAACCGTACACCAGCGCAAATCAACACCCAGGGAACTGTACCCCCAGTAATGGTTAAAGCACTGTACCCCAGTAAGAGTTAAAGCACTGTACCCCAGAGAGAGTCAGGGCTCAGGTAACTACACCTCAGCAAGAGTCAGCGCACAGGAAGCTGTACTTCAGTAAAAGTCAACAGCTGGGGAAAACATACCTCAGCAAGTCAGCTCCAGTGAGTGTCAGAACCTACTGTAGTGAGTCAGTGCCTGGGGAACTTGTACCTCAGCTAGAGCCAGCACCTTCAGGACAGATGAGGGGAAAGGTGAAAGAAAATGTTGAAATATTATTGGAAAAAAAATTAAAGTATGAATACAGAAATTAAATCACAAACTAGAAGGAAAGCAAAAAGGAACTAGCTGGGTGACAAACCAGGGGTGGGGGCTCAGGGAGGGCAGGGGAGGCCGGCTGGATGAAGTACCGGGGTTGGGGGAATGTAGGGGAGGCCGGCTGGGTGAAGTACTGGGGTGGGGGTTTACCTGTGGTCCATCCTCAGTAAGGAGTCAATGCTTTCAGAAAAGGAGAAAGCATGAACAAAAAGCTGCACAAACTGATAGTATACAGCAGCATCCCTTTAACTGCGTTTAACTCAGTTTCATAAACTAATCTCCCGGTAGCTGGAGTTATAGCTCTGGCCACCATTAATTAAAGGCCTGTTGTCCACAGAAGTAGAGCATCAAACCACACACACAGTAACTCAATCACTGATTCCATTGTGATGTCCGATCAGATAGATGCACTTTAGTGATTCTTCTGGGCTCATATAAAACAAAGAATATTGGTAAAAATGAAAGGATGTGATTGACTTCACATCCCTGGGGTTATCTTCCAATCAGTGGTCTGCTGTCTAAAGTTGAAATGTTCCATTGAAACTCAATCAGCTCCTGGATCATTTGGCATTTGAAATTCCAAAAGAAGCAGTTAAGTCGATATGGATCCTCTCATTATCATTCTCAGGAAATCTACACCATGTATTTCTTTTCCAGATCTTAAAGGCCACCCTGTTCAAGAGCAGTCAAGAGAGGTTAGATGAAAGTCTTCCCTCCCTAATGGCCATTAAGGACTCAAGTGAAATTGTTTTCTTGGTCTACGTCCCAGCAGATTGCGAGTCTTTGGTACAAAACTGGCCTCATGGATTGGGTACTGTAAACTGGGGAGCGAGAGCGTGGGAAATGGGATGTGACTCTTAACGGAACAGAAGATTGCGGTTCTCCCTCGAGAGTAAGTTTGACGCACATTATTAAGAAAACGTAAGAAAGTTTTCCTGACTGCCACTGATGCTGACCTGGTTGAGGTGTGTATTGCAGTCTTCTCTTACTTAATTGCCTTTGGTGAGGAAACCTTGTCACGTAAGACTTTCAAAGTGTACAAACATAAATTTAATGGTCCATTGAATCAATGAGTGGTTGTTTTTGACTGTAACCCCATGGCTCCACCCCATAACTTGGAGGAGTGAGGCAGGCCCGTTATAATATGAGCTTATTCTCCAACACTCATGTTCACTTATGAAGTTGAGTGGAGTGAATGAGTTTAGTGTGCCTCAGCATTAACAATCAGCCTTTTACCAAGTTATTTTGCACGAGATGCCTACTGTGCATACCTGACCTCTTTGATAGGTGGGAAAACATCACATTGTAATAGTGTATAGTTCAGGCTAAGATTACCAGTTAAATTCATTACTAGAAATAATTTACACAGCAGCAAAGTGGCTGCAACAGAAATTCTGTGTAAGTGCTTAACTTACACACAATTTATTTCTGCAACTTGAAAACAAGTGTTCCAGAGTCTTGGAGCTCCTTCTCAGACATTTTAAACTAAGTTTATTGATAATCTTTCACCTGGCATACACCCTTGCCCTACTAATTCTGTCTTGTTGCCAAGGCATGGAAGCATATGGTTGAAGTCAGTGAATTGTAAAGCCTAGGACTGTTGTCCGGACATACCCCTCCTCCCCTTACCGCCTTCCTTTGAAGTGGAGGGGGTTTCTTTGAAACATCCTTTCAGACTAGGCCTGTAAATGTGTTATTGATCAATTTATTTCTTATCAGACAAATGAATTTTCCAAAACTCAACTTGGTTATTAAAAGCTTGGCTCTCAACATCCCAAAGTGAACCATTGTGAAATCAGGAAGCATTTTTTTTCCCCACACAAAGAGTAGTGGAAATCTGGGACTCTTTCCCTCAGAAGGTTGCGGTTGCTGGGTCAATTGAAATTTTCAAAAACTGAGATCAATCGATTTTTGTTAGGCAAGAGTATCAAGGGATATGGATCAAAGATGGTTAAATGGAGCTGAGGTACAGATCAGCCATGATCTGATTGAATGGCGGAACCTACGTTCCTATATATATTATTATGGCTTTGTGTTATAGTTAACATGCAATGACTTGGAACAGTATTTTGTGCATGTTGCTCTACTGTTAGGTCCCAAGACAGGATGCAGCGATAAGTTACATCTATAGAATCATAGAATAGTACAGCATAGAAGGAAGCCATTTACCCCATCGAGTCTGCACCGGCTCTTTCGAAGAGCAATCCAGTTAGTCCCACTCCCTCGCTCTTTCCCCATATCCCTGCAATTTTTTATCCTTAAAGTATTTATCCAATGCCCATTTGAAAGATACTATTGAATCTATTTCCACCACCCTATCAGGCAGTGCATTACAAATCCTAACCATTCGTATGAAAAAAAATTTCCTCATGTCGCCCCTGGTTCTTTTGCCAATCACCTTAAATCTGTGCCCTCTGGTTATCGACCCTTCAGCCATTGGAAACAGTTTCTCTTTATTTACTCTATCTAAACCCTTCATGATTTTAAACACCTCTATCAAATCTCCTCTTAGCCTTCTATGCTCTAAGGAGAACAACCCCAGCTTCTCCAGTCTATCCACGTAACCGTAATCCCTCATCCCTGGAGCCATTCTAGTGAATCTCTTCTGTACTCTCTCCAAAGCCTTCATGTCCTTCCTAAAGTATGGTGCCCAGAATCGAACACAATATTTCAGCTGGGGCTGAATTAGTTTTATATAGGTTTAGCAGAACTTCCTGGTATTTGTACTCTATGTCTCTATTTATAAAGCCCAGGATCCCATATACTTACCTCTCCTGCCACCTTCAAAGATTTGTGCACAAACACCCCTAGATCTCTGTTCTTGCAGCCCCTTTAAAATTGTACCATTTAGCTTGTATTGTCTTTCCTTATTTTTCCTACCAAAATGTATCAGCTCACACTTTTCTGCATTGAATTTCATCTGCCATGTGTCTGTCCATTTCACCAGCCTGTCTGTGTCCTCTTGAAGTCTATTACTATCTTCTCCACTGTTTACTACACATGCAAGTTTTGTGTCATTTGCAAATTTTGAAATTTGTGCCTTGTACCCCCCAAAGTCCAAGTCATTAATGTATATCAAAAACAGCAGTGGTCCAAGTACTGATCCCTGGAGAACACCGCTGTATACCGCCCTCCGGTCTGAAAAACAGCCATTCACCACAACTCTGTTTTCTATCCTGTAGCCAATTTTGTATCCACGCTGCTACTGTCCCTTTTATCCCATGGGCTTCAATTTTACTAACAAGCCTAATATGTGGTACTTTATCAAACGCCTTTTGAAAGTCTATATACACAACATCAACTGCACTGCCCTCATCCCATGGCACTTTTTGAAGAGCGGGGAAATTACCCCTGGTGTCCTGGCCAATATTTATCCCTCAATCAACATCACTAAAACAGATTATCTGGTCATTATCACATTGCTGTTTGTGGGAGCTTGCTCTTGCTGTGCGCAAATTAGCTTCCGCATTTCCTCCATTACAACAGTGACTCCACTTCAGAAGAAAGTACTTCATTGGCTGTGAAGCACTTTGGGACGTCCTGAGGTCGTGAAAGGCGCTATATAAATGCAAATCTTTTTTTCTTTCTTTCATTCACCCTCTCGGTTACCTCATCAAAAAACTCAATCAAATTAGTCAAACATGATTTGCCCTTAACAAATCCATGCTGGCTCTCCTTTATTAGTTCATGCTTGTCCAATGGCTGTTAATTTTCTCCCAGATTATTGTTTCTAAAAGCTTCCTCACCACCAACGTTAAACTGACTGGCCTGTAATTGCTAGGTTTCTTCTTCTCCCCCTTTTTGAACAAGGGTGTAATAATTGCAATCCTTCAGTCCTCTGGCACCACCCCTGTATCTAAGGAGGATTGGAAGATTGTGGCCAGCACCTTCACAATTTCTAATCTTATTTACCTTCGCAACCTAGGATGCATCTCATCCAGATTGGGTGACTTGCCGACTTTAAGTACTGCCAGCCTTTCTAGTACCACCTCTTTATCTATTTTCATTTCAAACTTCACAATACAGTATATGTTCCTAGTTTAAAAAATCAAATGCAAAACTTTTATAATATAAAGCAGATGGAACTCCCTACCCCTCACAGTCTCAATAACAGAGTGGCGGGCAAAAACGGCCCACGGGCCGTGTATGGCCCACCAATGGATTCTGTCTGGCCCGCCAATGCCTGGCTTAGAGGCTGAACATCCGCCACGCCTGTCCCTGCTCCACGTAATGTCAGGAGGCGGGTTATTGTCTCCGAGGCAGCAGGGGAGTCTAGTAATGGGCCTTCGAGACGCAAGGTGAAGATAAAAAGACCGGCGGCTGAGGTGGACATCAGGTGGTCTGCAGTCGCAGATTGGGCCACGGCCTCCCTCCCCCTACTCCAGGCGAGGGCTTTTTACCGATGGCAGCGTGGCCCCTAAACCCATTTCTTGCTGGGTCTTTGTTTTTGCCTCTTGATGGGGGTGTGCAACTCTGAAAGTCAGTCACGCGAGAAATGAAATCAACTTTTATCCCCATTGCTTATTTAACCGCAACCTATTCCAACCATCCAATCATAACAAATCAAATGCATTGCCAGGCCAAGCAAGAGCTAAGGCATCAGCTCACAAGCATAAAAAAAAAGATTTTTCCTGTCAGTTGTGATTACATAGGAACAGAGGTCGGCCATTTAGCTCCTCGAGCCTGTTCCGCCATTCAATGAGATCTTGGCTGATCTGTGACCTAACTCCATATACCCACCTTTGGCCCATATCCCTTAATACCTTTGGTTAACAAATATCTATCAGTCTCAGATTTAAAATTAACAATTGATCTAGCACCAGTTGCCGGTTGCTGAAGAGAGTTCCAAACTTCTACCACCTTTTGTGTGTAGAAGAGTTTCCTAATTATACTCATGAAAGGTCAGGCTCTAATATTTAGATGATGCCCCCTAGTCCTAGACTCCCCAACCAGTGGAAATAGTTTCTCTCTATCTACCCTATCTGTTCCCCTTAATATCTTGAAAACTTCGATCGGATCACCCCTGGAGTCTGAGTTTCATTCTGGTAAACCTACGCTGCACTCTCTCCAAAGCCAATATATCCTTCCTAAGGGGTGGTGCCCAGAACTGTACTCCAGGTGTGGTCTAACCAGGGCTTTGTGTAGCTGCAGCATAACTTCTACCTGCTTGTATTCTAGTCCTCTAGATATAAAGGCCAGCATTCCATTAGCCTTTTTGATTATTTTCTGTACCTGTTCATGACCTTGTAATGCTCTAAACAGGTACAGAAAATAATCAAAAAGGCTAATGGAATGCTGGCCTTTATAGCTAGCATAACAAAAGACCGCCTACTTCCACCTCCATAACAGCGCCTGTCTCCGCCTTTGCCTCACCTCATCCGCTGCTGAAACCCTCATCCATGCCTTTGTTACCTCTAGACTTGACTATTCCAAAGCACTCCTGGCTGGCCTCCCACATTCCATCCTACATAAACTTGAGGTCATCCAAAACTCGGCTGCCCAGGTCCTAACTCACACCAAGTCCCGTTCACCCATCAGCCCTGTGCTCGCGGACCTACATTGGCTCCCGGTTAAGCAGCGCCTCGTTTTCAAAATTCTCATCCTTGTTTTCAAATCCCTCCATGGCCTCGCCCCTTCCTATCTCTATAATCTCCTTCCGCCCTACAACCCTCCAAGCTATCTGCGCTCCTCTAATTCTGCCCTCTTGAACATCCCTGATTATAATCACTCAATCTTTGGTGGCCGTGCCTTCTGTTGCCCAGGCCCTAAGCTCTGGAATTCCCTGCCTAAAACTCTCCGCCTCTCTATCCTCCTTTAAGATGCTCCTTAAAACCTACCTCTTTGACCAAGCACCTGCCCTAATTCATCCTTATATGGCTCAGAGTCAATTTTTTTGCCTTAAAATACTCCTGTGCAGTGCCTTGGGACGTTTTACTATGTTAAAGGTGCTATATAAATACAAGTTGTTGTTGAGGACTAGAATACAAGGGGGTAGAAGTTATGCTACAGCTATACAAAATTTATTTGATGTGTATAAAAAGTATCAGAAAGTGAAACCCATCCCCTCTGTATTTTTTCCTTTTTTGAAAGGAAAGGTATTTTCTCCCCTTCCACTTTTGGTATTTGTGGTCTATACTATTTGTTCAAGTTAGAAAGCAAAGTATTCGCAAATAATCCATCTTTGCATCAGAAAGTTCCTGATCTAACTTTGCTGATACGGTGACTTGGTCAAAAAGAACGCAGGTTGACATTTAATGAGGTCAAATTAATGATAAATAAACCCAAGCCCTTAAGCTAACAATGCTCCATAGTTAAACCTGTCACAGTTTGAACCTTTTATATACCCTCTTTTCCAAAAAACAAATATGCACTCATTCTCTTTTTCACTTCCCGCTCTAGCACACAAGAAGCCCAACTTCTTAAATAAAAACAGAAAATGCTGGAAATACTCAGGTCAGGCAGCCCAACTTCTTCATGCTTAGGTTTCTGATTTTTTTTATCGCAGTGAGGAGCCCTTGATGAAGTTAGCATATGCAAACACGGAAAAAAATTACAAAGAGAGAATTTTTAAAAAGTACTTGCTCTGAGAAAATGTACACCAAAATATTACATACTTTGCAATAACAGGAACTGAAGAACAAGTTTTAAACGGGATCATGTACTCCAGACAAATCTAGTTTTGCCATTCGGTAACTGGTTGGTATTGCTGCTAGACTTCAAAATAGGAATCGAGGGCTCTCTGCAAATAATTCGAGAAAGCACAAATCTCTTCCAGCGGCAGGAGTTGCGCACCTTAAGGAGAACATTGGTGTGCAGCCCTCAGCAGCTCACCAGAACTTGTTAAGTGGCCCTCCAACCCAAATAATTGCCCATCCCTGCTCTAATCTGGTTAATCTGTTTTAAGTTAAGGCTGATCACTGAATACTGTCGACGACAAACTTTCCAACATATAGTCACTTAAAATATGAACATGAAAAAATATCGGAAGTATAGTACAACTGAGATCAGATTCAGTTTCAGAAATCTACCCGAGTCATTTACAATTCCTGAATGTATATTGAACAATTTACAATTGATGCGGCCGATGAAATGGACCATTGGGTGATTGACACCGCAGGTAGCCATTCAGAAGACAAGAGGGGATGTTCGTTGGACCAATCAGCTTGTCAGAGAGGCGGGATCTGATCAGGTGCTTTCTGCTGCCTTTGGGCATTGGAAAGTGGGTGTTGGATAGGGTATAGTTGTAACTGTTACAACGTGGTAAGTACTGTTTTAAATCAGGATTACTCACAATTAACAGAAATCTCTGTTCTTGAAGACAAAATGTGGGATTCTTAAAAAAATGGTTTATCATTTTCAAAAATATGGGGATGGTTTTTTTAAATCATTGGGAGCAATTTTGTCTTAACATTTCTCAACCTGTAAGTCAGGATTTCTAACAGTTTAATCATTGTGTTTAAAAATTGCAAATGTTAATGAACTTCTGGTTCTGAATAATAGTTATGGGGAGGGGTGGGGTAAGTCATCATGATGGGTTAATACTTCAGTTATATGTGTCTCATGTATTTAAGGTTTTTATAGCAATAATTAAGAGAGAAATAAAATCTTGTAAAGCAGACATTACTGCAAATACACAAGAATTGAAAGCTGAAACACCAGCAACTATTTTAATAGGGCAAGGTTGGGTGGGGAGAAGAGGAGGGGGGAGAAACCACAGATTCTCCAATCACAGAGGGGAAGTTAATGAGTTTAATGATCTAAAACTGTTAAGTTGGATAAAACTGTTAAACTGGGTAAGACTGTTAAATGCCACATACCCATTTTTGTAGAATTTTTTTCAGGTATGCAAAATAAATTAACCTAATGGTCAGCATAATTGGTGAGGAATGAATATAATGTTGTAAGGGCAACACTGAGTTTATGTGGCTAGATGTGAATTGGCTTATTTGCATATTTAATTAGTACTTGACCTAGAAAAATGGGACATTGAAGCACACATTGTATTGAAATGGGGGAATTTGCTTGATGATTCAATGGGCAAATGCAGTGTACAGTTGACCCAGGTTCAACCCCTGGTCTAGACTGAATTAGCTGGTCTCATCCAGGATGCCAGTTGGGTCCTACAATTCACTTCAGTGCCCTGGGCTTGGGAAGGAGAATATCAATTGCTGCAGCGACTAAGTGTCAGTTGTGGCTCAGTTGGTAGCACTCTTGCCTCTAAGTCAGAAGGTTGTGGGTTCAAGTCCCACTCCAGAGACTTGAGCACAAAAATCTAGGCTGAGGGAGTGCTGCACTGCCATCTTTTGGGTGAGATGTTAAATCAAGGCCCCGTCTGCCCTCTCAGGTGGACAAGATCCCACTGCACTATATCGAAGAAGAGTAGGGGAGTTATCCCCAGTGTCCCGACCAGTATTTATCCCTCAATCAACATCACTAAAAAAATTATCTGTTCATAATCACATTACTGTTTGTGGGACTTTGCTGTGTGCATTTCCTACATTACCACAGTGACTACACTTCAAAAGTACTTCATTTGGCTGTAAAGCACTTTGGGATGTCCTGAGGTTGTGAAAGGTGCTATATAAATGCAAGTCTTTCTTAAAACCCAACCCAGATTCCTGTTCCAGATCTCCACCCAGTGCCTCCTGCTGGAAAGTGAACATGTCTGTAATGCCCATCTCCTCCTCCCCTTCATGATGGGGGAAGCACTCACTGTCCAGCTCTTGCATGTGGAATGGTATTGGAGGACAACCAGTGGAATTGTACCCCAGCAAGAGTCTGTGCATTCTCATAGAATCATAGAAAGTTACAGCATGGAAGGAGGCCATTTTGGCCCATCGTGTCCACGCTGGCCAACAAAGAGCTATCCAGCCTAATCCCACTTCCCAGCTCTTGGTCCGTAGCGCTGTAGGTTAGAGCATCCCAAGTGCACATCCAACTACTTTTTAAATGTGCTTAGGGTTCCTGCTTCTACCACCCTTTCAGGCAGTGAGTTCCAGACCCCCACAACCCTCTGGGTGAAGAAATTTCCCCTCAAACCCCCTCTAAACCTTCCACCAATTACTTTAAATCTGTGCCCCCTAGTTTTGACCCCTCTGCTAAGGGAAATAGGTCCTTTCTATCCACTTTATCTATGCCCCTCATAATTTTATACACCTCAATAAGGTCTCCCCTCAGCCTTCTCTGTTCCAAGGAAAACAGACCCAGCCTATCCAGTCTTTCCTCATAGCTAAGATTCTCTACTCCTGGCAACATCTTTGTAAAGCTCCTCTGTACCCTCCCTAGTGCAATCACATCTTTCCTGTAATGTGACCAGAACTGCACACAGTACTCTAGCTGAGGCCTAACTAGTGTTTTATACAGTTGAAGCATAACCCCCCTGTTCTTGTATTCTATGCCACTAATAAAGGCATGCATTCCATATGCCTTCTTAACCACCTTATCTACCTGGCCTGCTACCGTCAGGGATCTGTGGATATGCACTCCAAGGTCCCTTTGTTCCTCTACACTACCCATTTAATGTGTATTCCCTTTCCTTGTTAGCCCTCCCCAAATGCATTACCTCACACTTCTCCGGATTGAATTCCATTTGCCACTGTTCTGCCCACCTGACCAATTTATTGATATCTTCCTGCAGTCTACAGCTTCCTTCTTCAGTATCAACCACACAGCTGATTTTAGTATCATCTGCAAACTTCTTAATCATACCCCCTATATTCAAGTCCAGATCATTGATATATACCACAAAAAGCAAGGGACCTAGTACGGAGCCCTGCGGAACCCCACTGGACTCCGCCTTCCGGCCACAAAAACATCCATCAACCATTACCCTCTGCTTCCTGTCTCCGAGCCAGTTTTGAATCCAACTTGACACTTTGCCCTGGATCCCATGGGCTTTTAACTTTGTGACCAGTCTGCCATGTGGAACCTTATCAAAAGCCTTGCTAAAGTCCATATACACTACATCAAATGCACTACCCTCATCCACCCTCCTTGTTACCTCCTCAAAAAATTCAATCAAGTTTGTCAGACACGACCTTCCCTTAACAAATCCGTGCTGACTATCCTTGATTAATCCATGTCTTTCTAAATGAAGATTTATCCTGTCCTTCAGAATTCTTCCCAATAATTTTCCCACCACTGAGGTTAGGCTGACTGGCATGTAATTACTTGTTTAAAAAGGGAGAAAAGGATAGACCAAGAGTACCACATTAGCAGTCCTCCAGTCCTCTGGCACCACACCTGAAGCCAGAGAGGATTGAAAAATGATGGTCAGGGTCTCTGCTATTTCCTCTTTTGCTTCGCTTAACAGCCTGGGATACATTTCATCCAGGCCTGGGGATTTATCCACTTTTAAAGCTGCTAAACCCCTTAATACTTCCTCTCTCACTGTTTATTTCATCTAATATTTCACACTCCGGCCCCCTGATAGCAATGTCTGCTTCGCCCCTCTCCTTTGTGAAAACAGACGCAAAGTATTCATTAAGAACCCTACCGACATCTCCCGCCTCCACACACAGATTACCCTCATGATCTCTAATAGGCCCTACCTTTTCTTTAGTTATCCTCTTACTCTTAATATATTTATAAAACATCTTTGGGTTTTCCTTGATTTTACTTGCCAAGAATTTTTCATGCTCTCTCTTTGCTTTCCTAATATCCTTTTTAATTGCACTCCTGCACTTTCTGTACTCCTATAAAGATTCTGGAGTATTTAGCCCTCGGTATCTGTCATACACCTCCCTTTTTTTCTTTATCCTACCCTCTTTGTCTCTAGACATCCAGGGGGCTCTAGATTTGCACAACAAGAGAAAGGGAGATGGAGCTAACCTGAACTAGCAAGAATCACCTCGGGCTTCATGAAATCACCTGCTACAAAGTCAATGCAGAAGGTGGCAAGATCTAAAAGGCAGTTTACATGGCTATTGGTATGTCTACTGGGAATGAGCCAAAGAAGTAAAGTAAGAATTTTGTGAAGTGCATCTAACGCAGTGAGCTGGTGTAAAAATATAGCTTTCAATAGAATGCAGTTTTGGCATTCTGTAATTGAGCCACACAAGCAGATTCCACAGTTTAAAAGGAAACAAAAATGAATAATATTAAAAGGTAAAAGAAATACAGCAAATTCATATTTTTCATTTGATTTTCTTAATTTTTACATAAAGCGTAGTGGGCCATGTAGATTCGATCATGGAACCTCGGGGGCCATGTGTAAAGTTGAAATCCATAGATCTAAAGTTGGTGTTCTGATTTAGGTATTATCCCCTTGGGCTTTGAGGGCTGGATTGCCATGGCTCAGGGGTATATCTAGCCCTAGGGATACTGGTTGGAGGCCCCTCGTTTAACTTGATGCAATCACAATAGCAGAGGTTCCAAATATCCATTTAATTGGATGATATTGTTGGAAAGTGTATTTATAATAAAATGGACAGAAGCTGCAGTTGTTGTCTATAGAGCAGAAATAAGGGTTCTGGGAGCAGGAGTGAAAACACTTGCAAGTTTATTAAGGATTAAATGAACATATACTCACAGCCAACACCAAGGTTACGAGTGATGCTTTGCTGTAGAGGTAAGCAGGTAGTAAGAGGCGGGTGGGAGAAGAAGAAGGGGCCTATTTGGGACAAAGAAGGGGATATATGCTTCGAGGCGCAGGGCAAGGCTAGAATACTTAATGAGTACTTTGTATCTGTGTTTACTAAGGAAGAGGATGCTGACAAAATATCGGTAGAAGCGGTGATAGTATAGGTAATGGATGGGGTGAAAATTGATGGGCAGGATGTACTAGAAATGCTGGGTATGCTTAGAGTGAACAAGTCGCCTGATCCGGATGGCTTGCTAAGGGAAGTGGTGGAGATAGCCAATGGGCTTGCCATAATCTTCCAAACTTCCCTAGATACGGGGGAGGTGCCAGAGGATTGGAAAGTGGCAAATGTAACACCCTTGTTCAAGAAAGGGTGCAAGGACAATCCTAGTAGCTACAGTTTAACATCAGTGGTGGGTAAGGTTTTAGAAACAATAATCAGGGAAAAAATTAACAGGCACTTGGAGAGGTTTATTAATTAAGGAGAGCTAGCACGGATTTGTAAAAGGCAGATCATGTTTGACTAATCTAATTGAATTTTTTGATGAAGTAACAGAGAAGGTTGATGAAGGGAATGCAGTGGATGTTGTCTACATGAATTTTAAGAAAGTGTTTGACAAAGTGCCACATAAAAGGCTGGTTAACAAAATTGAGGCTCGTGGAATAGGAGGGTCAGTGTCAGCTTGGATAAGAAATTGGCTTAAGGACAAAACAGCGAGTCATGGTAAATGGCTGTTTTTCAGACTGGAGGATGGTAGACAGTGGTGTTCCCCAAGGGTCAGTGCTAGGATCACTGCTTTTTTGATACATATAAATGACTTGGATATTGGAATACAGAGTAAAATTTCAAAATTTGCTGATGATACCAAACTTGGAGGTGTGGCAAACAGTGAGAAGGATACCAATCGACTGCAGCAGGACATAGATAGGCTAGCAGAATGGGCAGACATGTAGCAGATGGAATTTAATACAGAAAAGTGTGAGGTGATGCATTTTGGCAGAAGGGATAGGGAGAGGCAATATAGACTTAATGGCACAGTTCTAAAGAGTGCACAGGGACAGAGGAACCTGGGGGTTCATGTGCATAGATTTTTGAAGGTGGCAGGACATATTGAGAGTGTAGTTAGCAAAGCATATGGGATCTTGGACTTCATAAATAGAGGTATTGAGTACAAAAGCTGGGAAGTTATGCTGAACCTTTATAAAGCTCTGGTTAGGCCACAACTAGAGTATTGTGTCCAGTTCTGGTCACCACACTTTAGGAAGGATGTGAAGGTCCTCGAGAGGGTGCAGAGGAGATTTACCAGAATGGTTCCAGGGATGAGTGATTTTAGCTACAAGGTTAAGTTAGAGAAGCTGGGGTGGTTCTCCTTGGAGCAAAGGAGGTTGAAAGGAGATTTGATAGAGGTGTACAAGATTATGACGGGTTTGGATAAGGTAGACAGAGAAAGGCTGTTCCCATTAGCTGATGGTACAAGGACTAGGGGACACAGATTTAAGGTTTTGGGCAAGAGATACAGTGGGGATGTGAGGAAGAACTTTTTTACGCAGCGAGTGGTAATGACCTGGAACTCGCTGCCGACGAGCGTGGTGGGAGCAGAGACGATCAATGATTTCAAAAGGAAATTGGATAGGCACTTGAGGGAAATAAACTTGCAGGGCTACGGGGATAGAGTGGGGGAATGGGACTGACTGGATTGTTCTACAGAGAGCCAGCATGGACTCGATGGGCCGAATGACAGCCTCGTATGCTGTTATGACTCTGACTCTATAACACACGTTGCAGTCAATTGAGCTCAACTTGCTCTCCTCTCTCTCTCTCTCCCTCTTCTAACTTGCATTAGAATTTCACCATCTTTCTAAATACATTATTTGACATGATTGTGTTGCACTTTACACCAGTTCTCACCAGTCTTTATCAAGAAGTTCCAGGCTGTCTAATCATCCAACACCCAAGGCATTTGACATTAAGGTTAGCAGACTGGTGTTTAGGATCTAGTAAAGCATAGAATGCATGATGGTTTCACTACAAATAACTTGGGCCTAAAAATTCGGTTGCTTTGTGCCTCCCGTTCGCGCCGTTGCACAGCGCCCCCTGACTTACCGCCAGACGCTATGTCTGACAGGGTCAGGGGGCCTACCTGCGGCCGGGGTGACGCTAATTAAAGGCGAGGTGCTGGGCAGCCATTTTTGTTGCTGGCTGCCTGCCAGCACCTGCCCCCGTTGCCATCCCCGGCCTCCTGACCAGTATCCCCCACGGAGTACCGGCTGCACTCCGTGAGCCCAGCACTTCTCTTGAGTGCCGGGCTCTTTTGTTGGCACTCCGATCCCTGGTGGCCCAGCTGGACCCCGGGTCGTGCTGCGCTAGGCCCCTCCCCTTTGAGAAGGGGAGGAAGCGCCGCAGTACTGCAGGCCAACGTGCCGCAGCGCACCCTGGTGCCCAGCAGTGGGTACTGGATAGCGATGAGCAGGAATCATGACTAATTACTCCCATATCCCAAAGTAATGTCCTTACTGCCACTGCAAATGGGATCAGCTAATTTAACACAGACTGCATGTTGAACCTAGGACCTTCCAGTTCTATACAACTCGGGAGTTGAAGTAAGACATGAAAGTCTTGTGCTGTTTATTAACCCCACCTTAACCTTAAGTAAACAGCTTTGTCCATAAACATAAGATGATTCTTTTTAACCCACTGTAATTTTTGAAGTAAGTAATAATCTGTTAACATTCTGTTGCCCCATGATGCTTGTCTCACAGGCCAGTTATATTGTAGTTTTTGTATCAATGCAGCATGGTTTTTGTATCACATTGACACTTGCGACATGGTGTAATTCTCATTTGAGGCTCTGATGTGAGTGGAGTCTGAGGTTTGGAGTACACAGTCCTAGACCCCCATGGGCTTCATACCAGCCAAGGTATAACTGGAAATGTTTCCATTTTAAAGTCCAATGAGATCTCGGACAGGACAGACCCCTACACTTAATGTTAATAAGGACCAGGTAGTCAGCTCCTCAGTGATGTTAAGAGTCCATCTGCTATGATGATATGGCTGGAATAATTTAAACCTTCTTGAAGAAAGAACGTAAGAAATAGGAGCAGGAGTAGGCCATTTGGCCCTTCGAGCCTGCTCTGCTGTTCAATAAGATCATGGCTGATCTTCTACCCCAACTCTACTTTTCTGCACTATCCCCATATCCCTTGATTCCTTTAATATCCAAAAGACTGACTTGTATTTATGTAGAACATCCTGAAAGTGCTTCACACCCGATGAATTACTTTTGAAGTGCCGTGATTATTCTTATGTAGGCAAAGGGGGTGGCCATTTTGCACATAACCAGATCCCACAAACAACAATAAGACTGTTTTTAGTGGTATTGATTAAAGACTCCAGGAGAGTTCCATCTCTTTGATCTTTAATATTCACCTGATTTTTTTTTGTGAAGTGCTGTTCATTTATAGCGTTATACAATATTGTCTGTTTTTGTTTCAGCTATACACGAATAAAGAAGTCCCATTGTAGAAATAAAACCCATAATTTTATCCATGATATACTTCATTTAATCCAGTTCGTATTGAGAAAGGCATTGAACCATCAATCAAAATCATCCATTCACAATTCAACATTATTTGAGTTTTTAGAAACTTGTTTTCGGTTTCGTGATGATGTGGAAATGTAAACGGTTTCTACGACAGTCCCCCATAATCCTTGTGTTGACTTGCGCCACCTTTTTAGTTCTGATCTTCTTTACCAGCAAGGGCCTTGTAACCAACGATCAGGAGCAGTTTCCTGAGAAAATCCAACATTTTATGGGGATTGGCAGCCTCGCCACGTCTGGTGCTCGCAACATAAGGTGTTCAGAGCTGGAGGTATCTACAGAATCTCTTTATGATGTAAACTGTACAGCTGTTTTCCAAGGGGACGTCAGGGTAATCAAGAGAAGTCAATTATTGAAGGCGCAACATAAAGCAGTAACTCACAATGATTCCTATTATACTGATGCCACACAAAACTGTGAGAATTTCATAAGGAGCAGAAAGTACATCACATTTGCCCTCAGTAAGAGAGAGGAGCAAGTTCCAATCGCTTATTCTGTCATCATTCATCAACGAGCTGACCAGTTTGAAAGACTGTTAAGGACAATCTACACACCCCAGAATATTTACTGTGTACATATTGACAACAAATCGTTCACTGATTTCAAAACTGCGGTTCACAACATCACATCCTGTTTCCCAAATGTTTTTATTGCAGGGAGATTGGAGAATATTGTTTATGGCTCCTGGTCCAGGGTTCAAGCAGACCTGAACTGCATGGAGGAGCTTCTGGCAAGACATTTAACCTGGAAGTACTTCATCAATCTGTGTGGCATGGATTTTCCCATCAAAACCAACTTGGAGATTGTCCACCAGCTACAGGATTTGAAAGGGGGGAACAGTTTGGAGTCTGAAAGCGCTACGAAGGGGAAACAGTTGCGTTGGAAATATCACTTCAACGTGGTTAATGGAAAAATGGTAAAGACGAATGTGATCAAGGAACCAATATCTACTGTGGCCTCCATATTCTCGGGCAGTGCCTACATGGTGGTCAGTAGACCATTTGTTGAACACATCTTCAAGGACCCAAAAGCACAGCAACTTATTGAATGGTCAAAAGATACATACAGCCCTGATGAGTTCATCTGGGCCACTCTACAAAGGATGCCTGGCGTTCCTGGCTCCGAACCTTCACATCCCAAGTATGATGTGAGTGATATGAGGTCCATGGCTAGGCTGGTGAAGTGGAAATACCTCGAAGGTGATGTGGCGAGAGGGAAACCTTACCCATTGTGCACTGGTTCCCATCGAAGGTCGGTCTGTATTTATGGAGCTGGTGATCTCAACTGGATACTTCAGCAACACCATCTGTTTGCCAATAAATTTGATATTGATGTGGATCCAATCACACTTCAATGCCTGGAGCAGTACATACGGCAGAAAACCCTGTTGGGCTGCAGCACATAAAACTTGTATCGCATCTTCTAACAGTGCACCTGTACTGTACACTTTGTACCACTGACTGTCTTGATGACTCTTAAACCCCAGGGACCAGATTAGAATAGATTACAGACCGGCCTTGTGACCACCGAGCCCCCAAAATACCTGCCGAGGTAAACAAGTGTAGCTGTGGTAAAATGGAATCACCTGGTATGTAAAAGGTTTATCCGCCCCAGGGCACTGAACCAATGCAGATTAAACAGTGGACCAGCAAACTGTCAAAGCCCTGATGCACTGCTCAACCTCCTCTCCCCCTCAGTGCCTGAGGAATTTTAAAACTTTTTAGTAGAGGTTTGTTGAGCAGCTGTTTAAACTGTCAATGCAACTAGAGAAGAACTGGGTATAATGCAGCAAGTGTAAATGAACTAGGTCTTGTCCTGGCACCTCAAGGCTCTTAATGAGTGCTTGCTCTCAGCAGTACTCAAACAGCTGAGCAGCATCTGCTCAAAGTGTCGCATTGTGCGACTGACGTCTTATCATTCCGTTATAATGAGCATTTGAGGACATGTCCAAAATGATTCACTATAACTGGATCCCATTGTACTGCAGCTAGGCAGCAATATGGGGCACTCCTATCCTCCTTGTGCTCTTGGTCACTGTTCATTGATTTCTGCTGTGCGACTGCGTGAATGTTAGTTAAGTACAAGATTGAGCTCGGTTGTGATGCACCCCATAGTTGAGTAGCCTTTATAAAAAAAAAAAAAAATTGTTCATGGGATGTGGGCATTGCTGGCAAGGCCGGCATTTATTGCCCTTGAAGGTGGTGGTGAGCCACCTTCTTGAACCACAGAAGGCAATTAAGAGTCAACCACATTGCTGTGGTTCTGGAATCACATATAGGCCCGACTGGGTAAGGACGGCAGATTTCCTTCCCTGAAGGACATTAGTGAACCAGATGGATTTTTATGACGCTCACTGTCTAGGGGGTCACATGAAAAAAGGCTGCTTGGGTGTGGAGACCTGTGTCCCATCTGTCAACTGGGCTACATTTTGGGTATTGCAGATGAACTTTTAATAGCCATTGGGCTGCTGCAGACCAGCCACTGGAATGTTCCTCATAGCACATAAAGCCACACTGCAATTCATCTGCTCAAGGTGACGGATGTTCGTGCTGGGATTGGAACACTTTGCATTTCAGACACCCAGTGTTTGATCAAGCACTCCCAAGGCAGGTACAGCATAGGCTAGATGCAGTTTAGAGCTTGCTCTACAAACAATGCAGCTTGCTCCACACTGTCCCGTACAGCATGAGTTGGATGCAGTTAAGCTCCCTCTACACTGTCCCAACAATGTGCCCCAGCTCCAATCTCAGAAAAGTGCCCCCAACTACACCAGTTTGACAATTTTCCATTGCCCAACACTGGACCTCTCGGAATTAGATAATCAATTAGTGCTGTGGACCCATGACTCTGGGTGAGACTATCCTTAAATATATCTCCAGCCCTCTTCGGCCAACAGACTGAAGAGCCTTTTTATCAGTTTAAACTGGATTTGAAACCATGTCACAAGAGTGAAAGGGCAGAGGTGCCTCGTCACCCATAGGGTTGAATTGTCACAGGGGTGCAGTACTTTTTCCAGTGGGAACGATAGAGATGGAGCCTCTGCATTCAACACCTCTAATATACCGGATATACCGTATCTGGGTACAGGAAACTCTCGATTTACCAGCACCTAAATAACCGGAAATCTCGGTTAACTGGCAAAATTCAGGAGTAGGTTCAGGTAAGTTTTATTAATTGCCTTCCTCGATCTGTTGCTGTGCAAGGGTGTGGCTGCAGCTGTTGCTAAGCTACAGAAATGCTTGGAACTTGTGGCCATTGTTCTGCACCTGTTGCTAAACAACAGGGTTTGTTGCTTTATATGGAGCTCTCAGCTCTCCGTATCTTTTACTATAGCTCTCGGTTATCTGGAATTTTTGATGAACCGGCACCGGATAAAAAAAAGTGTTTCCTGTACTGGGTTGTCCTCTATATTTAGATCTTAATATGCAGTTTGTGCCCATCAACAAAGGCCTCCAATTCCTGGATTTACAGGTTAACTATTCTGTCCATAGGTGAAGTGATGAGAGGCACGAGCTCACAGCTGAGTGGAATTAGATTAATTTTGATACAGCACAGATAACTGGTTCCTGTGTTCAGTTTGAATGAACACATTTGTCGTCCTTCCAGGTTTCATTTCACTTGAGTCAGAGGTACAGCTGTGCCTTCTAGTCTTGTGGTTTGCGTCTGCAGTTTATTCCCTGCTCCCCCGCGGGAGCTGATTCTCGCAAGGGTACAGTGAGTGGGTGCCAGCTGCCCTCCGCTACCGATGGGGCAAGTTTTCATGTTAATCCAGACTGAGGTCCAGTAGGCTATTCAACTACAAAGGGCATCACAGCTGGACTGAATCCTTTCTTCACTCATTGTCCATTGAAATGCACTTTCCAGGAGAGGTTTCTGGACAGTGATCGGCAATCCTGATTGATTTTTTTCCCCTCCCCCACCACAGGATGCTGAAGTAGCATGCCCGCTGCCCAGTTCAGTTTGACAAATGGAATCGGCATGATCTCTTATCACAGTCCTGATGCAGCTACTTGTCTCGCTACAGATTTTATATCTCCTAAAACATAAGGCTGTGCTTCCCTGATGGCTCAAGCAGTGGGGCCTAAGTTATATGGACCAGGAAGGTCCCAGCTTCAACCCCTAGTCTGTGCTGGGTTCAGTGATTTCAGCCAGGGTGTTGGTAAGGGGCCTGCAACTGGGCTAGGCTTCCTGCTCCCAGATTGGCATCCTGTGACCCTGCTGAAAAGTGCATGTATGTGGACATCAGAGGATCAGCTGAAATGCCCCGATGGAGGAAAAGCCTGTCAACAGTTAAAATCTTGTATGTGAATAGTTACTTGGGTGAGGTCTCTGGATGGCTGCAATGCCTGTGGAACCATACGGTCAGTGCTTTCAGGGGAGAGGAGACAGTTGGGGAAGGGGAGGTGAGTTGTTTGGCGTGGTCTTGGGTTCAATGACCTGTTTCTTTGATTTCAGTCTGTGCAAAGGGCTCTGCTCTCAGCAGGTGTTGATTGACAGCTTGTGATTTTTTTATTAAATTGTTCTGATTAATTTTACTGATTTTTAATTTGCATTTGTCTGAAGATCAGCAAGTTTAGACTAAATACATGTGACCCTAAATGGATTACCAAACAAATTAAAAATGAGTTCTACAAATCCTGCAGGGAGAAAGAAAGAGTTCACTGGAATGAATAAAAGAAAATGCAAAAACACATTAAGGTTGATCAGCGGGCAGAGAGACCTAGAAAGAAGCATAGCAGCTGAGGCTAAACGTAAGAGTAAAACATTCTTTCTGTACCACAACAGCAAGAAGGCGTGAAAATCACGAGATGCAAACTGGCTTGAAACTGAGGATGAACATAAGATAGCAAATATTGTGAATGATTATCTCCTCCAAGTATTCACAAGGCAAGAGATCAGCAACAAACCTTCTTCAAAGCGAAGTGAAATAAAATGCAGTGTAAATGAGGTGGTTGTCCTGGACAAGCTAAAAGCTCAAAACAAATACATCCCCAGAGTTGGGTGGTATTTATCCCAGTGAAGCTGAGAAACCAGGGACGAGATCTATGAGGCACTGACCATCATTGAGGGATTCGATAGGAACTGGAGAGATACCTGTAGATTGGAAGACAACTAATATGTTGCCCATATTCCAAAAGAGAATAAACTATTAGGAGACAGTCATCTGTATGACAGTAACCTAGGTAACAGCAGTCAGCCTGGATTCAGAAGGCGAAGATCCTGCCTGAACAACTTCCTTGATTTGCTCAAAGTGACATCCCAAGTGGACTGCAGAAAGCCCTATGACGTGGTGTACTTTGGCCTTCTAAAAGCTTTTGATGATGATCCATATGAAAGGCTGTTAGGATCCAGGGTAAATGTGGAATATATTTCTTTAAATTATCGAAGTAGAACAGGGGGACACAGATTCAAACTAGTAAAAGATAATTTTAGGACGGATATCTTCATACAAAGAGTAATTGATGTGTGAAATAGACCTTCAGATAGAGTAATGGAGGCAAAAGCCCTGGATCATTTAACAAGTAATTGAATGCTACAATGGGGGGGGGGGGGGGGGGTGCGCTTTAGGTTCTTTTTGGATTAATGAATTAAGATGGGCCAAATGGACTTCCTAATCTCTACTTATCTTGTGATTTTAAACTATTTGGCTTTGGCTGCATTCACTCCATTCATCACCACCTCTTCAGGAGCTGGTCAGCAGAGAGTTGAGAATCCGAGAAACCTTCCTGGGCAGTTCTGCATGGGACTGTTTCAGTACTGCTCTGGGTTTGTTTCAGCAGGAACTACAAATCCAGCATCGGATGTAAAGGGAAATAAAATATTTATCATGTTAATAACTGAAAAGGGTTCCGTGGAAGGGAGAGAAAAATAAAGTATTGAGCAAATAGAAAAAAACCACCATGAGAAAAAGCACAAAAAAATTGCAATGTAAATAATTGAGAATAAGGTTTTTCCGTGCAAAGAACAAAGTTACTTACATTTTAACTAATGAGAATCCAACTTGGTGCAGAAATGATGAGCTGCCTTTGTAACCAATGTTACTTATGTTGTCAATTAACCCTATCTACTAATTATTAGTGATGCTAACTATGATTCTAACATTAATAAATAATGGTTAGTTCAGGACTTTGTTGTTTGACTTCTTTGATAATTGGGAAGGGTTAATTTATTCACTCAGTTTATGTGGATCCCGATGGGAGGTTGGTGGTGTAAATGCTAATATATTCCAAACTAGTTGATGTAGGAGTTTGGAGAGCTAAATTTAGGCGTCATTAACTCCTAGGCGTCAACTGGAACTGAGCCACTGTTGAGAGCCGATTTTACCAAAAGAAAAGCTCCACCTTAACAGTGATTACACGGGCGCTGTACCAACTGTTTATTTTTATAACAACTGAGAACATTGAATAACCGTAACATGAGGCATCAACTGGTTAAATGTCCAGTTCACATTAATAATGTCACGAACTTTGTAAAGAGGGCCACAACCCCAGCCAGTAACTCCTCAAGGGACACTCAGGAATGCTGCAATACACTGCACCGTGGAGTGATGGGTCTGGGGTCCACACCTACGATTCCCCCACACAGCGAGCTGCTGGTTTCAGTCATGCTGCTGCAGGCATTTGCCAAGTGGAGGGCAGGGCCTTTGATAGCAGGAAGAGTAAAACTACAGTAAAACATAGTTCTATTTTAATAGGACCCTTTTACTCTCTATAAGGAAGCTGGGATAACCCTGCCTCCGAACAGCCTCTCACTGCCTTTGTCTAGGGAAGGAACACATTGAATCCTAGCTTGATTAAAATTCCACAGCCGGTCAGGCCTTGAATAAAGGCCATAGTGCAGCAAATCTGTTGGGGAACCCAGGTGATGGGGAGGAGGGGGGAAATGACTGTATTCTGAGTATTAGTGGCCTGAGCGACTTCCCTGTGTCCCAATCCAACCCACTTAAATTTTCAACCAATCTGTATCCTTACTGCCCTATTAAGTTAGACTAGATACAGTTCAGTTTGTCGTGCTATCGCAACAATATCCCTATGTCCTTTGGAACAGTATGTTAATGACTAGGCTCAATGAATCAGGTACGAGATCAATGCAGACGAGACCCAGTGTTCACAGTATTGGACCACGACCAATCAGACCCAATGAATGCAGTACTAGACCACATCCAATCGGACTGAATGAGTGCAGTACTAGATCACAATAACAATTTGCATTGATCTAGCACCTTTAACATAGTAAAATGTCCCAAGGAGCTTCACAGGTATGTTATTAAACAAAATTTGATACCAAACCACATACCGAGATATTGGGACAGGTGAGCAAAAACTTGGTCAAAGAGGTAAGTTTTCAGGAATGTCTTAAAGGTGGAGAGAGAGGTTGTGGGAGGAAATTCCAGAGCTTAGGGCCTAGGCAGCTGAAGGCACAGCCACCAATGGTGGGGCGATTAAAATCGGGGATGTGTGAGAAGCCAGAATTAAGAGGAATGCAGAGAGGAGAGTTGTGGGGCTGGAGAAGGTTACAGAGATAGAGAGGGGCGAGGCCATGGAGCGATTTGTAAACCAGGATGAAAATTTTAAAACTGAGGTGTTGCTAGACCAGTAGCCGATGTAGGTCAGTGAGCACAGGGGTGATGGGTGAACGGGATTTAGGACAGCAGAGTTTTGGATGAGCTCAGGTTTATGAAGGGTGGAAGGCGGGAGGTTGGCCAGAAAAGTATTGGAAGTCAAGTCTAGAGGTAACAGACCTGGATGAGGGTTTCAGCAGCACATGAGCTGAGGCAGAGATGGAGAAGTGCGATGTTATGGAGATGGAAGTAGGCGGTTTTGGTGATGGAGCAGATATGGGGTCGGAAGCTCAGCTTGGGGTTAAATAGGATGCCAAGGTTGCAAACAGTCTGGTTCAGCCTCCAATAATGGCCAGCGAGAGGGATGGAGTTGGTGGCTAGGGAACAGCCAATTAGACCACATCTAATCAGACTGTATGAGCACAGTACTAGACCACAGCTGACCAGACCCAATGCACGAGCAGTAGACCATGCCATCAGACCCAATGTGTGCATTACTAGCCCACATCAAACCAGGTCTGTGCAGTTCTGGACCACATCTGACCAACGAGTTGGAAATTTTTTCAGTCAAAATATAAAATTGATATGAATTTCATTTGCCACAGCTCAATCTGCGTAATTAGAAGAATTTTAGCACAAGGTTCAAGTTAAGTAGGATACAGAGTTATCTAAAGCCCACAAGGTGGGTTTGGATGAAGAAGGCTATTCAGCCCATTTAATTTTGTCCTTCCAGAATATCGACTCTACCACCTCCCATTTACACCATTTAGCTGTTTCTTAAATCAGTCCCAGGGTCCTGCCTCAAACACACTTCCTGGTAACCTGTGAAATCCATACAATACAGTGGAATTTATAATATGGCCCAGGAGCCATTTGCAGCCTGAGTCACTGGACAGACCCACTGCTCTATCTACCTTAGGGGCTCTGTTCAAAAACTGGAGAGTATCATCAGAGCTGGGATTCAGTGCTGTTCCCTCCTCCTGTTGGCCAGTGACTGAAAGTGAACAGGATGCTATTCGGAGGTGGGGTTGTCCCAGAATCCATAACATGGGTTCAAAGGCCTTATTGTGGGACCCAGAGAACTAATGGAACTATCCATTTTCTTGGCTTTCTCCTCTCCCCATGAGCAGAACCCTACCATTTGGGGGGGAATCACAGGTGTCCCTTTGTTCCCTGGTATAGCGTTCCTAAGAAAAGCCCTCGACAGACACGGAAAAACACTGACATGAAAGAATTTGACAGATTCTTATTGAACATCTTGCTATCAAAGGGTTTCACAAAAGAGTTTTCCACTAAAAATTCTGAAATAGACAATAGGCAAAAGATCACCACGGTGTCGCCTTTAAGATTACAATGTGGGACAAATACTTCCAGCAAGTTTTACAATTTCTGCAGCTGTTAATTACATACTGGGCTGTTCCCTGCAGCTGAGGGAGCAAGCATGTTAGGCGAGAGCTTGGATTTACCTCGACAATTCTGAAAAATTAGTGACAATGAAAGACCAAATCAAAAAGTTTTAAAACTGTACATGTAAATACATTCAAAGTGTTAACTGTGAGCGACAATTACAACTAGAATCATTAAACAAACAATAAATACTTGCAATAACTGACCCATCAATTGGGCATTTTTCAACTTATTTGACAAATCTGATAGTCAGTTAGGTGTGTATCTACCCTGATCGGTCATCCCTCACACTCTGCCTCCACAGCGGGTTACTCTCCAGGTAGTCCTGCCTTCCACTCACCTTGGCTGATCCAGTGAAACAGCATTTCTGTGGTTTTCCCTCAAATTTACCCCCCCTTCCTCTGAAAGCGCTGACTCTTGATGCAGTACAGGTTCCATGGGCAATGGCCACCCTTCAGCACCTTGCCCTTGATCATAGAGGGCATCACAGTCGAGCTCGACCCTTTCCTCCGCTAACATCCCAGACTCTTGCCGGCAGGGGTTAGTGGAGTGTGATCAGGAGCGGGACACCTGACAGATAACCTCTTTCACGCCTCCCCCCACCTAACAGCACAATGCCAATTGTAGTGCCCTTGTACTGCCACCCTAGCTGAGATCAGCTAGCTAGCTCCGCGCAGACCGGGGATTGAATCCGAGACCTTCCTGGTCACACCAGAGGTGCACTTACGCAGCCACCAGGGGGAGCATTTTAATTTTATTGTAATTTAAGTACTTTGTTCCTCTGTTGAATCCTAAAACTACTGGGATCACTACTCCCCACAGTCTAATCATTTTTATATTTAGTGCTTACCAGGGTGTTGCTGGTGAATGTAACAATGTTCCACCTTTGCACCGATGTTGGCCTCAAATAATAATGGGTCAGGTGCTGTAAAACATTCCTACTCTGCCTCATCCCAACCCCTAATCCACCATTGTGACCTTTCCACACCAGCCATCCTTGTGGTCTCTGAATCGCTCATT
The DNA here is from genome assembly GCF_052327205.1 of Somniosus microcephalus. Taxonomy (NCBI): domain Eukaryota; kingdom Metazoa; phylum Chordata; class Chondrichthyes; order Squaliformes; family Somniosidae; genus Somniosus; species Somniosus microcephalus. The sequence continues at coordinate 44,082,821 of NC_140999.1, read as the reverse complement.
GCTTCTAAAGGTGGAGAAACCTTTTGTGGAGCCTTTTAATAAAGTGGGTTAAGAACACCTGGAGCTTACTTCACCCGGAAGCCTTACAGCCTCCAGTCAGTGGTGGATTTTTATCCAGTGACGCCTGTCGTAAAGCAGGTGCATGTCGGGTGAGGGGAGAATAGAGCCTGGTTGTGATACCTCCACAGTGGAATATCCTGCTGACACTTGCTGCCTAGTCTAATGTATGACGAATGGCCACAGTTGCAGTGCTGGAGGGAGGCTGGTACCTACGGAACCCACAACACAGCGATAGTCAGTGCTTCAGGAGATATGGGGATGGGAGGAATTGGAGATACGAAATGATTCCCCCACGTCTATGCGAAGGGTACTCTTTTGGCAATAAAATTATGACCACATACCCCACACATTTTTCATGAGACAGTGTGACACCTAAAGCCCCATGTCATGTTAAAATGGCCTGATTAATAGAGTTCAGATGAATTCAGGTCCAGTGTCTGCTGCCTGAATCCTGGAGTCAGTGGCAGAGAGTGAAAGTCAAGTTTTTATAATCATCAACCCCAGTCACATATTTCAAAAGAACTTTCTTGTCATGAACTTCATCCATTTTTTTCTGAATTCCAGCCTATGATGTGAAGCTTCTTAATTTCCTAAAACAGAAAGATAATTAGATCATTCTTTGGTCAAAATTCTTATTAATATTTCAATAATCCTTATTGAATTCCTATATTCAAGCCTGAACTTCAATATTTAATGTTGGAATTGTCAGCTTCCCTGGTGGCAGACTTGCTGCTACACAGACCAAGAAGATCCCAATAACAGGACCAAAATTAAACAGTTTCCCATTTCCCACTCCCTGCCTCACAATTTTCTTGCTATTCCCCAAGCTGGTGAGCGGAATAATCAGCCATGGTTCCTGCTCATTATCACTATGCAGTGACTTCTGCTGGGAAATGCATAGGTGCGGATGTTTGGTAGGGGCAGGATTGGGTCAGCTGTGATGCCCCCACAGTGGAATATCCTGACAACATTCACTGTCTAGGCTCACACATAAAAAATGGCCACATCAGTGAAGTACCAGAGGTCAGACAGAACCAGTTCGATGGATAGGACTAGGCGGGAGGGGGGAATGGCCAATAAGATCAGGATATCTTTTATACGCATCTGTGCCCATTCATTTTGCCATGTAGCACTGGGCTGTGGGGCTTTATTTTAAATTGCCCCAACCTACATTTTGCTCAGAATTTAAAACTTTATTTTTAATCTGGAAGAACTTTTTCCTTAAACGATAATGTATCTTAACATGTTTTTGAATTATATAATTTAGAAATCGTGCTGATCTGATTACATAGAATGTACAGTACATAAACAGGCCATTTGGCCCAACTGGTCTATGCTGGTGTTTATGCTCCACACAAGCCTCCTCCCATCCCTCTTCATCTCACTCGATCAACATATCCTTCTATTCCTTTCTCTCTCATGTACTTATCTGCATCTCTGCTGATTAGGTAAGGAAAGTCTCGATTCTCTGATTTGTATGGAATGTATTTCTGAAGTAATTCTGATCAGAGAGACACACAATGGTGCAGAGCTGTGGCTTGGGGGTATGGATTACAGCTCGGAGTTTCCCGCCCACTCAGATACAGATTACAAGAGGCATTGAGGAATGGGAACAGCTGTCAGGTTCTTTGCTGAGAAAATCATTGGGGAATTTCCCTCGGCCTTTTTCTCGGGAGCCAGCAGAACACCAGGGAAGCAGCAAGAGAGGCACTGCAGCAGGACAACCATCTGGGTGGAGGGACATGAAGAGAAGAAAATACAGAAGGTGTAAAACAGTGTCCAATTCCAACAATTTCGGAGCACTGGAATTCAAAATATTTGTGAAAAGACACTGATATGTGATTAGGCGCTCCCTGCTGATCGCGCTGAGTACCACAGGATTACTCCTCCTCACAGCACCATCAAAATCCTTTAATACTGCCAAGGACTTAAAATAACTAAGACTTAAAGTGACGAATAGAAGAATGCTGGATTGAGAATAAGATTTAGAAAATATTAAGGCCTAGAAATTCAGTTGGGCACGCCAGCCGTTAGCGCCTTAGGGGGAGTAGATCTCGAGCGCTAGGCGCTTATCGCCCAGGCGCAGCGCGATCTGCGCCTCTCCCCAACTTCAGGACACATTTAGCGCCGGCGCAAAGTCTTAGCGCGCGCCCTGCTGCGCGCGCAGATCATGACGTCATTTAATAGTGCAACGCCCTTTGCGCGCCCCAAACCGGAACTTCACTTCACTGTGCGCCGGGCGTCCCGAGCGACTGTGAAGTGGAACGGTACACAGGCCAGCCGGGCCGGGGGGAGCGCTAATTAAAGGGCACTTACCCAGCAGTATAAAGGCCAGCCATTTTGCAGCATTCACTCTTGTGCAACGGTTTTTTGGACAGAGACCAAGGAGGAGAGTTTACTGGTTTGGACCAACACTTGGACAGGTATTTTTGGCTCAGGCCAGAGCTTACCAATTATCTTAGCCTTCATTCAGAGCTCAGTGTTTGCCAGCATATAATGGGGGCTGCATTGGGTGGCAACGCTGAATTTCAGCCTTATGCCAGAAGGGCTTACAGACGCCGTGAGAGAGTGGCAGCCCTGGCTAGACGCAGAGGGGGCAACAGGCGTCGCCAACTGAGGCCTTACCCACGCAGGGTATACCGCCAGCAGACCTCCTATCTGACCATGTCTGCCGCGATGTGTGTTAGGAGGCTGCGATTCCGAAGGGAGGTGGTTACAGACATCTGCCGGCTGCTTCAGAGAGATCTGCAGCCACAGCTGATGCGCAGGACGTCTCTGTCGGTGGCAGTGAAGGTGACGGTGGCTCTCAACTTCTATGCCTCCGGCTCCTTCCAATCCGCTACTGGGGACATCGCTAACATCTCCCAGTTCGCCGTGCATTGCTGCATCCGCCAGGTGACCAAAGCCCTTTTCAGAAGGAGACATCAATTCATCTCCTTCCCCATGACCCTGGACAAGCAGCAGCAGCGTGCAGTGGGGTTTGCAAGAATAGCGGGCTTCCCCATGGTGCAGGGCACCATTGACTGCACGCATGTGGCTTTGCGGGCACCTCTTGAGCATGCCGAGGATTACCGCAACCAGAAGGGCTACCATTCCCTCAATGTACAGCTGGTGTGTGACCACAGGCAGCGCATCCTAGCTGTCAATGCCCACTTTCCAGGCAGCAGCCACGATGCCTTTATCCTGCGACAGACAACTGTGGCTGACATGTTCCAGGCACAGCCTCCCCCAAGAGGATGGCTTATCGGGGACAAAGGCTATCCTTTGTGTACCTGGCTCATGACCCCGCTCCGCGCGCCCACGACCCCTGCTGAAGAGGCATACAACGAGAGCCATCAAGCGACGAGGAGCCTCATAGAACAAACAATCGGCGTGCTCAAGCAACGGTTCCGCTGTCTCGACCGCTCCGGGGGAGCCCTCCAGTATTCGCAGGATCGAGTCTCCCAATTCGTCGTCGTTTGCTGCATGCTGCACAACCTGGCTATCCGCAGGACTCAGGCACTGCCACCTCACGTTGGACCACCACCTCAGGAGGAGGAGCATGAGGATGACGAGGACGAGGAGTACCAGCCCAGGAGGGACGCACAAGGTCCAAGGGCCGCCCGTCGTCGGCTTATTGAACGTCACTTCTAGGCCCCCTGTCAGGGAATGGCTTGTGCCAATGATAGAACATGATTGCAGCCGCTCCGCAAGCCCTCAGCTGGTTAAGGCAACAAACACTTCAAAGATCAAACATGGACAATGTGAATAAATAAAATGCTTTATTGTACAAACTCTGGGCCCTTCCCACATGAAAACCAAAAACAGAGGAAACCCCCAAAAAACACTCCAACACATTACTCGCTCCCACAACGTGGGGAGGATTAACAAAATAGGGCAACTAAAATGGCCGTCATTCTCGGCCTTCGTCCAAAACAAACATCACATCATCGGCCTTCAAAAAACAAACATCCAATTCTCGGCCTCAAGAAACAAACACAAATGGCCACACATTCGACTATTTGGCCCGCTAGGGCGATGCCTTGGCCATCTTTGGGTGGCCCCTGCCCGCCCTGCTGCTCCGCCTCAAAGTAAGGCCATTGGCTGCTGCAAGGCTGGGGGCAGGCTCCTGAGGGGCACATGTCGTGACGGCAGATGCCCTCGGGGGTCGGCCTAGTCGAGGTCTGGGCGTCGAGCGGCCGGCTGTTGATTGCTGCAGCTGTGGCTGGCCAGCATCAGTCGCTGCAGCAGCTCCTGGCAGCTCCACTGGGGGAGTGGCAGTGGCGGCTGGAGGAATGGCAGCAAGCTGGCGGATGGCAGGTGCTCGCTGGTCGCCTGAGACACTGGCACTCGCCCGGGCCAGCACTGCAGCATGCGCACCAATCTGCCGAGGGACAGACCGATGTGCTGCTGCAGCGCGCCGGGTGCCCTGGCGATGCCTGGCTGACACAGCGAGTGTGGCAGCAGTGAGTGCCCGTGTTGACCTGTTCACTGACCGCAGCAGAGCAGCCAGTGACTGGATGGCACCACTAATCACCTGGCCAGTCGCTGAAAGATCTGCCCGGTATTCCGCCCGACTGGTGGCCTCTAAGGACCCGAACTCGGCCACACTCCGAGAGAGGGAATCGATGGACTCAGGCAACCGTGCCACTGCCGCCATGAGCTCCATGTGCCGGCGCTCCGAGTCCGCGGACAAGTCTTCGAGGCGTTCCATCTCCTCGGCGAAGAGCATCTCCTGACTGGAGGCCGGACTCTCCCCCTGGGGAGAAGGCCGCCGAGCTGGCCGACCCTTCCTGCGTTGCTGGAGGCCGCTGGGCCCAGCAATTGGACTCCCCTCCGACGCATCCCCCCTCTGGGGAGAAGGCCGCCGAGCTTCCACCCCCCTCCCGCCTTTCTGCAGCACGCAGGTCCCAGGAGCTCCCCTCCCCTTCGACACTTCCGCCACGCTGCCCTCCAGGGAAGACGTGACCCCTACATTGGCCTGGGTGGCCGCGGCTGAGGGTTCCCCTGATGGGCCGCCTTCCTCTTGCTCCTCCTCCTGCTCCTCCTCGGAGGGTCTGTCACTGGCAAGTTGAGGGGCCTCCTCTTGACCATCTGAAAGCAGGAAGGCACAAGAGTAGCTTTAGAGTGAGGAGAGGGCGTCAGTGCGGGATGCATGAGTGGTGGCATTCAGCGCATTGGTCGGACAGTGGCAAAGGATGTAGATCTGATGCGCAAGTGGGACGAGAGAGGTGCAAAAGGTGATGTCCTTACCATTGCTTCCCAGAACAGGGTCGGCATCTCCACATGGAACGGGCCCAATCACCCGGCCACCCATGAGGCGCTCCACGCGATGTTGCAGGTCGGTGAGTGGCTGGATTTGGGGTCGTCCTCCCCCGGTCGCAGTCCGGCTCTTGCGATTATTCACCAGCTTGGCCTGCAAGAGAAAGGACGGCCTCTAAGTACAGTGTGTCGCCGTGATCTTGTGTGCACTGCCTCCCATGGTGGAATAGCCTGGCCAGTGTGTCGCCATGATCTGCTGTGCACTGCCTCCCATGGTGGAATAGCCTGGCCAGTGTGTCGCCATGATCTGCTGTGCACTGCCTCCCATGGTGGAATAGCCTGGCCAGTGTGACGCCATGATCTGCTGTGCACTGCCTCCCATGATGGAATAGCCTGGCCAGTGTGTTGCCATGATCTGGTGTGCACTGCCTCCCATGGTGGAATAGCCTGGCCAGTGTGTCGCCATGATCTGCTGTGCACTGCCTCCCATGGTGGAATAGCCTGGCCAGTGTGTCGCCATGATCTGCTGTGCACTGCCTCCCATGGTGGAATAGCCTGGCCAGTGTGACGCCATGATCTGCTGTGCACTGCCTCCCATGGTGGAATAGCCTGGCCAGTGTGTCGCCATGATCTGGTGTGCACTGCCTCCCATGGTGGAATAGCCTGGCCAGTGTGTTGCCATGATCTGCTGTGCACTGCCTCCCATGGTGGAATAGCCTGGCCAGTGTGTCGCCATGATCTGCTGTGCACTGCCTCCCATGGTGGAATAGCCTGGCCAGTGTGTCGCCATGATCTGGTGTGCACTGCCTCCCATGGTGGAATAGCCTGGCCAGTGTGTCGCCATGATCTGCTGTGCACTGCCTCCCATGGTGGAATAGCCTGGCCAGTGTGTCGCCATGATCTGCTGTGCACTGCCTCCCATGGTGGAATAGCCTGGCCAGTGTGACGCCATGATCTGCTGTGCACTGCCTCCCATGGTGGAATAGCCTGGCCAGTGTGTCGCCATGATCTGGTGTGCACTGCCTCCCATGGTGGAATAGCCTGGCCAGTGTGTCGCCATGATCTGCTGTGCACTGCCTCCCATGGTGGAATAGCTTGGCCAGTGTGTTCAGTGCAGAATGTGCAATTGATGCTCATGCCTGTGCCATAGCTGCTGGATGAAGGCTGGCCATTAGAGCTTTCAGGTCCCTTTGCCCATAATGTGAGGTGCACATGCAAGGATGAGGAGGTCATTGGAAAGGGTACTCACCCTGACAATGCGTGTGAGGTCATTTAACTTTTTGCGGCATTGGGCACCGGTCCTGGGGACGTCGCTGTTGGCTGACAGCTTGCTGGCGACATGCCTCCAGGCTCTCCTGTAGACGCGGACCGTCGCCTTCTTGCCATTGTCCGGGTACAAAACATGGCGCCTCTTCTCCACAGCAGCAAGCAGCACACTCAGATCACGCTCTGAGAAGCGCTGCGCACGTTCACGGGCCTTCTCCATGTCTTCAGGTGCTATTTGGGTCCAGCAGCAGTGTTCAGGCCTAGCTGGAGGGCTCCACTATCCAGGGCGTGGCAGCAGACACAGTCGACCCTTCCCCCTTAAGAGCTGGCCGGCGCCAGGGTGTCTGCTGTCAGTCACGAGATGGCTGCACCTGCGCTGCGCCCGGCCTCGGCGCTATCGATCACCACCTCCGGCTTAGCGCCCAAAGAGAGGCGTCCAACAGCAGTTTTAGCGCTCGCCCGAACTAGTAGGGCGAAGCTAATGAATATCGGAGAAGTGGCCTAGATTTGGCGGCGGCCGCAAACTTTAGCGGACGTCCCACTTTAGCGCCCCAAAAGTGGCGTCAATGAATTTCTAGGCCTAAATCTACATCAACTCTCAAACTCTAAAATCTGGGTTTAAAGTGGCAAACTCGCTTAAAAACAATTTATGTAACACGCTCAGCGTAGAAAACATCTGAAGGCACTCTAAAAAGGAAGAGACAAAAATAGATGAAGGAATGGGGGCCAAGCCATGGTGGGAGAGTTAGGATACAAAGCTTGATTAAACAGATGGGCTTTGAGAAGATTATTAAAGGTTTAGGCAAGAAGAGAAGTGAGACGGCGGGGTTTAGGGAGGGAGTTTCAGAGAGCAGGGCTTCATAGCAAGTATGCAGAGGGATCTCTGGGCTGGATTTAAACAAGACCCCACAGATGAAAGGACAGTCGTCACCAGCTTCAAAGTGTAACTTTAATGGGGGGATGCGAGTTCAGGGCACAAGGGATGTGATATAAATATGAAGAAGTTTAAATTTCAATAAGTTAGGTTTTCAGATATAACCCCACTTTTTCTGCATTTGCACCCTCACTCTCAGTTTCACAATAGAATGATACAGCACAGAAGGAGGCAATTCAGCACATCGTGCCTGTGCCCACTCCAAGTACTACAGGGTACAGACCTTTACTCCTCTTCAGCTGCAGCTCCAGATCTGAGTTAGAGAGAAGAAAAATCTCATTAGCTCCTACACAGCCAAGCTACAAAAATGCCATCTAAAATCTAACGTTATTTTCCTCTGTCAGATATTGACTGGCTTGCTGGGCACTTTCAACATTCTCTGGTTTTATCTTGGCTCCCCACCACCTCACTTCAAATTAATCTTCAGATGGTTACTGTTTCCTCACAGATTGTGTGAAAAATCTATAAACTTTTAAAATAACTATCACCTGTTTTTCTCAGTCACGGACTGTTCATCCTCTGTCCTGTAAAAAACGCAAATAATTTCATTAATAAACAGAAATGCTGTCTTACTGCACAGGACAGTCACTGCTGAATCGGTTACATCAGCAACTTCTACTCATTTTCTTACCCACCCCCCCTTCCCACCCCGAGCTAAATGTTCTTCCCTAGAAAATACACAGTTACTGAAATTCATCCCTTCCACTGTCTCTCATGGAGTAGAGAGGTGAAATTCAATAGGGTCTCCACCCCCCCCCACCCCACCTCACCTACTGCCCAGTGACCCCTGTTATTGTGGCCTTTGGGTGAGGGGCAGGTTCAGGATTGGCTGTGTCCATGTGCTGGCACTTTCCCTCTACATTTGAATAGCCTGCTGACACTCGCTGTCTCGGCTCATCACAATGTGGCCACTTGTGTGAGGTATTGGAAGAGTGCGAATGCCCAAGGAATCTGTCTCCCAGCTGGAGTCAGGACAGGAGGGGAGAAAACTGGAGGAGAAGATATTCAGACAAATGGACCTGCTAGAAGCTGATTTTACCAGCCCTGCACCTGGCAGCAAATCCACGAAAATGGGGCCAAAATTTCTTATGTAGGAATAGAAAACACATCATCAAATGAAAGTAAAACATACATAACAGCCTTTAATGAAAAACAGTTCAAAAATTCTCAACTGAAAGTGAGGTGATGAAAGGAGTAGTTCAGAGTATTTACCTGGGCCTCCTAGCTTTGATTCTTTCTTCCTCAAATCTGAAAGATAGAAAGACTGGGATTTATCCAGTAACTTATCACGTCTCCGAAACTTCCCAAATCACTTCACACACAACAATCCACTTTCAAGTGTTGTTATGCAGGTAAATTCAGCAGCCATTTTGAGTACAGCAAGGGTCCCAAGAACATCAATGAAATTGATCTATTTTTGGTGGTGTTGGTTGAGCGAGGACACCAGAATTCTTTTAAATTCATTCTCTGGATGTAGGTGTTGCCGGCATTTATTGCCCATCCCTAGTTGCAATGAGGAGGCGGCTTGCTAGGTCACTTCAGAGGGCAGCCATTAATGTGGGACGAAAGTCACATAAAGGCCAGATGGTAGGTTTCTTTCCCAAAAGGACATTAGTGAACCAAATGGGTCATGGTCACTTTTACTGAGACCAGCTTTGTATTTAAAACTGAATTCAATTTCTCAAAATGCCCTGGTGGGTTTTGAACGCGCTTGTCTGAATTATTAGTCCAGCCTCTGGATTACTACAACCACTATGTTACTGTAGCCCATGTCAAACCATACCGAACCAGTGGAACAGACAGTATAACGGCTCCCCTGAAAGATGGCACCTCCAACAATGTAGCACTCCCTCTACATAGCACTGAAATATCAGCTTAGATTATGTTCAAATCCTGCAGTGGGGCTTTCTTGCACAACCTCTGACTCAGAGCTGAGAATCCTACCAGCAGAGCCAAAGTGTCAGCTCTAAGGGAGATCACATTGGAAGAAAATAAAACTACAAGTTTATTGAATAACAATGTTCATTTAATAATTTTTAATCACCCTCCAATATTCTTCCCCCTCCCATAAAGGCACTAACTCTTGTTGGGACACAGTTCCGGAGGATTCGGGCAGCTTTCTGTACCTTGTCCAGGAGGCTATTCTTCATAAGTGAGCCTAGACAGGGAGTCTTTGGCAATATGGTTCTCTGTAAACTTTCATGCCAATAAAGCATTTGAATTGGAATTGGAATTGGAGTATCGGCAGGGGATTCAATCCTGTCCACAGCCAATGTCCACACACTGGCACATTCCAGCAGGGATCATTAGATCCTTTGTGTAAGAGCATAGAAAGTGATATTCAATCAAAGGGGCATCACAATGGAGCCTGATTCTACCCTCACCCAACAGCCACACACCTCCACATAATGCAGGGGTCACTGGACAGACATTTGGAGTGGGGACCTTGGCTGATTCCCCATCTCCATAGCCCAGGCACTGAAGCCAATTGGGGCACTTTTACTGCTCCTCCAGCAGATAACCCCTAATTCAACACAGACTAGGGACTGACCCTGCAACCTTCTGGTCTCTATAGCTCAGTATCACACTGGGCAATGTATTGAAAACTGAGACACTGGAAAGAGACTTCAGGAGATTTTTAAACCAAGAAGGAAAAAGTCTTTAAAGTCCATTTGACTGCGAATGAAGCCGAGTGCCAGAGGGCCCGGGCTCGACCAGTGTTGATACGTACTGTAAAACGCACTCCGGGATCTGCACCTGCTCCATGGGAATGACCTGCTCCAGTTCTGAGAGGGTGTGAGCGTACTGAATCTTACTCATGAACTTAAAACTGAAAAAAAAACAGGACAGAAACACATCAATTAAAGAAAAATCTGCACAGATAACTCCAGAGATTAGCGATGTACTTCAGCAACAACACTACACAATCTTTATTTTCCAGTATCTCTGGCCCTCAGACAACATCCTGATGTCTCCCTGAAGGATGTTGATAATAGAGTCGACTATAATCCTTGGAATACTGACCCATCCTATATCCTAGTGGTGTTTCTTCCTTGTTTCTTCAATAGGGGCATTTTCTAGTTTTCTCTTTTTTTGCTTTGTCTGTCTGGCTATACATCACGGCAGCCGAGGGAGCAGCAACACAGCCATTGCCAATACCCCGTTAGTGGCTGTCAGAATGCACCAGAGACCCAACAAGCTTAACTCTCCCTGATGACTCCCTCCCCCAGGCCTGACTCTCCCTGATGACCCCCCCCCCCCCCCACCACAGGCCTGACTCTCTCTGATGCCCCCCAGGCCTGACTCTCCCTGATGACCACCCCCCCACCCCCAGGCCTGACTCTCCCTGATGCCCCCCCAGGCCTGACTCTTCCTGATGCCCCCCCCCAGGCCTGAATCTCCCTGATGCCCCCCAGGCCTGACTCTCTCTGATGACCCCCCCCCCCCAGATGCCCCCCCCAGGCCTGAATCTCCCTGATGCCCCCCAGGCCTGACTCTCTCTGATGACCCCCCCCCCCCCCAGATGCCCCCCCCAGGCCTGAATCTCCCTGATGCCCCCCAGGCCTGACTCTCCCTGATGACCCCCCCCAGGCCTGACTCTTCCTGATGACCCCCCCAACCCCAGGCCTGACTCTCCCTGATGAACCCCTCCAGGCCTGACTCTCTCTGATGACCCCCCCCCCCCCACCCCCAGGCCTGACTCTCTCTGATGACCCCCCCCCCCACCCCCAAGCCTGACTCTCACTGATGACCCCTCCACCCCCAGGCCTGACTCTCCCTGATGAACCCCCCCAGGCCTGACTCTCTCTGATGACCCCCCCACCCCCAGGCCTGACTCTCTCTGATGCCCCCCAGGCCTGACTCTCCCTGATGACCCCTCCACCCCCAGGCCTGACTCTCCCTGATGACCCCCCCCCCCCCCCATCGCAGGCCTGACTCTCTCTCCCCTCCCCCAGTAGAAGATGCTGCCACCTTGACACCAGACTTTACTCCTCAGCTCACCAACTAGGCAGAAATAGGATGAGAACTTGTGTCCATCCCCTTTCTATGACATTGAGTGTGAGTGCCCTAACCCTCAGTGTAACAACTGCAGCCCAACCGTGCACCATCCTCTTAGTCAGAAAACCAAATTACTAGCTAGCGATGAACTTGAGACCAGAATTGTGTGTTGGGCTAATGCCTGCTTCTTCAAGTAGGAGTCACTGGGTAGCAGTGAAGAGCAGGAATCCTGGCTGATTTTCCCCCTCCCTACCCCAAGGCACTGGGGGTAACTGTAGCCCCCCTACTGCGACCCAGGCTGAAATCAGCTAACTCAGCACAGGGCAGGGTTCAGATCTATTCTCTATGGCTGAGGAGATCACTATGCTGTCCAGTTACTGACAGAGCCAATGTGTGCGTGTGTGTGGGGATTTTATATTAAGTTTAATATGAATAAGGTCAAATAGACACAAGAGGTAGAATATGTCATAGTTATAACTAGTTACCTAATGAACGGCCTGGAGATTGCCAGCACGGTCCTAATGAACCAGGACGGGTGAACAATTATTAATGACTTCAGGTTCTTCCTTAGCCTGTAGGTGGGAAACAGCAAATCTGTGGTCAGCAGTTGAATTTCACAAAAGACCCCAAATGTAAGTAGAGATGAGGGAGGCCAGTTGGTCTATCTAGCTCAATCGTCCATAGAAACCTTTGCTCTCACATCACAGTATCTAACTGCTCCTTAAATTACTCCATGGTTTTAGTAGGCAAACACAGTAGCTAATTTTCACACAGCAAGGTCCCACAAACAGTACTGAAATGAACTTACTTCATGTGCTTTATAGTGATGCTAGTTGAATGATGAATGGTTCCCAGGGGATGGAGAACACCAGATGCCAATCTTCAAAGAGTATCGGGATCTTTTATGGTTTTAGGTCTCTCTGATGCTGCACTCCCTCAGTACTGCACTGAAGTGTCGGCCGAGATGAGGTGCTCTAGTCCTGGAGGAAGCAAGAACCCACAACCTTCTGGCCCAGGAGACTACCAACTGAGCCAAACTGATAACTTTGCTGGAGAGCAAACAGCGTTGAATCCCAGCTGCGGCCACATCCCACAGCTGGGCAGGCCAGGACTGGAGACCAAAAATTAAATGGAGCAGCCTGTCTGCTGAGGACCACTGGTGAAGAAGAGGTGAGGTGGAAATGGCCTGTGTTGTAAATACCACTGACATGAATGAACCCATGATAGACCCACAGACGGCTCCAGCTTCTGTGAATCCGATTGTATTTTTTCAATAAATATCTCAGCCTGGAAACAAACCTGTGACTAACACATGCTAAATACTATTCACAACTTGTGTGCAATTCTACATCTCTGGATCTTTGTGACTGTAATAATTGTGCGAAGCTTAATAAAATCCTGCAAGGAACCAGTAACAGAAGTTAAATTGTGGTCTTGTTAGCAGCTCAGTTAGAGCAATCAGTGCAGTCTGGTTACTGCAATCAGTGCAGTCTGGTTACAGCAATCAGTGCAGTCTGGTTACAGCAATCAGTGCAGTCTGGTTACAGCAATCAGTGCAGTCTGGTTACAGTAATCAGTGCAGTCTGGTTACAGCAATCAGTGCAGTCTGGTTACAGCAATCAGTGCAGTCTGGTTACAGCACTCAGTGCAGTCTGGTTACAGCAATCAGTGCAGTCTGGTTACTGCAATCAGTGCAGTCTGGTTACAGCAATCAGTGCAGTCTGGTTACAGCAATCAGTGCAGTCTGGTTACAGCAATCAGTGCAGTCTGGTTACAGCAATCAGTGCAGTCTGGTTACAGCAATCAGTGCAGTCTGGTTACAGCAATCAGTGCAGTCTGTTTACAGCAATCAGTGCAGTCTGGTTACAGCAATCAGTGCAGTCTGGTTACAGTAATCAGTGCAGTCTGGTTACAGCAATCAGTGCAGTCTGGTTACAGTAATCAGTGTAGTCTGGTTACAGCAATCAGTGCAGTATGGTTACAGTAATCAGTGCAGTCTGGTTACAGCAATCAGTGCAGTATGGTTACAGCAATCAGTGCAGTCTGGTTACAGTAATCAGTGCAGTCTGGTTACAGCAATCAGTGCAGTATGGTTACAGCAATCAGTGCAGTCTGGTTACAGTAATCAGTGCAGTCTGGTTACAGTAATCAGTGCAGTCTGGTTACAGTAATCAGTGCAGTCTGGTTACAGTAATCAGTGCAGTCTGGTTACAGCAATCAGTGCAGTCTGGTTACAGCAATCAGTGCAGTCTGGTGACAGTAATCAGTGGAGTCTGGTTACAGCAATCAGTGCAGTCTGCTAACAGCAATGAGTGCAGTCTCGTTGCAGCAATCAGTGCAGTCTGGTTACAGCAATCAGTGCAATCCGGTTACAGTAATCAGTGCAGTCTGGTTACAGCAATCAGTGCAGTCTGGTTATTGCAATCAGTGCAGTCTGGTTACAGTAATCAGAGAAGTCTGGTTACAGCAATCAGTGCAGTCTGTTACAGCAATCAGTGCAGTCTGGTTACAGCAATCAGTGCATTCTGGTTACAGTAATCAGTGCAGGCTGGTTACAGCAATCAGTGCAGTCTGGTTACAGGAATCAGTGCAGTCTGGTTACAGCAATCAGTGCAGACTGGTTACAGCAATCAGTGAAGTCTGGTTACAGCAATCAGTGCAGTCTGGTTACAGCAATCAGTGCAGTCTGGTTACAGCAATCAGTGCAGTCTGGTTACAGCAATCAATGCAGTCTGGTTACAGTAATCACTGCAGTCTGGTTACAGCAATCAGTGCAGTCTGGCTACCGCAATCAGAGCACACTGGTTACACTAAGCATTGCAGTCTGGTTACAGGAGTCATTGCAATCTGGTTACAGCAATCATTGCAGTCTGGTTACAGCAATCAGTGCAGTCTGGTATTGTTAATCAGTGCAGTCTAGTTTTATTATTCAGTGCAGTCTGGTTACAATAGTCAGGGCAGTCTGCTATTATTCGTCAGTGCAGTCTATTTTTATTAATCAGTGCAGTCCGGTTACAGTAATCAGTGCAGTCTATTTTTATTAATCAGTGCAGTCTGGTTACAGCAATCAGTGCAGTCTGGTTACAGTAATCAGTGGAGTCTGGTTACAGCAATCAGTGCAGTCTGGTTACAGCAATCAATGCAGTCTGGTTACAGCAATCAGTGCAGACTGGTTACAACAATCAGTGCAGTCTGGTTACAGCAATCAGAGCAGACAGGTTACAACAATCAGTGCAGTCTGGTTACAGCAATCAGTGCAGTCTGGTTACAACAATCAGTGCAGTCTGGTTACAGCAATCAGAGCAGACTGGTTACAACAATCAGTGCAGTCTGGTTACAGCAATCAGTGCAGACTAGTTACAACAATCAGTGCAGTCTGGTTACAGCAATCAGTGCAGACTGGTTACAACAATCAGTGCAGTCTGGTTACAGCAATCAGTGCAGTCTGGTTACAGCAATCAATGCAGTCTGGTTACAGCAATCAGTGCAGACTGGTTACAACAATCAGTGCAGTCTGGTTACAGCAATCAGTGCAGTCTGGTTACATCAATCAGTGCAGTCTGGTTACAGCAATCAGAGCAGACTGGTTACAGCAATCAGTGCAGTCTGGTTACATCAATCAGTGCAGTCTGGTTACATCAATCAGTGCAGTCTGGTTACAGCAATCAGAGCAGACTGGTTACACTAAGCAGTGCAGTCTGGTTACAGTAATCAGTGCAGTCTGGTTACAGCAATCAGTGCAGTCTGGTTACAGCAATCAGTGCAGTCTGGTTACATCAATCAGTGCAGTCTGGTTACATCAATCAGTGCAGTCTGGTTACATCAATCAGTGCAGTCTGGTTACAGCAATCAGAGCAGACTGGTTACACTAAGCAGTGCAGTCTGGTTACAGTAATCATTGCAATCTGGTTACAGCAATCAGTGCAGTCTGGTTAAAGCAATCAGTGCAGTCTGGTATTATTAATCAGTGCAGTCTGGTTACAGCAATCAGTGCAGTCTTGCTACCGCAATCAGAGCAGACTGGTTACACTAAGCAGTGCAGTCTGGTTACAGTAATCATTGCAATCTGCGTACAGTAATCAGTGCAGTCTGGTTACAGCAATCAGTGCAGTCTGGTTACAGCAATCAATGCAGTCTGGTTACAGTAATCAGTGCAGTCTGGTTACAGTAATCAGTGCAGTCTGGTTACAGTAATCAGTGCAGTCTGGTTACAGGAATCAGTGCAGTCTTGCTACCGCAATCAGAGCAGACTGGTTACACTAAGCAGTGCAGTCTTGTTACAGTAATCATTGCAATCTGCTGACAGTAATTAGTGCAGTCTGGTTACAGGAATCAGTGCAGTCTGGTTACAGCAATCAGTGCAGTCTGGTTACAGCAATCAGTGCAGTCTGGTGACAGGAATCAGTGCAGTCTAGTTACAGCAATCAGTGCATTCTGGTTACACTAATCAGTGCAGGCTGGTTACAGCAATCAGTGCAGTCTTGTTTTATTAATCAGTGCAGTCCGGTTACAGTAATCAGTGCAGTCTTGTTTTATTAATCAGTGCAGTCTGGTTACAGCAATCAGTGCAGTCTGGTTGCAGAAATCAGTGCAGTCTGGTTACAGTAATCAGTGCAGTCTGGTTACAGGAATCAGTGCAGTCTGGTTACAGCAATCAGTGCAGTCTGGTGACAGGAATCAGTGCAGTCTAGTTACAGCAATCAGTGCATTCTGGTTACACTAATCAGTGCAGGCTGGTTACAGCAATCAGTGCAGTCTGGTTGCAGCAATCAGTGCATTCTGGTTACAGTAATCAGTGCAGTCTGGTTACAGGAATCAGTGCAGTCTGGTTACAGCAATCAGTGCAATCCAGTTACAGTAATCAGTGCAGTCTGGTTACAGCAATCAGTGCAGTCTGGTTATTGCAATCAGTGCAGTCTGGTTACAGTAATCACTGCAGTCTGTTACAGCAATCAGTGCAGTCTGGTTACAGTAATCAGTGGAGTCTGGTTACAGCAATCAGCGCAGTCTGGTTACAGTAATCACTGCAGTCTGGTTACAGTAATCGGTGCAGTCTGGTATTATTAATCAGTGCAGTCTAGTTTTATTAATCAGTGCAGTCTGGTTACAGTTATCAGTGCAGTCTGGTTACAGTAATCAGTGCAGTCTGGGTACAGCAATCAGTGCAGTCTGGTTACAGCAATCAGGGAAGTCTGGTATTATTAATCAGTGCAGTCTAGTTTTATTAATCAGTGCAGTCTGGTTACAGCAATCAGTGCAGTCTGGTTACTGCAATCAGTGCAGTCTGGGTACAGCAATCAGTGCAGTCTGGTTACATCAATCAGTGCAGTCTGGTTACAGAAATCTGTGCAGTATGGTTACAGCAATCAGTGCAGTCTGGTTACAGCAATCAGTGCAGTCTGGTTACAGCAATCAGTGCAGTCTGCTTACAGCAATCAGTGCAGTCTTGTATTATTAATCAGTGTAGTCTAGTTTTATTAATCAGTGCAGTCTGGTTACAGCAATCAGTGCAGTCTAGTTTTATTAATCAGTGCAGTCTGGTTACAGCAATCAGTGCAATCTGGTTACAGCAATCAGTGCAGTCTTGTATTATTAATCAGTGTAGTCTAGTTTTATTAATCAGTGCAGTCTGGTTACAGCAATCTGAGCAGTCTGGTTACAGCAATCAGGGCAGTCTGGTATTATTAATCAGTGCACTCTAGTTTGATTAATCAGTGCAGTCTGGTAACAGCAATCAGTGCAGTCTGGTTACAGCAATCACTGCAGTCTGGTTACTGCAATCAGTGCAGTCTGGGTACAGCAATCAGTGCAGTCTGGTTACATCAATCAGCGCAGTCTGGTTACAGTAATCAGTGCAGTCTGGTTACATCAATCAGCGCAGTCTGGTTACAGTAATCAGTGCAGTCTGGTTACATCAATCAGCGCAGTCTGGTTACAGCAATCAGTGCAGTCTGGTTACCGCAATCAGAGCAGACTGGTTACACTAAGCAGTGCAGTCTGGTTACAGTAATCATTGCAATCTGCTTACAGTAATTAGTGCAGTCTGGTTTCAGCAATCAGTGCAGTCTGGTTACAGCAATCAGTGCAGTCTGGTTACAGCAATCAGTGCAGTCTGGTTACAAGAATCAGTGCAGTCTGGTTACAGCAATCAGTGCAGTCTGGTTACAGCAATCAGTGCATTCTGGTTACAGGAATCAGAGCAGTCTGGTTGCAGGAATCAGTGCATTCTGGTTACAGCAATCAGTGCATTCTGGTTACAGTAATCAGTGCAGGCTGGTTACAGCAATCAGTGTAGTCTGGTTACAGCAATCAGTGCAATCTGGTTACAGCAATCAGTGCAGTCTTGTATTATTAATCAGTGTAGTCTAGTTTTATTAATCAGTGCAGTCTGGTAACAGTAATCAGTGTAGTATGGTTACAGCAATCAGTGCAGTCTGGTTACAGCAATCAGTGCATTCTGGTTACAGTAATCAGTGCAGTCTGGTTACAGGAATCAGTGCAGTCTGGTTACAGCAATCAGTGCGATCTGGTTACAGCAATCAGTGCAGTCTTGTATTATTAATCAGTGCACTCTAGTTTGATTAATCAGTGCAGTCCGGTTACAGTAATCAGTGCAGACTGGTTACAGTAATCAGTGCAGTCTGGTTACAGCAATCAGTGCAGTCTGGTATTATTAATCAGTGCAGTCCAATTTTATTAATCAGTGCAGTCTGGTTACAGTAATCAGTGCAGTCTGGTTACAGCAATCAGAGCAGTCTGGTTACAACAATCAGTGGAGTCTAGTTTTATTAATCAGTGCAGTCTGGTTACAGAAATCAGTGCAGTCTGGTTACTGCAATCAGTGCAGTCTGGGTACAGCAATCAGTGCAGTCTGGTTACAGCAATCAGTGCAGTCTGGGTACAGCAATCAGTGCAGTCTGGTTACATCAATCAGTGCAGTCTGGTTACATCAATCAGCGCAGTCTGGTTACAGTAATCAGTGCAGTCTGGTTACAGCAATCAGTGCAGTCTGGTTACATCAATCAGCGCAGTCTGGTTACAGTAATCAGTGCAGTCTGGTTACATCAATCAGCGCAGTCTGGTTACAGCAATCAGTGCAGTCTGGTTACCGCAATCAGAGTAGACTGGTTACACTAAGCAGTGCAGTCTGGTTACAGTAATCATTGCAATCTGCTGACAGTAATTAGTGCAGTCTGGTTACAGCAATCAGTGCAGTCTGGTTACAGCAATCAGTGCAGTCTGGTTACAGCAATCAGTGCAGTCTGGTTACAAGAATCAGTGCAGTCTGGTTACAGCAATCATTGCAGTCTGGTTACAGCAATCAGTGCAGTCTGGTTACAGTAATCAGTGCAGTCTGGTTACAGGAATCAGTGCATTCTGGTTACAGCAATCAGTGCATTCTGGTTACAGTAATCAGTGCAGTCTGGTTACAGGAATCAGTGCATTCTGGTTACAGCAATCAGTGCATTCTGGTTACAGTAATCAGTGCAGGCTGGTTACAGCAATCAGTGTAGTCTGGTTACAGCAATCAGTGCATTCTGGTTACAGTAATCAGTGCAGTCTGGTTACAGGAATCAGCGCAGTCTGGTTACAGCAATCAGTGCAGTTTGGTTACAGCAATCAGTGTAGTCTGGTTACAGCAATCAGTGCATTCTGGTTACAGTAATCAGTGCAGTCTGGTTACAGCAATCAGTGCAGTCTGGTTACAGCAATCAGTGCAGTCTGGTTACAGTAATCAGTGCAGGCTGGTTACAGCAATCAGTGCAGTCTGGTTACAGTAATCAGTGCATTCTGCTTACAGTAATCAGTGCAGTCTGGTTACAGGAATCAGTGCAGTCTGGTTACAGCAATCAGTGCAATCCGGTTACAGTAATCAGTGCAGTCTGGTTACAGCAATCAGTGCAGTCTGGTTATTGCAATCAGTGCAGTCTGGTTACAGTAATCACTGCAGTCTGGTTACAGCAATCAGTGCAGACTGGTTACAGCAATCAGTGCAGTCTGGTTATTGCAATCAGTGCAGTCTGGTTACAGTAATCACTGCAGTCTGGTTACAGCAATCAGTGAAGTCTGGTTACAGCAATCGGTGCAGTCTGTTACAGCAATCAGTGCAGTCTGGTTACAGTAATCGGAGCAGTCTGGTTACAGCAATCAGTGCAGTCTGGTTACAGCAATCAGTGCAGTCTAGTTTTATTAATCAGTGCAGTCTGGTTACAGCAATCAGTGCAGTCTGGTTACAGTAATCAGTGGAGTCTGGTGACAGCAATCAGTGCAGACTGGTTACAGCAATCAGTGCAGTCTTGCTACCGCAATCAGAGCAGACTGGTTACACTAAGCAGTGCAGTCTGGTTACATTAATCATTGCAATCTGGTTACAGCAATCAGTGCAGTCTGGTTACAGCAATCAGTGCAGTCTGGTTACAGCAATCAGTGCAGTCTGGTTACCGCAATCAGAGCAGACTGGTTACACTAAGCAGTGCAGTCTGATACCGTAATCATTGCAATCTGGTTACAGTAATCAGTGCAGTCCCGTTACAGCAAGCAGTGCAGTCTGGTTACAGCAATCAGTGCAGTCTGGTTACAGCAATCAGTGCATTCTGGTTACAGTAATCAGTGCAGTCTGGTTACAGGAATCAGTGCAGTCTGGTTACAGCAATCAGTGCAATCCGGTTACAGTAATCAGTGCAGTCTGGTTACAGCAATCAGTGCAGTCTGGTTATTGCAATCAGTGCAGTCTGGTTACAGCAATCACTGCAGTCTGGTTACAGCAATCAGTGCAGTCTGGTTACAGCAATCAGTGAAGTCTGGTTACAGCAATCAGTGCAGTCTGTTACAGCAATCAGTGCAGTCTGGTTACAGTAATCGGTGCAGTCTGGTTACAGCAATGAGTGCAGTCTGGTTACAGCAATCAGTGCAGTCTGGTTACAGTAATCAGTGGAGTCTGGTTACAGCAATCAGTGCAGTCTGGTTACTGCAATCAATGCAGTCTGGTTACAGTAATCACTGCAGTCTGGTTACAGCAATCAGTGCAGACTGGTTACAGCAATCAGTGCAGTCTGGTTACTGCAATCAATGCAGTCTGGTTACAGTAATCACTGCAGTCTGGTTACAGCAATCAGTGCAGACTGGTTACAGCAATCAGTGCAGTCTGGCTACCGCAATCAGAGCAGACTGGTTACACTAAGCAGTGCAGTCTGGTTACAGTAATCATTGCAATCTGCGTACAGTAATCAGTGCAGTCTCGTTACAGCAAGCAGTGCAGTCTGGTTACAGCAATCAGTGCAGTCTGGTTACAGCAATCAGTGCAGTCTGGTTACAGCAATCAGTGCAGTCTGGTTACAGTAATCGGTGCAGTCTGGTTACAGCAATCGGTGCAGTCTGGTTACAGTAATCGGTGCAGTCTGGTTACAGCAATCAGTGCAGTCTGGTTACAGCAATCAGTGCAGTCTGGTTACAGCAATCAGTGCAGTCTGGTTTTATTAATCAGTGCAGTCTAGTTTTATTAATCAGTGCAGACTGGTTACAGCAATCAGTGCAGCCTGGGTTTCTTAATCAGTGCAGTCTGGTTACTGCAATCAGTGCAGTCTGGGTACAGCAATCAGTGCAGTCTGGTTACAGCAATCAGTGCAGTCTGGTTACAGTAATCGGTGCAGTCTGGTTACAGCAATCAGTGCAGTCTGGTTACAGCAATCAGTGCAGTCTGGTTACAGCAATCAGTGCAGTCTGGTTACAGCAATCAGTGCAGTCTGGTTTTATTAATCAGTGCAGTCTAGTTTTATTAATCAGTGCAGACTGGTTACAGCAATCAGTGCAGTCTGGTTTTATTAATCAGTGCAGTCTAGTTTTATTAATCAGTGCAGACTGGTTACAGTAATCAGTGCAGTCTGGTTACAGCAATCAGTGCAGTCTGGTTACAGCAATCAGTACAGTCTGGTTACAGCAATCAGTGCAGTCTGGTTACAATAATCGGTGCAGTCTGGTTACAGCAATCAGTGCAGTCTGGTTACAGCAATCAGTGCAGTCTGGTTACAGCAATCAGTGCAGTCTGGTTTTATTAATCAGTGCAGTCGAGTTTTATTAATCAGTGCAGACTGGTTACAGCAATCAGTGCAGTCTGGTTTTATTAATCAGTGCAGTCTAGTTTTATTAATCAGTGCAGACTGGTTACAGTAATCAGTGCAGTCTGGTTACAGCAATCAGTGCAGTCTGGTTACAGCAATCAGTACAGTCTGGTTACAGCAATCGGTGCAGTCTGGTTACATCAATCAGTGCAGTCTGGTTACAGCAATCAGTGAAGTCTGGTTGCAGTTATCAGTGCAGTCTGGTTACAGCAATCGGTGCAGTCTGGTTACAGCAATCAGTGCAGTCTGGTTGCAGCAATCAGTGCAGTCTGGTTACAGCAATCGGTGAAGTCTGGTTGCAGTTATCAGTGCAGTCTGGTTACAGCAATCGGTGCAGTCTGGTTACAGCAATCAGTGCAGTCTGGTTGCAGCAATCAGTGCAGTCTGGTTACAGTAATCACTGCAGTCTGGTAACAGCAATCAGTGCAGTCTGGTTACAGCAATCAGTGCAGTCTGGTTGCAGCAATCAGTGCAGTCTGGTTGCAGCAATCAGTGCAGTCTGGTTACAGCAATCGGTGAAGTCTGGTTACATCAATCAGTGCAGTCTGGTTACAGCAATCAGTGCAGTCTGGTTACAGTAATCAGTGCAGTCTGGTTACAGCAATCGGTGCAGTCTGGTTACATCAATCAGTGCAGTCTGGTTACAGCAATCAGTGCAGTCTGGTTACAGTAATCAGTGCAGTCTGGTTACAGCAATCAGTGCAGTCTGGTTACAGTAATCAGTGCAGTCTGGTTACATCAATCAGTGCAGTCTGGTTACAGTAAT
Source organism: Somniosus microcephalus (assembly GCF_052327205.1). NCBI lineage: Eukaryota > Metazoa > Chordata > Chondrichthyes > Squaliformes > Somniosidae > Somniosus > Somniosus microcephalus. The sequence continues at coordinate 44,060,437 of NC_140999.1, read as the reverse complement.
CAGTGCAGTCTGGTTACAGCAATCAGTGCAGTCTGGTTACATCAATCAGTGCAGTCTGGTTACATCAATCAGTGCAGTCTGGTTACAGTAATCAGTGCAGTCTAGTTTTATTAATCAGTGCAGTCTGGTTACAGTAATCAGTGCAGTCTGGTTACAGCAATCAGTGCAGTCTGGTATTATTAATCAGTGCAGTCTAGTTTTATTAATCAGTGCAGTCCGGTTACAGTAATCAGTGCAGTCTTGTTTTATTAACCAGTGCAGACTGGTTACAGAATTCAGTGCAGTCTGGTTACAGCAATCAGTGCAGTCTGGTTGCAGCAATCAGTGCAGTCTGGTTACCGGAATCAGTGCAGTCTGGTTACAGCAATCAGTGCAGTCTGGTTACAGCAATCAGTGCAGTCTGGTTACAGCAATCAGTGTAGTCTGGTTACAGCAATCAGTGCAGTCTGGTTACAGCAATCAGTGCAGTCTGGTTACAGCAATCAGTGCAGTCGGGTGACAGTAATCAGTGCATTCTGGTTACAGTAATCAGTGCAGTCTGGTTACAGCAATCAGTGCAGTCTGGTTACAGCAATCAGTGCAGTCTGGTTACAGTAATCAGTGCAGGCTGGTTACAGCAATCAGTGCAGTCTGGTTACAGCAATCAGTGCATTCTGGTTACAGTAATCAGTGCAGTCTGGTTACAGGAATCAGTGCAGTCTGGTTACAGCAATCAGTGCAATCCGGTTACAGTAATCAGTGCAGTCTGGTTACAGCAATCAGTGCAGTCTGGTTATTGCAATCAGTGCAGTCTGGTTACAGTAATCACTGCAGTCTGGTTACAGCAATCAGTGCAGACTGGTTACAGCAATCAGTGCAGTCTAGTTTTATTAATCAGTGCAGTCTGGTTACAGCAATCAGTGTAGTCTGGTTACAGCAACCAGTGCATTCTGGTTACAGTAATCAGTGCAGTCTGGTTACAGGAATCAGCGCAGTCTGGTTACAGCAATCAGTGCAGTCTGGTTACAGCAATCAGTGTAGTCTGGTTACAGCAATCAGTGCATTCTGGTTACAGTAATCAGTGCAGTCCCGTTACAGCAAGCAGTGCAGTCTGGTTACAGCAATCAGTGCAGTCTGGTTACAGCAATCAGTGCATTCTGGTTACAGTAATCAGTGCAGTCTGGTTACAGGAATCAGTGCAGTCTGGTTACAGCAATCAGTGCAATCCGGTTACAGTAATCAGTGCAGTCTGGTTACAGCAATCAGTGCAGTCTGGTTATTGCAATCAGTGCAGTCTGGTTACAGCAATCACTGCAGTCTGGTTACAGCAATCAGTGCAGTCTGGTTACAGCAATCAGTGAAGTCTGGTTACAGCAATCAGTGCAGTCTGTTACAGCAATCAGTGCAGTCTGGTTACAGTAATCGGTGCAGTCTGGTTACAGCAATGAGTGCAGTCTGGTTACAGCAATCAGTGCAGTCTGGTTACAGTAATCAGTGGAGTCTGGTTACAGCAATCAGTGCAGTCTGGTTACTGCAATCAATGCAGTCTGGTTACAGTAATCACTGCAGTCTGGTTACAGCAATCAGTGCAGACTGGTTACAGCAATCAGTGCAGTCTGGTTACTGCAATCAATGCAGTCTGGTTACAGTAATCACTGCAGTCTGGTTACAGCAATCAGTGCAGACTGGTTACAGCAATCAGTGCAGTCTTGCTACCGCAATCAGAGCAGACTGGTTACACTAAGCAGTGCAGTCTGGTTACAGTAATCATTGCAATCTGCGTACAGTAATCAGTGCAGTCTCGTTACAGCAAGCAGTGCAGTCTGGTTACAGCAATCAGTGCAGTCTGGTTACAGCAATCAGTGCAGTCTGGTTACAGCAATCAGTGCAGTCTGGTTACAGTAATCGGTGCAGTCTGGTTACAGCAATCAGTGCAGTCTGGTTACAGTAATCGGTGCAGTCTGGTTACAGCAATCAGTGCAGTCTGGTTACAGCAATCAGTGCAGTCTGGTTTTATTAATCAGTGCAGTCTAGTTTTATTAATCAGTGCAGACTGGTTACAGCAATCAGTGCAGTCTGGTTTTATTAATCAGTGCAGTCTAGTTTTATTAATCAGTGCAGACTGGTTACAGTAATCAGTGCAGTCTGGTTACAGCAATCAGTGCAGTCTGGTTACAGCAATCAGTACAGTCTGGTTACAGCAATCAGTGCAGTCTGGTTACAGTAATCGGTGCAGTCTGGTTACAGCAATCAGTGCAGTCTGGTTACAGCAATCAGTGCAGTCTGGTTACAGCAATCAGTGCAGTCTGGTTACAGCAATCAGTGCAGTCTGGTTACAGCAATCAGTGCAGTCTGGTTACAGCAATCAGTGCAGTCTGGTTACAGCAATCAGTGCAGTCTGGTTTTATTAATCAGTGCAGTCTAGTTTTATTAATCAGTGCAGACTGGTTACAGCAATCAGTGCAGCCTGGGTTTCTTAATCAGTGCAGTCTGGTTACTGCAATCAGTGCAGTCTGGTTACAGCAATCAGTGCAGTCTGGTTACAGCAATCAGTGCAGTCTGGTTACAGTAATCGGTGCAGTCTGGTTACAGCAATCAGTGCAGTCTGGTTACAGCAATCAGTGCAGTCTGGTTACAGCAATCAGTGCAGTCTGGTTACAGCAATCAGTGCAGTCTGGTTTTATTAATCAGTGCAGTCTAGTTTTATTAATCAGTGCAGTCTGGTTACAGTAATCGGTGCAGTCTGGTTACATCAATCAGTGCAGTCTGATTACAGCAATCAGTGCAGTCTGGTTACAGTAATCAGTGCAGTCTGGTTACAGCAATCAGTGCAGTCTGGTTACAGCAATCAGTGCAGTCTGGTTACATCAATCAGTGCAGTCTGGTTACATCAATCAGTGCAGTCTGGTTACAGTAATCAGTGCAGTCTAGTTTTATTAATCAGTGCAGTCTGGTTACAGTAATCAGTGCAGTCTGGTTACAGCAATCAGTGCAGTCTGGTATTATTAATCAGTGCAGTCTAGTTTTATTAATCAGTGCAGTCCGGTTACAGTAATCAGTGCAGTCTTGTTTTATTAACCAGTGCAGACTGGTTCCAGAATTCAGTGCAGTCTGGTTACAGCAATCAGTGCAGTCTGGTTGCAGCAATCAGTGCAGTCTGGTTACCGGAATCAGTGCAGTCTGGTTACAGCAATCAGTGCAGTCTGGTTACAGCAATCAGTGCAGTCTGGTTACAGCAATCAGTGCAGTCTGGTTACAGTAATCAGTGCAGTCTGGTTACCGGAATCAGTGCAGTCTGGTTACAGCAATCAGTGCAGTCTGGTTACAGCAATCAGTGTAGTCTGGTTACAGCAATCAGTGCAGTCTGGTTACAGCAATCAGTGCAGTCTGGTTACAGCAATCAGTGCAGTCGGGTGACAGTAATCAGTGCATTCTGGTTACAGTAATCAGTGCAGTCTGGTTACAGCAATCAGTGCAGTCTGGTTACAGCAATCAGTGCAGTCTGGTTACAGTAATCAGTGCAGGCTGGTTACAGCAATCAGTGCAGTCTGGTTACAGCAATCAGTGCATTCTCGTTACAGTAATCAGTGCAGTCTGGTTACAGGAATCAGTGCAGTCTGGTTACAGCAATCAGTGCAATCCGGTTACAGTAATCAGTGCAGTCTGGTTACAGCAATCAGTGCAGTCTGGTTATTGCAATCAGTGCAGTCTGGTTACAGTAATCACTGCAGTCTGGTTACAGCAATCAGTGCAGACTGGTTACAGCAATCAGTGCAGTCTAGTTTTATTAATCAGTGCAGTCTGGTTACAGCAATCAGTGTAGTCTGGTTACAGCAATCAGTGCATTCTGGTTACAGTAATCAGTGCAGTCTGGTTACAGGAATCAGCGCAGTCTGGTTACAGCAATCAGTGCAGTCTGGTTACAGCAATCAGTGTAGTCTGGTTACAGCAATCAGTGCATTCTGGTTACAGTAATCAGTGCAGTCCCGTTACAGCAAGCAGTGCAGTCTGGTTACAGCAATCAGTGCAGTCTGGTTACAGCAATCAGTGCATTCTGGTTACAGTAATCAGTGCAGTCTGGTTACAGGAATCAGTGCAGTCTGGTTACAGCAATCAGTGCAATCCGGTTACAGTAATCAGTGCAGTCTGGTTACAGCAATCAGTGCAGTCTGGTTATTGCAATCAGTGCAGTCTGGTTACAGCAATCACTGCAGTCTGGTTACAGCAATCAGTGCAGTCTGGTTACAGCAATCAGTGAAGTCTGGTTACAGCAATCAGTGCAGTCTGTTACAGCAATCAGTGCAGTCTGGTTACAGTAATCGGTGCAGTCTGGTTACAGCAATGAGTGCAGTCTGGTTACAGCAATCAGTGCAGTCTGGTTACAGTAATCAGTGGAGTCTGGTTACAGCAATCAGTGCAGTCTGGTTACTGCAATCAATGCAGTCTGGTTACAGTAATCACTGCAGTCTGGTTACAGCAATCAGTGCAGACTGGTTACAGCAATCAGTGCAGTCTGGTTACTGCAATCAATGCAGTCTGGTTACAGTAATCACTGCAGTCTGGTTACAGCAATCAGTGCAGACTGGTTACAGCAATCAGTGCAGTCTTGCTACCGCAATCAGAGCAGACTGGTTACACTAAGCAGTGCAGTCTGGTTACAGTAATCATTGCAATCTGCGTACAGTAATCAGTGCAGTCTCGTTACAGCAAGCAGTGCAGTCTGGTTACAGCAATCAGTGCAGTCTGGTTACAGCAATCAGTGCAGTCTGGTTACAGCAATCAGTGCAGTCTGGTTACAGTAATCGGTGCAGTCTGGTTACAGCAATCAGTGCAGTCTGGTTACAGTAATCGGTGCAGTCTGGTTACAGCAATCAGTGCAGTCTGGTTACAGCAATCAGTGCAGTCTGGTTACAGCAATCAGTGCAGTCTGGTTTTATTAATCAGTGCAGTCTAGTTTTATTAATCAGTGCAGACTGGTTACAGCAATCAGTGCAGTCTGGTTTTATTAATCAGTGCAGTCTAGTTTTATTAATCAGTGCAGACTGGTTACAGTAATCAGTGCAGTCTGGTTACAGCAATCAGTGCAGTCTGGTTACAGCAATCAGTACAGTCTGGTTACAGCAATCAGTGCAGTCTGGTTACAGTAATCGGTGCAGTCTGGTTACAGCAATCAGTGCAGTCTGGTTACAGCAATCAGTGCAGTCTGGTTACAGCAATCAGTGCAGTCTGGTTACAGCAATCAGTGCAGTCTGGTTTTATTAATCAGTGCAGTCGAGTTTTATTAATCAGTGCAGACTGGTTACAGCAATCAGTGCAGTCTGGTTTTATTAATCAGTGCAGTCTAGTTTTATTAATCAGTGCAGACTGGTTACAGTAATCAGTGCAGTCTGGTTACAGCAATCAGTGCAGTCTGGTTGCAGCAATCAGTGCAGTCTGGTTACAGCAATCAGTGCAGTCTGGTTACAGCAATCAGTACAGTCTGGTTACAGCAATCGGTGCAGTCTGGTTACATCAATCAGTGCAGTCTGGTTACAGCAATCAGTACAGTCTGGTTACAGCAATCGGTGCAGTCTGGTTACATCAATCAGTGCAGACTGGTTACAGTAATCAGTGCAGTCTGGTTACAGCAATCAGTGCAGTCTGGTTACAGCAATCAGTACAGTCTGGTTACAGCAATCGGTGCAGTCTGGTTACATCAATCAGTGCAGTCTGGTTACAGCAATCAGTGAAGTCTGGTTGCAGTTATCAGTGCAGTCTGGTTACAGTAATCAGTGCAATCTGGTTACAGTAATCACTGCAGTCTGGTAACAGCAATCAGTGCAGTCTGGTTACAGCAATCGGTGCAGTCTGGTTACATCAATCAGTGCAGTCTGGTTACAGCAATCAGTGCAGTTTGGTTACAGTAATCAGTGCAGTCTGGTTACAGCAATCGGTGCAGTCTGGTTACAGTAATCACTGCAGTCTGGTAACAGCAATTAGTGCAGTCTGGTTACAGCAATCAGTGCAGTCTGGTTACAGCAATCAGTGCAGTCTGGGTACAGCAATCAGTGCAGTCTGGTTACCGCAATCAGAGCAGACTGGTTACAATAAGCAGTGCAGTCTGATACAGTAATCATTGCAATCTGCGTACAGTAATCAGTGCAGTCTGGTTACAGCAATCAGTGCAATCTGGTTACAGTAATCAGTGCAGTCTGGTTACAGCAATCAGTACAGTCTGGTTACAGCAATCGGTGCAGTCTGGTTACATCAATCAGTGCAGTCTGGTTACAGCAATCAGTACAGTCTGGTTACAGCAATCGGTGCAGTCTGGTTACATCAATCAGTGCAGACTGGTTACAGTAATCAGTGCAGTCTGGTTACAGCAATCAGTGCAGTCTGGTTACAGCAATCAGTACAGTCTGGTTACAGCAATCGGTGCAGTCTGGTTACATCAATCAGTGCAGTCTGGTTACAGCAATCAGTGAAGTCTGGTTGCAGTTATCAGTGCAGTCTGGTTACAGTAATCAGTGCAATCTGGTTACAGTAATCACTGCAGTCTGGTAACAGCAATCAGTGCAGTCTGGTTACAGCAATCGGTGCAGTCTGGTTACATCAATCAGTGCAGTCTGGTTACAGCAATCAGTGCAGTTTGGTTACAGTAATCAGTGCAGTCTGGTTACAGCAATCGGTGCAGTCTGGTTACAGTAATCACTGCAGTCTGGTAACAGCAATTAGTGCAGTCTGGTTACAGCAATCAGTGCAGTCTGGTTACAGCAATCAGTGCAGTCTGGTTACAGCAATCAGTGCAGTCTGGTTACCGCAATCAGAGCAGACTGGTTACAATAAGCAGTGCAGTCTGATACAGTAATCATTGCAATCTGCGTACAGTAATCAGTGCAGTCTGGTTACAGCAATCAGTGCAATCTGGTTACAGTAATCAGTGCAGTCTGGTTACAGCAATCAGTGCAGTCTGGTTACAGCAATCAGTGCAGTCTGGTTACAGCAATCAGTGCCGTCTGGTTACAGCAATCAGTGGAGTCTGGTTACAAGAATCAGTGCAGACTGGTTACAGCAATCAGAGCAGTCTGGTTACAGCAATCAGGGCAGCCTGGTATTAATAATCAGTCCAGTCTAGTTTTATTAATCAGTGCAGTCTGGTTACAGCAATCAGTGCAGTCTGGTTACTGCAATCAGTGCAATCTGGTTACAGCAATCTGTACAGTCTGGTTACAGCAATCAGTGCAGTCTGGGTACAGCAATCAGTGCAGTCTGGTTACAGCAATCAGTGCAGTCTGGGTACAGCAATCAGTGCAGTCTGGTTACAGCAATCAGTGCAGTCTGGTTACAGTAATCAGTGCAGTCTGGTTACAGTAATCAGTGCAGTCTCGTTACAGCAATTAGTGCAGACTGGTTACATCAATCAGTGCAGTCTGGTTACAGCAATCAGTGCAGTCTGGTTACAGCAATCAGTGCAGTCTGGTTACCGCAATCAGAGCAGACTGGTTACACTAAGCAGTGCAGTCTGATACAATAATCATTGCAATCTGCGTACAGTAATCAGTGCAGTCTCGTTAAAGCAAGCAGTGCAGTCTGGTTACAGTTATCAGTGCAGTCTGGTTACAGCAAGCAGTGCAGCCTGGTTACAGTTATCAGTGCAGTCTGGTTACAGCAAGCAGTGCAGTCTGGTTACAAGAATCAGTGCAGTCTGGTTACAGCAATCAGAGCAGTCTGGTTACAGCAATCAGGGCAGTCTGGTATTATTAATCAGTGCAGTCTAGTTTTATTAATCTGCGCAGTCCGGTTACAGTAATCAGTGCAGTCTAGTTTTATTAATCAGTGCAGACTTGTTATAGAAAACAGTGCAGTCTGGTTACAGCAATCAGTGCAGTCTGGTTACTGCAATCAGTGCAGTCTGGTTACAGTAATCAGTGAAGTCTAGTTTTATTAATCAGTGCAGACTTGTTACAGAAATCAGTGCAGTCTAGTTTTATTAATCAGCGCAGTCCGGTTACAGTAATCAGTGCAGTCTAGTTTTATTAATCAGTGCAGACTTGTGACAGAAATCAGTGCAGTCCAGTTACAGCAATCAGTGCAGTCTGGTTACAGTAATCGGTGCAGTCTGGTTACAGCAAGCAGTGCAGTCTGGTTACAGCAATCAGTGCAGTCTGGTTACAGCAAGCAGTGCAGTCTGGTTACAGCAATCAGTGCAATCTGGTTACAGCAATCAGTGCAGTCTTGTATTATTAATCAGTGCAGTCTAGTTTTATTAATCAGTGCAGTCCAGTTACAGTAATCAGTGCAGTCTGGTTACAGCAATCAGTGCAGTGTGGTTACAGCAATCAGTGCAGTCTTGTATTATTAATCAGTGCACTCTAGTTTGATTAATCAGTGCAGTCCAGTTACAGCAATCAGTGCAATCTGGTTACAGCAATCAGTGCAGTCTTGTATTATTAACCAGTGCACTCTAGTTTGATTAATCAGTGCAGTCCGGTTACAGTAATCAGTGCGGTCTGGTTACAGCAATCAGTGCAGTCTGGTTACAGCAATCAGTGCAGTCTGGTTACAGCAATCAGTGCAGTCTGGTTACAGCAATCGGTGCAGTCTGGTTACAGCAATCAGTGCAGTCTGGTTACAGCAATCAGTGCAGTCTAGTTTTATTAATCAGTGCAGTCTGGTTTTATTAATCAGTGCAGTCTGGTTACAGTAATCAGTGCAGTCTAGCTTTATTAATCAGTGCAGTCTGGTTACAGTAATCAGTGCAGTCTGGTTACAGCAATCAGTGCAGTCTGGTATTATTAATCAGTGCAGTCTAGTTTTATTAATCAGTGCAGTCCGGTTACAGTAATCAGTGCAGTCTTGTTTTATTAACCAGTGCAGACTGGTTACAGAATTCAGTGCAGTCTGGTTACAGCAATCAGTGCAGTCCGGTTGCAGCAATCAGTGCAGTCTGGTTACAGTAATCAGTGCAGTCTGTTTACCGGAATCAGTGCAGTCTGGTTACAGCAATCAGTGCAGTCTGGTTACAGCAATCAGTGCAGTCTGGTTACAGCAATCAGTGCAGTCTGGTTACAGTAATCAGTGGAGTCTGGTGACAGCAATCAGTGCAGACTGGTTACAGCAATCAGTGCAGTCTTGCTACCGCAATCAGAGCAGACTGGTTACACTAAGCAGTGCAGTCTGGTTACATTAATCATTGCAATCTGGTTACATTAATCAGTGCAGTCTGGTTACAGTAATCATTGCAATCTGGTTACAGCAATCAGTGCAGTCTGGTTACAGCAATCAGTGCAGTCTGGTTACAGCAATCAGTGCAGTCTGGTTACAGCAATCAGTGCATTCTGGTTACAGTAATCAGTGCAGTCTGGTTACAGCAATCAGTGCAATCCGGTTACAGTAATCAGTGCAGTCTGGTTACAGCAATCAGTGCAGTCTGGTTATTGCAATCAGTGCAGTCTGGTTACAGCAATCACTGCAGTCTGGTTACAGCAATCAGTGCAGTCTGTTACAGTAATCAGTGCAGTCTGGTTACAGTAATCGGTGCAGTCTGGTTACAGCAATGAGTGCAGTCTGGTTACAGTAATCAGTGGAGTCTGGTTACAGCAATCAGTGCAGTCTGGTTACAGTAATCAGTGGAGTCTGGTTACAGCAATCAGTGCAGTCTGGTTACTGCAATCAATGCAGTCTGGTTACAGTAATCACTGCAGTCTGGTTACAGCAATCAGTGCAGACTGGTTACAGCAATCAGTGCAGTCTTGCTACCGCAATCAGAGCAGACTGGTTACACTAAGCAGTGCAGTCTGGTTACAGTAATCATTGCAATCTGCGTACAGTAATCAGTGCAGTCTCGTTACAGCAAGCAGTGCAGTCTGGTTACAGCAATCAGTGCAGTCTGGTTACAGCAATCAGTGCAGTCTGGTTACAGCAATCAGTGCAGTCTGGTTTCATTAATCAGTGCAGTCTAGTTTTATTAATCAGTGCAGACTGGTTACAGCAATCAGTGCAGCCTGGGTTTCTTAATCAGTGCAGTCTGGTTACTGCAATCAGTGCAGTCTGGTTACAGCAATCAGTGCAGTCTGGTTACAGCAATCAGTGCAGTCTGGTTACAGTAATCGGTGCAGTCTGGTTACAGCAATCAGTGCAGTCTGGTTACATCAATCAGTGCAGTCTGGTTACAGCAATCAGTGCAGTCTGGTTACAGCAATCAGTGCAGTCTGGTTACAGCAATCAGTGTAGTCTGGTTTTATTAATCAGTGCAGTCTAGTTTTATTAATCAGTGCAGACTGGTTACAGTAATCAGTGCAGTCTGGTTTTATTAATCAGTGCAGTCTAGTTTTATTAATCAGTGCAGACTGGTTACAGCAATCAGTGCAGTCTGGTTTTATTAATCAGTGCAGTCTAGTTTTATTAATCAGTGCAGACTGGTTACAGTAATCAGTGCAGTCTGGTTACAGCAATCAGTGCAGTCTGGTTACAGCAATCAGTACAGTCTGGTTACAGCAATCAGTGCAGTCTGGTTACAGTAATCGGTGCAGTCTGGTTACAGCAATCAGTGCAGTCTGGTTACAGTAATCGGTGCAGTCTGGTTACATCAATCAGTGCAGTCTGATTACAGCAATCAGTGCAGTCTGGTTACAGTAATCAGTGCAGTCTGGTTACAGCAATCAGTGCAGTCTGGTTATTGCAATCAGTGCAGTCTGGTTACAGCAATCACTGCAGTCTGGTTACAGCAATCAGTGCAGTCTGGTTACAGCAATCAGTGAAGTCTGGTTACAGCAATCAGTGCAGTCTGTTACAGCAATCAGTGCAGTCTGGTTACAGTAATCGGTGCAGTCTGGTTACAGCAATGAGTGCAGTCTGGTTACAGCAATCAGTGCAGTCTGGTTACAGTAATCAGTGGAGTCTGGTTACAGCAATCAGTGCAGTCTGGTTACTGCAATCAATGCAGTCTGGTTACAGTAATCACTGCAGTCTGGTTACAGCAATCAGTGCAGACTGGTTACAGCAATCAGTGCAGTCTGGTTACTGCAATCAATGCAGTCTGGTTACAGTAATCACTGCAGTCTGGTTACAGCAATCAGTGCAGACTGGTTACAGCAATCAGTGCAGTCTTGCTACCGCAATCAGAGCAGACTGGTTACACTAAGCAGTGCAGTCTGGTTACAGTAATCATTGCAATCTGCGTACAGTAATCAGTGCAGTCTCGTTACAGCAAGCAGTGCAGTCTGGTTACAGCAATCAGTGCAGTCTGGTTACAGCAATCAGTGCAGTCTGGTTACAGCAATCAGTGCAGTCTGGTTACAGTAATCGGTGCAGTCTGGTTACAGCAATCAGTGCAGTCTGGTTACAGTAATCGGTGCAGTCTGGTTACAGCAATCAGTGCAGTCTGGTTACAGCAATCAGTGCAGTCTGGTTACAGCAATCAGTGCAGTCTGGTTTTATTAATCAGTGCAGTCTAGTTTTATTAATCAGTGCAGACTGGTTACAGCAATCAGTGCAGTCTGGTTTTATTAATCAGTGCAGTCTAGTTTTATTAATCAGTGCAGACTGGTTACAGTAATCAGTGCAGTCTGGTTACAGCAATCAGTGCAGTCTGGTTACAGCAATCAGTACAGTCTGGTTACAGCAATCAGTGCAGTCTGGTTACAGTAATCGGTGCAGTCTGGTTACAGCAATCAGTGCAGTCTGGTTACAGCAATCAGTGCAGTCTGGTTACAGCAATCAGTGCAGTCTGGTTACAGCAATCAGTGCAGTCTGGTTACAGCAATCAGTGCAGTCTGGTTACAGCAATCAGTGCAGTCTGGTTACAGCAATCAGTGCAGTCTGGTTTTATTAATCAGTGCAGTCTAGTTTTATTAATCAGTGCAGACTGGTTACAGCAATCAGTGCAGCCTGGGTTTCTTAATCAGTGCAGTCTGGTTACTGCAATCAGTGCAGTCTGGTTACAGCAATCAGTGCAGTCTGGTTACAGCAATCAGTGCAGTCTGGTTACAGTAATCGGTGCAGTCTGGTTACAGCAATCAGTGCAGTCTGGTTACAGCAATCAGTGCAGTCTGGTTACAGCAATCAGTGCAGTCTGGTTACAGCAATCAGTGCAGTCTGGTTTTATTAATCAGTGCAGTCTAGTTTTATTAATCAGTGCAGTCTGGTTACAGTAATCGGTGCAGTCTGGTTACATCAATCAGTGCAGTCTGATTACAGCAATCAGTGCAGTCTGGTTACAGTAATCAGTGCAGTCTGGTTACAGCAATCAGTGCAGTCTGGTTACAGCAATCAGTGCAGTCTGGTTACATCAATCAGTGCAGTCTGGTTACATCAATCAGTGCAGTCTGGTTACAGTAATCAGTGCAGTCTAGTTTTATTAATCAGTGCAGTCTGGTTACAGTAATCAGTGCAGTCTGGTTACAGCAATCAGTGCAGTCTGGTATTATTAATCAGTGCAGTCTAGTTTTATTAATCAGTGCAGTCCGGTTACAGTAATCAGTGCAGTCTTGTTTTATTAACCAGTGCAGACTGGTTCCAGAATTCAGTGCAGTCTGGTTACAGCAATCAGTGCAGTCTGGTTGCAGCAATCAGTGCAGTCTGGTTACCGGAATCAGTGCAGTCTGGTTACAGCAATCAGTGCAGTCTGGTTACAGCAATCAGTGCAGTCTGGTTACAGCAATCAGTGCAGTCTGGTTACAGTAATCAGTGCAGTCTGGTTACCGGAATCAGTGCAGTCTGGTTACAGCAATCAGTGCAGTCTGGTTACAGCAATCAGTGTAGTCTGGTTACAGCAATCAGTGCAGTCTGGTTACAGCAATCAGTGCAGTCTGGTTACAGCAATCAGTGCAGTCGGGTGACAGTAATCAGTGCATTCTGGTTACAGTAATCAGTGCAGTCTGGTTACAGCAATCAGTGCAGTCTGGTTACAGCAATCAGTGCAGTCTGGTTACAGTAATCAGTGCAGGCTGGTTACAGCAATCAGTGCAGTCTGGTTACAGCAATCAGTGCATTCTCGTTACAGTAATCAGTGCAGTCTGGTTACAGGAATCAGTGCAGTCTGGTTACAGCAATCAGTGCAATCCGGTTACAGTAATCAGTGCAGTCTGGTTACAGCAATCAGTGCAGTCTGGTTATTGCAATCAGTGCAGTCTGGTTACAGTAATCACTGCAGTCTGGTTACAGCAATCAGTGCAGACTGGTTACAGCAATCAGTGCAGTCTAGTTTTATTAATCAGTGCAGTCTGGTTACAGCAATCAGTGTAGTCTGGTTACAGCAATCAGTGCATTCTGGTTACAGTAATCAGTGCAGTCTGGTTACAGGAATCAGCGCAGTCTGGTTACAGCAATCAGTGCAGTCTGGTTACAGCAATCAGTGTAGTCTGGTTACAGCAATCAGTGCATTCTGGTTACAGTAATCAGTGCAGTCCCGTTACAGCAAGCAGTGCAGTCTGGTTACAGCAATCAGTGCAGTCTGGTTACAGCAATCAGTGCATTCTGGTTACAGTAATCAGTGCAGTCTGGTTACAGGAATCAGTGCAGTCTGGTTACAGCAATCAGTGCAATCCGGTTACAGTAATCAGTGCAGTCTGGTTACAGCAATCAGTGCAGTCTGGTTATTGCAATCAGTGCAGTCTGGTTACAGCAATCACTGCAGTCTGGTTACAGCAATCAGTGCAGTCTGGTTACAGCAATCAGTGAAGTCTGGTTACAGCAATCAGTGCAGTCTGTTACAGCAATCAGTGCAGTCTGGTTACAGTAATCGGTGCAGTCTGGTTACAGCAATGAGTGCAGTCTGGTTACAGCAATCAGTGCAGTCTGGTTACAGTAATCAGTGGAGTCTGGTTACAGCAATCAGTGCAGTCTGGTTACTGCAATCAATGCAGTCTGGTTACAGTAATCACTGCAGTCTGGTTACAGCAATCAGTGCAGACTGGTTACAGCAATCAGTGCAGTCTGGTTACTGCAATCAATGCAGTCTGGTTACAGTAATCACTGCAGTCTGGTTACAGCAATCAGTGCAGACTGGTTACAGCAATCAGTGCAGTCTTGCTACCGCAATCAGAGCAGACTGGTTACACTAAGCAGTGCAGTCTGGTTACAGTAATCATTGCAATCTGCGTACAGTAATCAGTGCAGTCTCGTTACAGCAAGCAGTGCAGTCTGGTTACAGCAATCAGTGCAGTCTGGTTACAGCAATCAGTGCAGTCTGGTTACAGCAATCAGTGCAGTCTGGTTACAGTAATCGGTGCAGTCTGGTTACAGCAATCAGTGCAGTCTGGTTACAGTAATCGGTGCAGTCTGGTTACAGCAATCAGTGCAGTCTGGTTACAGCAATCAGTGCAGTCTGGTTACAGCAATCAGTGCAGTCTGGTTTTATTAATCAGTGCAGTCTAGTTTTATTAATCAGTGCAGACTGGTTACAGCAATCAGTGCAGTCTGGTTTTATTAATCAGTGCAGTCTAGTTTTATTAATCAGTGCAGACTGGTTACAGTAATCAGTGCAGTCTGGTTACAGCAATCAGTGCAGTCTGGTTACAGCAATCAGTACAGTCTGGTTACAGCAATCAGTGCAGTCTGGTTACAGTAATCGGTGCAGTCTGGTTACAGCAATCAGTGCAGTCTGGTTACAGCAATCAGTGCAGTCTGGTTACAGCAATCAGTGCAGTCTGGTTACAGCAATCAGTGCAGTCTGGTTTTATTAATCAGTGCAGTCGAGTTTTATTAATCAGTGCAGACTGGTTACAGCAATCAGTGCAGTCTGGTTTTATTAATCAGTGCAGTCTAGTTTTATTAATCAGTGCAGACTGGTTACAGTAATCAGTGCAGTCTGGTTACAGCAATCAGTGCAGTCTGGTTACAGCAATCAGTGCAGTCTGGTTACAGCAATCAGTGCAGTCTGGTTACAGCAATCAGTACAGTCTGGTTACAGCAATCGGTGCAGTCTGGTTACATCAATCAGTGCAGTCTGGTTACAGCAATCAGTACAGTCTGGTTACAGCAATCGGTGCAGTCTGGTTACATCAATCAGTGCAGACTGGTTACAGTAATCAGTGCAGTCTGGTTACAGCAATCAGTGCAGTCTGGTTACAGCAATCAGTACAGTCTGGTTACAGCAATCGGTGCAGTCTGGTTACATCAATCAGTGCAGTCTGGTTACAGCAATCAGTGAAGTCTGGTTGCAGTTATCAGTGCAGTCTGGTTACAGTAATCAGTGCAATCTGGTTACAGTAATCACTGCAGTCTGGTAACAGCAATCAGTGCAGTCTGGTTACAGCAATCGGTGCAGTCTGGTTACATCAATCAGTGCAGTCTGGTTACAGCAATCAGTGCAGTTTGGTTACAGTAATCAGTGCAGTCTGGTTACAGCAATCGGTGCAGTCTGGTTACAGTAATCACTGCAGTCTGGTAACAGCAATTAGTGCAGTCTGGTTACAGCAATCAGTGCAGTCTGGTTACAGCAATCAGTGCAGTCTGGGTACAGCAATCAGTGCAGTCTGGTTACCGCAATCAGAGCAGACTGGTTACAATAAGCAGTGCAGTCTGATACAGTAATCATTGCAATCTGCGTACAGTAATCAGTGCAGTCTGGTTACAGCAATCAGTGCAATCTGGTTACAGTAATCAGTGCAGTCTGGTTACAGCAATCAGTACAGTCTGGTTACAGCAATCGGTGCAGTCTGGTTACATCAATCAGTGCAGTCTGGTTACAGCAATCAGTACAGTCTGGTTACAGCAATCGGTGCAGTCTGGTTACATCAATCAGTGCAGACTGGTTACAGTAATCAGTGCAGTCTGGTTACAGCAATCAGTGCAGTCTGGTTACAGCAATCAGTACAGTCTGGTTACAGCAATCGGTGCAGTCTGGTTACATCAATCAGTGCAGTCTGGTTACAGCAATCAGTGAAGTCTGGTTGCAGTTATCAGTGCAGTCTGGTTACAGTAATCAGTGCAATCTGGTTACAGTAATCACTGCAGTCTGGTAACAGCAATCAGTGCAGTCTGGTTACAGCAATCGGTGCAGTCTGGTTACATCAATCAGTGCAGTCTGGTTACAGCAATCAGTGCAGTTTGGTTACAGTAATCAGTGCAGTCTGGTTACAGCAATCGGTGCAGTCTGGTTACAGTAATCACTGCAGTCTGGTAACAGCAATTAGTGCAGTCTGGTTACAGCAATCAGTGCAGTCTGGTTACAGCAATCAGTGCAGTCTGGTTACAGCAATCAGTGCAGTCTGGTTACCGCAATCAGAGCAGACTGGTTACAATAAGCAGTGCAGTCTGATACAGTAATCATTGCAATCTGCGTACAGTAATCAGTGCAGTCTGGTTACAGCAATCAGTGCAATCTGGTTACAGTAATCAGTGCAGTCTGGTTACAGCAATCAGTGCAGTCTGGTTACAGCAATCAGTGCAGTCTGGTTACAGCAATCAGTGCCGTCTGGTTACAGCAATCAGTGGAGTCTGGTTACAAGAATCAGTGCAGACTGGTTACAGCAATCAGAGCAGTCTGGTTACAGCAATCAGGGCAGCCTGGTATTAATAATCAGTCCAGTCTAGTTTTATTAATCAGTGCAGTCTGGTTACAGCAATCAGTGCAGTCTGGTTACTGCAATCAGTGCAATCTGGTTACAGCAATCTGTACAGTCTGGTTACAGCAATCAGTGCAGTCTGGGTACAGCAATCAGTGCAGTCTGGTTACAGCAATCAGTGCAGTCTGGGTACAGCAATCAGTGCAGTCTGGTTACAGCAATCAGTGCAGTCTGGTTACAGTAATCAGTGCAGTCTGGTTACAGTAATCAGTGCAGTCTCGTTACAGCAATTAGTGCAGACTGGTTACATCAATCAGTGCAGTCTGGTTACAGCAATCAGTGCAGTCTGGTTACAGCAATCAGTGCAGTCTGGTTACCGCAATCAGAGCAGACTGGTTACACTAAGCAGTGCAGTCTGATACAATAATCATTGCAATCTGCGTACAGTAATCAGTGCAGTCTCGTTAAAGCAAGCAGTGCAGTCTGGTTACAGTTATCAGTGCAGTCTGGTTACAGCAAGCAGTGCAGCCTGGTTACAGTTATCAGTGCAGTCTGGTTACAGCAAGCAGTGCAGTCTGGTTACAAGAATCAGTGCAGTCTGGTTACAGCAATCAGAGCAGTCTGGTTACAGCAATCAGGGCAGTCTGGTATTATTAATCAGTGCAGTCTAGTTTTATTAATCTGCGCAGTCCGGTTACAGTAATCAGTGCAGTCTAGTTTTATTAATCAGTGCAGACTTGTTATAGAAAACAGTGCAGTCTGGTTACAGCAATCAGTGCAGTCTGGTTACTGCAATCAGTGCAGTCTGGTTACAGTAATCAGTGAAGTCTAGTTTTATTAATCAGTGCAGACTTGTTACAGAAATCAGTGCAGTCTAGTTTTATTAATCAGCGCAGTCCGGTTACAGTAATCAGTGCAGTCTAGTTTTATTAATCAGTGCAGACTTGTGACAGAAATCAGTGCAGTCCAGTTACAGCAATCAGTGCAGTCTGGTTACAGTAATCGGTGCAGTCTGGTTACAGCAAGCAGTGCAGTCTGGTTACAGCAATCAGTGCAGTCTGGTTACAGCAAGCAGTGCAGTCTGGTTACAGCAATCAGTGCAATCTGGTTACAGCAATCAGTGCAGTCTTGTATTATTAATCAGTGCAGTCTAGTTTTATTAATCAGTGCAGTCCAGTTACAGTAATCAGTGCAGTCTGGTTACAGCAATCAGTGCAGTGTGGTTACAGCAATCAGTGCAGTCTTGTATTATTAATCAGTGCACTCTAGTTTGATTAATCAGTGCAGTCCAGTTACAGCAATCAGTGCAATCTGGTTACAGCAATCAGTGCAGTCTTGTATTATTAACCAGTGCACTCTAGTTTGATTAATCAGTGCAGTCCGGTTACAGTAATCAGTGCGGTCTGGTTACAGCAATCAGTGCAGTCTGGTTACAGCAATCAGTGCAGTCTGGTTACAGCAATCAGTGCAGTCTGGTTACAGCAATCGGTGCAGTCTGGTTACAGCAATCAGTGCAGTCTGGTTACAGCAATCAGTGCAGTCTAGTTTTATTAATCAGTGCAGTCTGGTTTTATTAATCAGTGCAGTCTGGTTACAGTAATCAGTGCAGTCTAGCTTTATTAATCAGTGCAGTCTGGTTACAGTAATCAGTGCAGTCTGGTTACAGCAATCAGTGCAGTCTGGTATTATTAATCAGTGCAGTCTAGTTTTATTAATCAGTGCAGTCCGGTTACAGTAATCAGTGCAGTCTTGTTTTATTAACCAGTGCAGACTGGTTACAGAATTCAGTGCAGTCTGGTTACAGCAATCAGTGCAGTCCGGTTGCAGCAATCAGTGCAGTCTGGTTACAGTAATCAGTGCAGTCTGTTTACCGGAATCAGTGCAGTCTGGTTACAGCAATCAGTGCAGTCTGGTTACAGCAATCAGTGCAGTCTGGTTACAGCAATCAGTGCAGTCTGGTTACAGTAATCAGTGGAGTCTGGTGACAGCAATCAGTGCAGACTGGTTACAGCAATCAGTGCAGTCTTGCTACCGCAATCAGAGCAGACTGGTTACACTAAGCAGTGCAGTCTGGTTACATTAATCATTGCAATCTGGTTACATTAATCAGTGCAGTCTGGTTACAGTAATCATTGCAATCTGGTTACAGCAATCAGTGCAGTCTGGTTACAGCAATCAGTGCAGTCTGGTTACAGCAATCAGTGCAGTCTGGTTACAGCAATCAGTGCATTCTGGTTACAGTAATCAGTGCAGTCTGGTTACAGCAATCAGTGCAATCCGGTTACAGTAATCAGTGCAGTCTGGTTACAGCAATCAGTGCAGTCTGGTTATTGCAATCAGTGCAGTCTGGTTACAGCAATCACTGCAGTCTGGTTACAGCAATCAGTGCAGTCTGTTACAGTAATCAGTGCAGTCTGGTTACAGTAATCGGTGCAGTCTGGTTACAGCAATGAGTGCAGTCTGGTTACAGTAATCAGTGGAGTCTGGTTACAGCAATCAGTGCAGTCTGGTTACAGTAATCAGTGGAGTCTGGTTACAGCAATCAGTGCAGTCTGGTTACTGCAATCAATGCAGTCTGGTTACAGTAATCACTGCAGTCTGGTTACAGCAATCAGTGCAGACTGGTTACAGCAATCAGTGCAGTCTTGCTACCGCAATCAGAGCAGACTGGTTACACTAAGCAGTGCAGTCTGGTTACAGTAATCATTGCAATCTGCGTACAGTAATCAGTGCAGTCTCGTTACAGCAAGCAGTGCAGTCTGGTTACAGCAATCAGTGCAGTCTGGTTACAGCAATCAGTGCAGTCTGGTTACAGCAATCAGTGCAGTCTGGTTTCATTAATCAGTGCAGTCTAGTTTTATTAATCAGTGCAGACTGGTTACAGCAATCAGTGCAGCCTGGGTTTCTTAATCAGTGCAGTCTGGTTACTGCAATCAGTGCAGTCTGGTTACAGCAATCAGTGCAGTCTGGTTACAGCAATCAGTGCAGTCTGGTTACAGTAATCGGTGCAGTCTGGTTACAGCAATCAGTGCAGTCTGGTTACATCAATCAGTGCAGTCTGGTTACAGCAATCAGTGCAGTCTGGTTACAGCAATCAGTGCAGTCTGGTTACAGCAATCAGTGTAGTCTGGTTTTATTAATCAGTGCAGTCTAGTTTTATTAATCAGTGCAGACTGGTTACAGTAATCAGTGCAGTCTGGTTTTATTAATCAGTGCAGTCTAGTTTTATTAATCAGTGCAGACTGGTTACAGCAATCAGTGCAGTCTGGTTTTATTAATCAGTGCAGTCTAGTTTTATTAATCAGTGCAGACTGGTTACAGTAATCAGTGCAGTCTGGTTACAGCAATCAGTGCAGTCTGGTTACAGCAATCAGTACAGTCTGGTTACAGCAATCAGTGCAGTCTGGTTACAGTAATCGGTGCAGTCTGGTTACAGCAATCAGTGCAGTCTGGTTACAGCAATCAGTGCAGTCTGGTTACAGCAATCAGTGCAGTCTGGTTACAGCAATCAGTGCAGTCTGGTTTTATTAATCAGTGCAGTCGAGTTTTATTAATCAGTGCAGACTGGTTACAGCAATCAGTGCAGTCTGGTTTTATTAATCAGTGCAGTCTAGTTTTATTAATCAGTGCAGACTGGTTACAGTAATCAGTGCAGTCTGGTTACAGCAATCAGTGCAGTCTGGTTACAGCAATCAGTACAGTCTGGTTACAGCAATCGGTGCAGTCTGGTTACATCAATCAGTGCAGTCTGGTTACAGCAATCAGTGCAGTCTGGTTACAGCAATCAGTACAGTCTGGTTACAGCAATCGGTGCAGTCTGGTTACATCAATCAGTGCAGTCTGGTTACAGCAATCAGTACAGTCTGGTTACAGCAATCGGTGCAGTCTGGTTACATCAATCAGTGCAGACTGGTTACAGTAATCAGTGCAGTCTGGTTACAGCAATCAGTGCAGTCTGGTTACAGCAATCAGTACAGTCTGGTTACAGCAATCGGTGCAGTCTGGTTACATCAATCAGTGCAGTCTGGTTACAGCAATCAGTGAAGTCTGGTTGCAGTTATCAGTGCAGTCTGGTTACAGTAATCAGTGCAATCTGGTTACAGTAATCACTGCAGTCTGGTAACAGCAATCAGTGCAGTCTGGTTACAGCAATCGGTGCAGTCTGGTTACATCAATCAGTGCAGTCTGGTTACAGCAATCAGTGCAGTTTGGTTACAGTAATCAGTGCAGTCTGGTTACAGCAATCGGTGCAGTCTGGTTACAGTAATCACTGCAGTCTGGTAACAGCAATTAGTGCAGTCTGGTTACAGCAATCAGTGCAGTCTGGTTACAGCAATCAGTGCAGTCTGGTTACAGCAATCAGTGCAGTCTGGTTACCGCAATCAGAGCAGACTGGTTACAATAAGCAGTGCAGTCTGATACAGTAATCATTGCAATCTGCGTACAGTAATCAGTGCAGTCTGGTTACAGCAATCAGTGCAATCTGGTTACAGTAATCAGTGCAGTCTGGTTACAGCAATCAGTGCAGTCTGGTTAAAGCAATCAGTGCAGTCTGGTTACAGCAATCAGTGCCGTCTGGTTACAGCAATCAGTGGAGTCTGGTTACAAGAATCAGTGCAGACTGGTTACAGCAATCAGAGCAGTCTGGTTACAGCAATCAGAGCAGTCTGGTATTAATAATCAGTCCAGTCTAGTTTTATTAATCAGTGCAGTCTGGTTACAGCAATCAGTGCAGTCTGGTTACTGCAATCAGTGCAATCTGGTTACAGCAATCTGTACAGTCTGGTTACAGCAATCAGTGCAGTCTGGGTACAGCAATCAGTGCAGTCTGGTTACAGCAATCAGTGCAGTCTGGGTACAGCACTCAGTGCAGTCTGGTTACAGTAATCAGTGCAGTCTGGTTACAGTAATCAGTGCAGTCTCGTTACAGCAATTAGTGCAGACTGGTTACATCAATCAGTGCAGTCTGGTTACAGCAATCAGTGCAGTCTGGTTACAGCAATCAGTGCAGTCTGGTTACCGCAATCAGAGCAGACTGGTTACACTAAGCAGTGCAGTCTGATACAATAATCATTGCAATCTGCGTACAGTAATCAGTGCAGTCTCGTTAAAGCAAGCAGTGCAGTCTGGTTACAGTTATCAGTGCAGTCTGGTTACAGCAAGCAGTGCAGTCTGGTTACAGTTATCAGTGCAGTCTGGTTACAGCAAGCAGTGCAGTCTGGTTACAAGAATCAGTGCAGTCTGGTTACAGCAATCAGAGCAGTCTGGTTACAGCAATCAGGGCAGTCTGGTATTATTAATCAGTGCAGTCTAGTTTTATTAATCTGCGCAGTCCGGTTACAGTAATCAGTGCAGTCTAGTTTTATTAATCAGTGCAGACTTGTTATAGAAAACAGTGCAGTCTGGTTACAGCAATCAGTGCAGTCTGGTTACTGCAATCAGTGCAGTCTGGTTACAGTAATCAGTGAAGTCTAGTTTTATTAATCAGTGCAGACTTGTTACAGAAATCAGTGCAGTCTAGTTTTATTAATCAGCGCAGTCCAGTTACAGTAATCAGTGCAGTCTAGTTTTATTAATCAGTGCAGACTTGTTACAGAAATCAGTGCAGTCCAGTTACAGCAATCAGTGCAGTCTGGTTACAGTAATCGGTGCAGTCTGGTTACAGCAAGCAGTGCAGTCTGGTTACAGCAATCAGTGCAGTCTGGTTACAGCAAGCAGTGCAGTCTGGTTACAGCAATCAGTGCAATCTGGTTACAGCAATCAGTGCAGTCTTGTATTATTAATCAGTGCAGTCTAGTTTTATTAATCAGTGCAGTCCAGTTACAGTAATCAGTGCAGTCTGGTTACAGCAATCAGTGCAGTGTGGTTACAGCAATCAGTGCAGTCTTGTATTATTAATCAGTGCACTCTAGTTTGATTAATCAGTGCAGTCCAGTTACAGCAATCAGTGCAATCTGGTGACAGCAATCAGTGCAGTCTTGTATTATTAACCAGTGCACTCTAGTTTGATTAATCAGTGCAGTCCGGTTACAGTAATCAGTGCAGTCTGGTTACAGCAATCAGTGCAGTCTGGTTACAGCAATCAGTGCAGTCTGGTTACAGCAATCAGTGCAGTCTGGTTACAGCAATCGGTGCAGTCTGGTTACAGCAATCAGTGCAGTCTGGTTACAGCAATCAGTGCAGTCTAGTTTTATTAATCAGTGCAGTCTGGTTTTATTAATCAGTGCAGTCTGGTTACAGTAATCAGTGCAGTCTAGCTTTATTAATCAGTGCAGTCTGGTTACAGTAATCAGTGCAGTCTGGTTACAGCAATCAGTGCAGTCTGGTATTATTAATCAGTGCAGTCTAGTTTTATTAATCAGTGCAGTCCGGTTACAGTAATCAGTGCAGTCTTGTTTTATTAACCAGTGCAGACTGGTTACAGAATTCAGTGCAGTCTGGTTACAGCAATCAGTGCAGTCCGGTTGCAGCAATCAGTGCAGTCTGGTTACAGTAATCAGTGCAGTCTGTTTACCGGAATCAGTGCAGTCTGGTTACAGCAATCAGTGCAGTCTGGTTACAGCAATCAGTGCAGTCTGGTTACAGCAATCAGTGTAGTCTGGTTACAGTAATCAGTGCAGTCTGGTTACCGGAATCAGTGCAGTCTGGTTACAGCAATCAGTGCAGTCTGGTTACAGCAATCAGTGTAGTCTGGTTACAGCAATCAGTGCATTCTGGTAACAGTAATCAGTGCAGTCTGGTTACAGCAATCAGTGCAGTCTGGTTACAGCAATCAGTGCAGTCTGGTTACAGTAATCAGTGCAGTCTGGTTACAGCAATCAGTGCAGTCTGGTTACAGCAATCAGTGCAGTCTGGTTACAGTAATCAGTGCAGGCTGATTACAGCAATCAGTGCAGTCTGGTTACAGCAATCAGTGCATTCTGGTTACAATAATCAGTGCAGTCTGGTTACAGGAATCAGTGCAGTCTGGTTACAGCAATCAGTGCAATCCGGTTACAGTAATCAGTGCAGTCTGGTTACAGCAATCAGTGCAGTCTGGTTATTGCAACCAGTGCAGTCTGGTTACAGTAATCACTGCAGTCTGGTTACAGCAATCAGTGCAGACTGGTTACAGCAATCAGTGCAGTCTAGTTTTATTAATCAGTGCAGTCTGGTTACAGCAATCAGTGCAGTCTGGTTATTGCAATCAGTGCAGTCTGGTTACAGTAATCACTGCAGTCTGGTTACAGCAATCAGTGAAGTCTGGTTACAGCAATCGGTGCAGTCTGTTACAGCAATCAGTGCAGTCTGGTTACAGTAATCGGAGCAGTCTGGTTACAGCAATCAGTGCAGTCTGGTTACAGCAATCAGTGCAGTCTAGTTTTATTAATCAGTGCAGTCTGGTTACAGCAATCAGTGCAGTCTGGTTACAGTAATCAGTGGAGTCTGGTGACAGCAATCAGTGCAGACTGGTTACAGCAATCAGTGCAGCCTTGCTACCGCAATCAGAGCAGACTGGTTACACTAAGCAGTGCAGTCTGGTTACAGCAATCAGTGCAGTCTGGTTACAGCAATCAGTGCATTCTGGTTACAGTAATCAGTGCAGTCTGGTTACAGGAATCAGTGCAGTCTGGTTACAGCAATCATTGCAATCCGGTTACAGTAATCAGTGCAGTCTGGTTACAGCAATCAGTGCAGTCTGGTTATTGCAATCAGTGCAGTCTGGTTACAGCAATCACTGCAGTCTGGTTACAGCAATCAGTGCAGTCTGGTTACAGCAATCAGTGAAGTCTGTTACAGCAATCAGTGCAGTCTGGTTACAGTAATCGGTGCAGTCTGGTTACAGCAATGTGTGCAGTCTGGTTACAGCAATCAGTGCAGTCTGTTACAGCAATCAGTGCAGTCTGGTTACAGTAATCAGTGGAGTCTGGTTACAGCAATCAGTGCAGTCTGGTTACTGCAATCAATGCAGTCTGTTTACAGTAATCACTGCAGTCTGGTTACAGCAATCAGTGCAGACTGGTTACAGCAATCAGTGCAGTCTTGCTACCGGAATCAGAGCAGACTGGTTACACTAAGCAGTGCAGTCTGGTTACAGTAATCATTGCAGTCTTGTTACAGCAAGCAGTGCAGTCTGGTTACAGCAATCAGTGCAGTCTGGTTACAGCAATCAGTGCAGTCTGGTTACAGCAATCAGTGCAGTCTGGTTACACTAATCGGTGCAGTCTGGTTACAGCAATCAGTGCAGTCTGGTTACAGTAATCGGTGCAGTGTGGTTACAGCAATCAGTGCAGTCTGGTTACAGCAATCAGTGCAGTCTGGTTACAGCAATCAGTGCAGTCTGGTTACAGCAATCAGTGCAGTCTGGTTTTATTAATCAGTGCAGTCTAGTTTTATTAATCAGTGCAGACTGGTTACAGCAATCAGTGCAGCCTGGGTTTCTTAATCAGTGCAGTCTGGTTACTGCAATCAGTGCAGTCTGGTTACAGCAATCAGTGCAGTCTGGTTACAGCAATCAGTGCAGTCTGGTTACAGTAATCGGTGCAGTCTGGTTACAGCAATCAGTGCAGTCTGGTTACAGCAATCAGTGCAGTCTGGTTACAGCAATCAGTGCAGTCTGGTTACAGCAATCAGTGCAGTCTGGTTTTATTAATCAGTGCAGTCTAGTTTTATTAATCAGTGCAGT
The DNA here is from genome assembly GCF_052327205.1 of Somniosus microcephalus. Taxonomy (NCBI): domain Eukaryota; kingdom Metazoa; phylum Chordata; class Chondrichthyes; order Squaliformes; family Somniosidae; genus Somniosus; species Somniosus microcephalus. The sequence goes on along the minus strand of NC_140999.1, from coordinate 44,035,306 downwards.
ATGGTTACAGCAATCAGTGCAGTCTGGTTACAGCAATCAGTACAGTCTGGTTACAGCAATCAGTGCAGTCTGGTTACATTAATCGGTGCAGTCTGGTTACAGCAATCAGTGCAGTCTGGTTACAGCAATCAGTGCAGTCTGGTTACAGCAATCAGTGCAGTCTGGTTACAGCAATCAGTGCAGTCTGGTTTTATTAATCAGTGCAGTCTAGTTTTATTAATCAGTGCAGACTGGTTACAGCAATCAGTGCAGTCTGGTTTTATTAATCAGTGCAGTCTAGTTTTATTAATCAGTGCAGACTGGTTACAGTAATCAGTGCAGTCTGGTTACAGCAATCAGTGCAGTCTGGTTACAGCAATCAGTGCAGTCTGGTTACAGCAATCGGTGCAGTCTGGTTACATCAATCAGTGCAGTCTGGTTACAGCAATCAGTGCAGTCTGGTTACAGTAATCAGTGCAGTCTGGTTACAGCAATCGGTGCAGTCTGGTTACAGTAATCAGTGCAGTCTGGTTACAGTAATCGGTGCAGTCTGGTTACATCAATCACTGCAGTCTGGTAACAGCAATTAGTGCAGTCTGGTTACAGCAATCGGTGCAGTCTGGTTACATCAATCAGTGCAGTCTGGTTACAGCAATCAGTGCAGTCTGGTTACAGTAATCAGTGCAGACTGGTTACAGCAATCGGTGCAGTCTGGTTACAGTAATCACTGCAGTCTGGTTACAGCAATCAGTGCAGTCTGGTTACAGCAATCGGTGCAGTCTGGTTACATCAATCAGTGCAGTCTGGTTACAGCAATCAGTGCAGTCTGGTTACAGTAATCAGTGCAGTCTGGTTACAGCAATCGGTGCAGTCTGGTTACAGTAATCACTGCAGTCTGGTTACAGCAATCAGTGCAGTCTGGTTACAGCAATCGGTGCAGTCTGGTTACATCAATCAGTGCAGTCTGGTTACAGCAATCAGTGCAGTCTGGTTACAGTAATCAGTGCAGTCTGGTTACAGCAATCGGTGCAGTCTGGTTACAGTAATCACTGCAGTCTGGTTACAGCAATCAGTGCAGTCTGGTTACATCAATCAGTGCAGTCTGGTTACAGCAATTAGTGCAGTCTGGTTACATCAATCAGTGCAGTCTGGTTACACTAAGCAGTGCAGTCTGGTTACAGTAATCATTGCAATCTGGTTACAGCAATCAGTGCAGTCTGGTTACAGCAATCAGTGCAGTCTGGTATTATTAATCAGTGCAGTCTGGTTTTATTAATCAGTGCAGTCTGGTTACAGTAATCAGTGAAGTCTAGTTTTATTAATCAGTGCAGTCTGGTTACAGTAATCAGTGCAGTCTGGTTACAGCAATCAGTGCAGTCTGGTATTATTAATCAGTGCAGTCTAGTTTTATTAATCAGTGCAGTCCGGTTACAGTAATCAGTGCAGTCTTGTTTTATTAACCAGTGCAGACTGGTTACAGAATTCAGTGCAGTCTGGCTACAGCAATCAGTGCAGTCTGGTTGCAGCAATCAGTGCAGTCTGGTTACAGTAATCAGTGCAGTCTGGTTCCCGGAATCAGTGCAGTCTGGTTACAGCAATCAGTGCAGTCTGGTTACAGCAATCAGTGCAGTCTGGTTACAGCAATCAGTGCAGTCTGGTTACAGTAATCAGTGCAGTCTGGTTACCGGAATCAGTGCAGTCTCGTTACAGCAATCAGTGCATTCTGGTTACAGTAATCAGTGCAGGCTGGTTACAGCAATCAGTGCAGTCTGGTTACAGCAATCAGTGCATTCCGGTTACAGTAATCAGTGCAGTCTGGTTACAGCAATCAGTGCAGTCTGGTTATTGCAATCAGTGCAATCCGGTTACAGTAATCAGTGCAGTCTGGTAACAGCAATCAGTGCAATCCGGTTACAGTAATCAGTGCAGTCTGGTTACAGCAGTCAGTGCAGTCTGGTTATTGCAATCAGTGCAGTCTGGTTACAGTAATCACTGCAGTCTGGTTACAGCAATCAGTGCAGTCTGGTTACAGCAATCAGTGAAGTCTGGTTACAGCAATCAGTGCAGTCTGTTACAGCAATCAGTGCAGTCTGGTTACAGTAATCGGTGCAGTCTGGTTACAGCAATCAGTGCAGTCTGGTTACAGCAATCACTGCAGTCTGGTTACAGTAATCAGTGGAGTCTGGTTACAGCAATCAGTGCAGTCTGGTTACAGCAATCAATGCAGTCTGGTTACAGTAATCACTGCAGTCTGGTTACAGAAATCAGTGCAGTCTGGTTACAGCAAGCAGTGCAGTCTGGTTACAGCAAGCAGTGCAGTCTGGTATTATTAATTAGTGCAGTCCAGTTTTATTAATCAGTGCAGTCTAGTTTTATTAATCAGTGCAGTCTGGTTACAGCAATCAGTGCAGTCTGGGTACAGCAATCAGTGCAGTCTAGTTACAGTAATCTGTGCAGTATGGTTACAGCAATCAGTGCAGTCTGGTTACAGCAATCAGTGCAGTCTGGTTACCGCAATCAGAGCAGACTGGTTACACTAAGCAGTGCAGTCTGATACAGTAATCATTGCAATCTGCGTACAGTAATCAGTGCAGTCTGGTTACAGCAAGCAGTGCAGTCTGGTTACAGTAATCAGTGCAATCTGGTTACAGTAATCAGTGCAGTCTGGTTACAGCAATCAGTGCAGTCTGGTTACAGCAGTCAGTGCAGTCTGGTTACAGCAATCAGTGCAGTCTGGTTACAGTAATCAGTGCAGTCTGGTTACAGCAATCGGTGCAGTCTGGTTACAGTAATCAGTGCAGTCTGGTTACAGCAATCAGTGCAGTCTGGTTACAGCAATCGGTGCAGTCTGGGTACGGCAATCAGTGCAGTCTGGTTACAGTAATCACTGCAGTCTGGTAACAGCAATTAGTGCAGTCTGGTTACATCAATCAGTGCAGTCTGGTTACAGTAATCACTGCAGTCTGGTTACAGTAATCAGTGCAGTCTGGTTACAGCAATCGGTGCAGTCTGGTTACAGTAATCACTGCAGTCTGGTTACAGCAATCAGTACAGTCTGGTTACAGCAATCAGTGCAGTCTGGTTACATCAATCAGTGCAGTCTGGTTACAGCAATCAATGCAGTCTGGTTACATCAATCAATGCAGTCTGGTTACAGTAATCACTGCAGTCTGGTTACAGCAATCAGTGCAGTCTGGTTACAGCAAGCAGTGCAGTCTGGTTACAGCAAGAAGTGCAGTCTGGTTACAGCAAGCAGTGCAGTCTGGTATTATTAATCAGTGCAGTCCAGTTTTATTAATCAGTGCAGTCTAGTTTTATTAATCAGTGCAGTCTGGTTACAGCAATCAGTGCAGTCTGGTTACTGCAATCAGTGCAGTCTGGGTACAGCAATCAGTGCAGTCGGGTTACATCAATCAGTGCAGTCTAGTTACAGTAATCTGTGCAGTATGGTTACAGCAATCAGTGCAGTCTGGTTACAGCAATCAGTGCAGTCTGGTTACCGCAATCAGAGCAGACTGGTTACACTAAGCAGTGCAGTCTGATACAGTAATCATTGCAATCTGCGTACAGTAATCAGTGCAGTCTGGTTACAGTAATCAGTGCAATCTGGTTACAGTAATCAGTGCAGTCGGGTTACATCAATCAGTGCAGTCTAGTTACAGTAATCTGTGCAGTATGGTTACAGCAATCAGTGCAGTCTGGTTACAGCAATCAGTGCAGTCTGGTTACCGCAATCAGAGCAGACTGGTTACACTAAGCAGTGCAGTCTGATACAGTAATCATTGCAATCTGCGTACAGTAATCAGTGCAGTCTGGTTACAGTAATCAGTGCAATCTGGTTACAGCAATCAGTGCAGTCTGGTTACAGCAATCAGTGCAGTCTAGTTTTATTAATCAGTGCAGTCTGGTTACAGCAATCAGTGCAGTCTGGTTACAGTAATCAGTGGAGTCTGGTGACAGCAATCAGTGCAGACTGGTTACAGCAATCAGTGCAGCCTTGCTACCGCAATCAGAGCAGACTGGTTACACTAAGCAGTGCAGTCTGGTTACAGCAATCAGTGCAGTCTGGTTACAGCAATCAGTGCAGTCTGGTTACCGCAATCAGAGCAGACTGGTTACAGCAATCAGTGCAGTCTGGTTACAGCAATCAGTGCATTCTGGTTACAGTAATCAGTGCAGTCTGGTTACAGGAATCAGTGCAGTCTGGTTACAGCAATCATTGCAATCCGGTTACAGTAATCAGTGCAGTCTGGTTACAGCAATCAGTGCAGTCTGGTTATTGCAATCAGTGCAGTCTGGTTACAGCAATCACTGCAGTCTGGTTACAGCAATCAGTGCAGTCTGGTTACAGCAATCAGTGAAGTCTGTTACAGCAATCAGTGCAGTCTGGTTACAGTAATCGGTGCAGTCTGGTTACAGCAATGTGTGCAGTCTGGTTACAGCAATCAGTGCAGTCTGTTACAGCAATCAGTGCAGTCTGGTTACAGTAATCAGTGGAGTCTGGTTACAGCAATCAGTGCAGTCTGGTTACTGCAATCAATGCAGTCTGTTTACAGTAATCACTGCAGTCTGGTTACAGCAATCAGTGCAGACTGGTTACAGCAATCAGTGCAGTCTTGCTACCGGAATCAGAGCAGACTGGTTACACTAAGCAGTGCAGTCTGGTTACAGTAATCATTGCAGTCTCGTTACAGCAAGCAGTGCAGTCTGGTTACAGCAATCAGTGCAGTCTGGTTACAGCAATCAGTGCAGTCTGGTTACAGCAATCAGTGCAGTCTGGTTACACTAATCGGTGCAGTCTGGTTACAGCAATCAGTGCAGTCTGGTTACAGTAATCGGTGCAGTGTGGTTACAGCAATCAGTGCAGTCTGGTTACAGCAATCAGTGCAGTCTGGTTACAGCAATCAGTGCAGTCTGGTTACAGCAATCAGTGCAGTCTGGTTTTATTAATCAGTGCAGTCTAGTTTTATTAATCAGTGCAGACTGGTTACAGCAATCAGTGCAGCCTGGGTTTCTTAATCAGTGCAGTCTGGTTACTGCAATCAGTGCAGTCTGGTTACAGCAATCAGTGCAGTCTGGTTACAGCAATCAGTGCAGTCTGGTTACAGTAATCGGTGCAGTCTGGTTACAGCAATCAGTGCAGTCTGGTTACAGCAATCAGTGCAGTCTGGTTACAGCAATCAGTGCAGTCTGGTTACAGCAATCAGTGCAGTCTGGTTACAGCAATCAGTGCAGTCTGGTTTTATTAATCAGTGCAGTCTAGTTTTATTAATCAGTGCAGTATGGTTACAGCAATCAGTGCAGTCTGGTTACAGCAATCAGTACAGTCTGGTTACAGCAATCAGTGCAGTCTGGTTACAGTAATCGGTGCAGTCTGGTTACAGCAATCAGTGCAGTCTGGTTACAGCAATCAGTGCAGTCTGGTTACAGCAATCAGTGCAGTCTGGTTACAGCAATCAGTGCAGTCTGGTTTTATTAATCAGTGCAGTCTAGTTTTATTAATCAGTGCAGACTGGTTACAGCAATCAGTGCAGTCTGGTTTTATTAATCAGTGCAGTCTAGTTTTATTAATCAGTGCAGACTGGTTACAGTAATCAGTGCAGTCTGGTTACAGCAATCAGTGCAGTCTGGTTACAGCAATCAGTGCAGTCTGGTTACAGCAATCGGTGCAGTCTGGTTACATCAATCAGTGCAGTCTGGTTACAGCAATCAGTGCAGTCTGGTTACAGTAATCAGTGCAGTCTGGTTACAGCAATCGGTGCAGTCTGGTTACAGTAATCAGTGCAGTCTGGTTACAGTAATCGGTGCAGTCTGGTTACATCAATCACTGCAGTCTGGTAACAGCAATTAGTGCAGTCTGGTTACAGCAATCGGTGCAGTCTGGTTACATCAATCAGTGCAGTCTGGTTACAGCAACCAGTGCAGTCTGGTTACAGTAATCAGTGCAGACTGGTTACAGCAATCGGTGCAGTCTGGTTACAGTAATCACTGCAGTCTGGTTACAGCAATCAGTGCAGTCTGGTTACAGCAATCGGTGCAGTCTGGTTACATCAATCAGTGCAGTCTGGTTACAGCAATCAGTGCAGTCTGGTTACAGTAATCAGTGCAGTCTGGTTACAGCAATCGGTGCAGTCTGGTTACAGTAATCACTGCAGTCTGGTTACAGCAATCAGTGCAGTCTGGTTACAGCAATCGGTGCAGTCTGGTTACATCAATCAGTGCAGTCTGGTTACAGCAATCAGTGCAGTCTGGTTACAGTAATCAGTGCAGTCTGGTTACAGCAATCGGTGCAGTCTGGTTACAGTAATCACTGCAGTCTGGTTACAGCAATCAGTGCAGTCTGGTTACATCAATCAGTGCAGTCTGGTTACAGCAATTAGTGCAGTCTGGTTACATCAATCAGTGCAGTCTGGTTACACTAAGCAGTGCAGTCTGGTTACAGTAATCATTGCAATCTGGTTACAGCAATCAGTGCAGTCTGGTTACAGCAATCAGTGCAGTCTGGTATTATTAATCAGTGCAGTCTGGTTTTATTAATCAGTGCAGTCTGGTTACAGTAATCAGTGCAGTCTAGTTTTATTAATCAGTGCAGTCTGGTTACAGTAATCAGTGCAGTCTGGTTACAGCAATCAGTGCAGTCTGGTATTATTAATCAGTGCAGTCTAGTTTTATTAATCAGTGCAGTCCGGCTACAGTAATCAGTGCAGTCTTGTTTTATTAACCAGTGCAGACTGGTTACAGAATTCAGTGCAGTCTGGTTACAGCAATCAGTGCAGTCTGGTTGCAGCAATCAGTGCAGTCTGGTTACAGTAATCAGTGCAGTCTGGTTCCCGGAATCAGTGCAGTCTGGTTACAGCAATCAGTGCAGTCTGGTTACAGCAATCAGTGCAGTCTGGTTACAGCAATCAGTGCAGTCTGGTTACAGTAATCAGTGCAGTCTGGTTACCGGAATCAGTGCAGTCTCGTTACAGCAATCAGTGCATTCTGGTTACAGTAATCAGTGCAGGCTGGTTACAGCAATCAGTGCAGTCTGGTTACAGCAATCAGTGCATTCCGGTTACAGTAATCAGTGCAGTCTGGTTACAGCAATCAGTGCAGTCTGGTTATTGCAATCAGTGCAATCCGGTTACAGTAATCAGTGCAGTCTGGTAACAGCAATCAGTGCAATCCGGTTACAGTAATCAGTGCAGTCTGGTTACAGCAGTCAGTGCAGTCTGGTTATTGCAATCAGTGCAGTCTGGTTACAGTAATCACTGCAGTCTGGTTACAGCAATCAGTGCAGTCTGGTTACAGCAATCAGTGAAGTCTGGTTACAGCAATCAGTGCAGTCTGTTACAGCAATCAGTGCAGTCTGGTTACAGTAATCGGTGCAGTCTGGTTACAGCAATCAGTGCAGTCTGGTTACAGCAATCACTGCAGTCTGGTTACAGTAATCAGTGGAGTCTGGTTACAGCAATCAGTGCAGTCTGGTTACAGCAATCAATGCAGTCTGGTTACAGTAATCACTGCAGTCTGGTTACAGCAATCAGTGCAGTCTGGTTACAGCAAGCAGTGCAGTCTGGTTACAGCAAGCAGTGCAGTCTGGTATTATTAATTAGTGCAGTCCAGTTTTATTAATCAGTGCAGTCTAGTTTTATTAATCAGTGCAGTCTGGTTACAGCAATCAGTGCAGTCTGGGTACAGCAATCAGTGCAGTCTAGTTACAGTAATCTGTGCAGTATGGTTACAGCAATCAGTGCAGTCTGGTTACAGCAATCAGTGCAGTCTGGTTACCGCAATCAGAGCAGACTGGTTACACTAAGCAGTGCAGTCTGATACAGTAATCATTGCAATCTGCGTACAGTAATCAGTGCAGTCTGGTTACAGCAAGCAGTGCAGTCTGGTTACAGTAATCAGTGCAATCTGGTTACAGTAATCAGTGCAGTCTGGTTACAGCAATCAGTGCAGTCTGGTTACAGCAGTCAGTGCAGTCTGGTTACAGCAATCAGTGCAGTCTGGTTACAGTAATCAGTGCAGTCTGGTTACAGCAATCGGTGCAGTCTGGTTACAGTAATCAGTGCAGTCTGGTTACAGCAATCAGTGCAGTCTGGTTACAGCAATCGGTGCAGTCTGGGTACGGCAATCAGTGCAGTCTGGTTACAGTAATCACTGCAGTCTGGTAACAGCAATTAGTGCAGTCTGGTTACATCAATCAGTGCAGTCTGGTTACAGTAATCACTGCAGTCTGGTTACAGTAATCAGTGCAGTCTGGTTACAGCAATCGGTGCAGTCTGGTTACAGTAATCACTGCAGTCTGGTTACAGCAATCAGTACAGTCTGGTTACAGCAATCAGTGCAGTCTGGTTACATCAATCAGTGCAGTCTGGTTACAGCAATCAATGCAGTCTGGTTACATCAATCAATGCAGTCTGGTTACAGTAATCACTGCAGTCTGGTTACAGCAATCAGTGCAGTCTGGTTACAGCAAGCAGTGCAGTCTGGTTACAGCAAGAAGTGCAGTCTGGTTACAGCAAGCAGTGCAGTCTGGTATTATTAATCAGTGCAGTCCAGTTTTATTAATCAGTGCAGTCTAGTTTTATTAATCAGTGCAGTCTGGTTACAGCAATCAGTGCAGTCTGGTTACTGCAATCAGTGCAGTCTGGGTACAGCAATCAGTGCAGTCGGGTTACATCAATCAGTGCAGTCTAGTTACAGTAATCTGTGCAGTATGGTTACAGCAATCAGTGCAGTCTGGTTACAGCAATCAGTGCAGTCTGGTTACCGCAATCAGAGCAGACTGGTTACACTAAGCAGTGCAGTCTGATACAGTAATCATTGCAATCTGCGTACAGTAATCAGTGCAGTCTGGTTACAGTAATCAGTGCAATCTGGTTACAGTAATCAGTGCAGTCTGGTTACAGCAATCAGTGCAGTCTGGTTACAGCAATCAGTGCCGTCTGGTTACAGCAATCAGTGTAGTCTGGTTACAAGAATCAGTGCAGACTGGTTACAGCAATCAGAGCAGTCTGGTTACAGCAATCAGGGCAGCCTGGTATTATTAATCAGTCCAGTCTAGTTTTATTAATCAGTGCAGTCTGGTTACAGCAATCAGTGCAGTCTGGTTACTGCAATCAGTGCAATCTGGTTACAGCAATCTGTACAGTCTGGTTACAGCAATCAGTGCAGTCTGGGTACGGCAATCAGTGCAGTCTGGTTACAGCAATCAGTGCAGTCTGGTTACAGCAATCAGTGCAGTCTGGTTACAGTAATCAGTGCAGTCTGGTTACAGTAATCAGTGCAGTCTCGTTACAGCAATTAGTGCAGACTGGTTACATCAATCAGTGCAGTCTGGTTACAGCAATCAGTGCAGTCTGGTTACAGCAATCAGTGCAGTCTGGTTACTGCAATCAGTGCAGTCTGGTTACAGTAATCAGTGCAGTCTGGTTACAGTAATCAGTGCAGTCTGATTACAGCAATCAGTGCAGTCTGGTTACAGTAATCAGTGCAGTCTGGTGACAGTAATCAGTGCAGTCTGGTTACAGTAATCAGTGCAGTCTGGTTACAGCAATCAGTGCAGTCTGGTTACAGTAATCAGTGCAATCTGGTTACAGCAATCAGTGCAGTCTGGTTACAGTAATCAGTGCAGTCTGGTTACAGTAATCAGTGCAATCTGGTTACAGCAATCAGTGCAGTCTGGTTACAGTAATCAGTGCAGTCTGGTTACAGCAATCAGTGCAGTCTGGTTACAGCAATCAGTGCAGTCTGGTTACAGCAATCAGTGCAGTCTGGTTACAGCAATCAATTCAGTCTGGTTACAGCAATCAGTGCAGTCTTCTTACAGCAATCAGTGCAGTCTGGTTACAGTAATCAGTGCAGTCTGGATACAGCAATCAGTGCAGTCTTCTTACAGCAATCAGTGCAGTCTTCTTACAGCAATCAGTGCAGTCTGGTTACAGCAATCAGTGCAGTCTGGTTACAGCAATCAGTGCAGTCTGGTTACAGCAATCAGTGCAGTCTGGTTACAGCAATCAATGCAGTCTGGTTACAGCAATCAGTGCAGTCTGGTTACAGCAATCAGTGCAGTCTGGTTACAGCAATCAGTGCAGTCTGGTTACAGCAATCAATTCAGTCTAGTTACAGCAATCAGTGCAGTCTTCTTACAGCAATCAGTGCAGTCTGGTTACAGTAATCAGTGCAGTCTGGATACAGCAATCAGTGCAGTCTTCTTACAGCAATCAGTGCAGTCTTCTTACAGCAATCAGTGCAGTCTGGTTACAGCAATCAGTGCAGTCTGGTTACAGCAATCAGTGCAGTCTGGTTACAGTAATCACTGCAGTCTGGTTACAGCAATCAGTGCAGTCTGGTTACAGCAAGCAGTGCAGTCTGGTTACAGCAAGAAGTGCAGTCTGGTTACAGCAAGCAGTGCAGTCTGGTATTAATCAGTGCTGTCCAGTTTTATTAATCAGTGCAGTCTAGTTTTATTAATCAGTGCAGTCTGGTTACAGCAATCAGTGCAGTCTGGTTACTGTAATCAGTGCAGTCTGGGTACAGCAATCAGTGCAGTCTGGTTACATCAATCAGTGCAGTCTAGTTACAGTAATCTGTGCAGTATGGTTACAGCAATCAGTGCAGTCTGGTTACAGCAATCAGTGCAGTCTGGTTACAGCAATCAGTGCAGTCTGGTTACAGCAATCAGTGCAGTCTGGTTACAGCAATCAGTGCAGTCTGGTTACACTAATCAGTGCAGTCTGGTTACAGCAATCAGTGCAGTCTGGTTACAGCAATCAGTGCAGTCTGGTTACAGCAATCAATGCAGTCTGGTTACAGCAATCAGTGCAGTCTGGTTACAGCAATCAGTGCAGTCTGGTTACAGCAATCAGTGCAGTCTGGTTACAGCAATCAGTGCAGTCTTCTTACAGCAATCAGTGCAGTCTGGTTACAGCAATCAGTGCAGTCTTCTTACAGCAATCAGTGCAGTCTGGTTACAGCAATCAGTGCAGTCTGGTTACAGCAATCAGTGCAGTCTGGTTACAGTAATCAGTGCAATCTGGTTACAGCAATCAGTGCATTCTGGTTACAGCAATCAGTGCATTCTGGTTACAGCAATCAGTGCAGTCTGGTTACAGCAATCAGTGCAGTCTGGTTACAGCAATCAGTGCAGTCTGGTTACAGCAATCAGTGCAGTCTGGTTACAGCAATCAGTGCAGTCTGGTTACACTAATCAGTGCAGTCTGGTTACAGCAATCAGTGCAGTCTGGTTACACTAATCAGTGCAGTCTGGTTACAGCAATCAGTGCAGTCTGGTTACAGCAATCAGTGCAGTCTGGTTACAGCAATCAGTGCAGTCTGGTTACAGCAATCAGTGCAGTCTGGTTACAGCAATCAGTGCAGTCTGGTTACACTAATCAGCGCAGTCTGGTTACAGCAATCAGCGCAGTCTGGTTACATCAATCAGTGCAGTCTGGTTACAGCAATCAGTGCAGTCTGGTTACAGCAATCAGTGCAGTCTGGTTACAGTAATCAGTGCAGTCTGGCTACAGTAATCAGTGCAGTCTGGTTACAGCAATCAGTGCAGTCTGGTTACATCAATCAGTGCAGTCTGGTTACAGTAATCAGTGCAGTCTGGTTACAGTAATCAGTGCAGTCTGGTTGTAGTGATGACTTTAGTGTCAAATCCCCCTTCTTGGAAGTCATCTAGCATGTAGATGGATAATTGCATTAGTACTGATAATTGCATTAATAATAATTGGCCGCGACTGTTAATTACCATGAGGACGACTTTCTGCTGAGTCGTGATACGCCACACTCGGCTCATGGGAACAGTTTGCGTAGCTCATGGGAACAGTTTGAGGAGCTGATGGGAACAGTTTGAGGAGCTGATGGTAACAGTTTGAGGAGCTGATGGGAACAGTTTGAGGAGCTGATGGGAACAGTTTGAGGAGCTGATGGGAACAGTTTGAGGAGCTGATGGGAACAGTTTGAGGAGCTGATGGGAACAGTTTGAGGAGCTCATGGGAACTTTTAAATACAGCAGATAAATTTAAATATACACAGTTAAATTCAGCTAAATGTAGATAAATTTAAACACACATGGCTAAATTTAAAGAACATTACCAGAAGAAGCAAAATTGGACAATTATCAAAGAGCAAGGCCCTGATTGGCATAGAAAATGAATTGAATTGCAAAATTCGATCCCTGTAAGCAATTAAAAGCCCAACATTTCATGTAATAAAAGTGAATTTGACATATTCAGTCACTGTAGGACACTGGCCCTGCCAAAGATTAACTGAAGATTACAGGGGAGGGGGCAAGAGAATTGAAACAGTAAGGTGAGAGGGAAGGAGCAACTGGAGATGGGGGAAGGGGGAGGAGAGACAGTCCACAACCGGTACGAGCCTGGTTTGATACAGGGCTTAACTGGATTTAGAAGAGAACAGTAATAGATTGAAGGATCTGAACTCCCCTGCTGTATGTCAAACTGCCACATTTGGTCTGCTACTCTGCACCTACCTCCTGTCTATCATCTGGTAACACTTCTTCAGCCAGCCTAGGCCTGGCATCCTCCTGCGAGGTGTGGCCCCATTCAGGTACACGATCATGTAGTCTTCAGCAACCAATAGCTCCAAGATGCTGATCACATACCTGAGAGGCAGGAAAAGAAACAGCAGCATTTGACCAGGTCACATCGACACAGAGAGAATCCAAGTATTTAAACTATGTTTTCAGTTTTCTCTGGCTGATGTCTGGTTCCGCAGGTGTCATCAGCCCTCTGGCAGCTTGCTCAAGTGTCAATTCTTCGCGTGTGAGTCTAGACATTGAGTGATGGCAGGCTATTCGACTGGGGGGTATCACAGAGGAGCCCAGTCTTTATTTTTCTCTCTCTCTCTCACACAGACGCACAATAGTGATCAGGACTCCCCACATCCCCCCCCTCCCCCCACCACACCCCCCATCTTTTTAACTTTTGTGCTCATCAAACTGAATGATGTTAGTCCTGGGGAATGGAACTCTTCAGGGCTCAGTGTCGACATCAAGATGCAGAATAAAGCTCCTAGCCCAACAACGTGCCTCAGGCCCCAATCATCAGCCATCCTGTGGTCTCTCCGAGCGAGATTGCCAATTAGTGCTGAATTAGGGACAGTTTCGAAACATAGAAACATAGAAGATAGGAGCAGGAGTAGGCCATTCGGCCCCTCGAGCCTGCTCCAAATTCAATGCGATCATGGCTGATCATCCAAGTTCAGTACCCGTTACCTGCTTTCTCCCCATACCCCTTGATCCCTTTAGCCTTAAGAAAGATATCCAACTCCTTCTTGAATATATATATATGTATTGTACTGTAGGCCCATGCCCACCAGGAACTGCATTGAAACTACCCAAACTCACACAATGCCATTACAGAAGAGGAGATTTTTTATCCAAGTCCCTAGGCTGGATTTTAACCTAAGTTTCCTGGATGAAAGAGCAAAGTCCTATCCCCTGCACCACCCAGTTCCTCTCCTCTCTCAAACCCACAACGCGGAACCACATTTTTCCAGCCTTACTGCTAACCCCCTCACAGTACTTTTTAGTTAATGTCAGAAATGTTCATCACAAAAGATGAGCAACCGTGAACAAATCAGTGGGACCCGAAGGAGTTATTACTGGTAATTAACGTTTAATGTTCAACTTGCGTGATACATTTGCAGCAGTGAGTCATCCATTTGCAGTGAGCTTAAAACAGTAGGAACCTCCTCTGATGGCTCAATGGGAAATACTGAACCAAACAGACAAGCGTTCAGCTGCCTCTGCTGCTTTCTGACATTCTTCTTGACCACCAAGCCCATCCTCCCACCAGGCTTCCTCCATCCTCGCCCTGAATCTGCGTCTTTCTTTATTTTCTCTCCCATCTCCCCTCATGCCCTATCCATATGCAGCAAGACCTGGACAACATTCAGACTTGGGCTGACAAGTGGCAAGTAACATTCGCACCACACAAGTGCCAGGCAATGACCATCTCCAACAAGCGAGACTCTAACCATCTCCCCTTGACATTCAATGGCATTACCATCGCTGAATCCCCCGCCATCAACATCCTGGGGGTTACCATTGATCAGAAACTGAACTGGACCAGCCATGTAAATACTGTGGCTACAAGAGCAGGCCAGAGGCTGGGAATTCTGCGGCGAGTGTCTCACCTCCTGACTCCCCAAAGCCTTTCCACCATCTACAAGGCACAAGTCAGGACTGTGATGGAATGCTCTCCACTTGCCTGGATGAGTGCAGCTCCAACAACACTCAAGAAGCTCGACACCATTCAGGATAAAGCAGCCCGCTTGATTGGCACTCCATCCACCACCTTCAACATTCACTCCCTCCACCATCGGCGCACTGTGGCTGCAGTGTGTACCACCTACAAGATGCACTGCATCAACTCGCCAAAGCTCCTTCAACAGCACCTTCCAAACCCGCGACCTCTACCACTTAGAAGGACAAGGGCAGCAGACGCATGGGAACATCACCACCTACAAGTTCCCCTCCAAGCCACACACCATCCTGACTTGGACCTGTATCGCCGTTCCTTCACTGTCGCTGGGCCAAAATCCTGGAACTCCCTTCCTAACAGCATTGTGGGTGTACCTACACCATATGGACTGCAGCAGTTCAAGAAGGCGGCTCACCACCATCTTCTCAAGGGCAATTAGGGATGGGCACTAAATGCAGGCCTAGCCAGCGACGCCCACATCCCATCAATGAATTAAAAAAAAGCCCCACAATCTGGAATTCTCTTTCTAAACCCCTCCACCTCCTTCTCCTTTAAGACCCTCCTTAAAACCCAACTCTTTGACCAAATTTTTGATCACTCGTCATAGTATCTCCACCTTTGACGCGGCGTCCATTTTTTTGGATTATGGCTCTGTGAAGAGCCTTGGGATTTGTTCTATGTTAAAGGCGCTATATAAATGTATGCTATTGTTGTTGAAAGGCCCCAGGTTGATCCCTGATCTGTGTTGAATCAGCAGATCTCATCAGGGCAGCAGTAAAGGCGCTACAATCGGCTTCAATGGCCGTGAGAGGGAGGGTGGCAAAACATCAGCCGGGGTTTCTGCTCCTGATTACTATCCAATGACCCTGCTGCAAAGTCCATGTGTAGATGTAAGGCGAGTCAGGGTCCCAGATCTGACACCCACTGTCTAGGCAAAACCCATCATTGTCTGGACAGGAGAGAAGAAATCTAAATGGAGTCCTTGTATGGAACTATGTTGCTGAGTTAATCCATAAAAGTAACATACAAGGAAAATAGAACAGAAGGAAAAGCTTGTTGTCTTATGTCATCCTTCCATTGTCTCCTGCCTCCACTCTCTGCCTCAACCTCTATTGTCTCTTGATATTTTATTGATACAACTATGGTCAGTGAGCTTATATGAGCTTTCCTCTCCTGTTCCTGTTAAACTCCAAATACTCCATCCTACGCACACTTTCTTCTCCATGAATTGTTACAGCCTCCTACTCTAGATTATTCTTTTCCGGGGTCTCAAAGCTATGGCACTCCTTACCTCCCTTACTATACCCTTCACTCTACAACCTACAGGCTTCTGAGACCCAAGCTTGCTGTCACCTTGATTTATTTCATTTTCTCTCCTTGGTGTTGCCCTGCACTGTGGGCCTTGGACCTTGACCTTTCACCTGTGTTTATCAATGTTAAAATGATACACAACTGAATTAAAGGAGCGAACCAGTTACTGCTCCCAGCCTCGACAACTGGAGGATAATTTGGAAGCTAGTGGCTCAAACAGGGAGGGACGGCGAATGAGAACTGGATCGGGCACTTACAGGAAGAGGTTTTCCATGATGTATGTATAGTCTGCACATCCGCTGTCAGGCAAGTAACACGCAGCAAATACGATGATCGCATTCAGTCCTTCACCATAATAACCTATTAGGAAGAGAAATGTATTAACTCTGTATGATGCACAACAGCTTCAAACAGCAGGGGGTAAAGACTAGTGAATACTGTAATTACGACTGGCACAACTGGCTGGAAAATGTCTCCAGCTTTGCAGAGCTAGGCCTGTTTACACTGGAGGAAAGGCTGAGAGGAGACATGCTCCAGGTCTTCAGAATGAAGAGAGGCAGAGTTGGAAAGTTGTATAGATGGAAATAGGCTATTTGTCTGGCACTGTGAGCACAGGTTTAATATTTTCAATGACCCCAGATTAGTGTATGTGGTAGAGAGTCTCACTAAAAGCAGTTGAGCTAACTAAAAAATAACTGGGTAAATATCTGAAATAAAAACAGAAATACTCAGCAGGTCAGGCAGCATCGGTGGAGAGAGAAACAGAGAAAAGTTTCAGGTCGATGACCCTTCGTCAGAACTGGAAAAAGCTGGAGATGTAAGGTAAATATCTAGTTGTGATTGGGACCGGAGATTATTGGAACAGGTACAGACTGACATATTTAAATATTCCAGGAGTCATAATTGCCGGGAGGGTGTGGGGTAGGGGAGAGGGAAGTATCGTCTGTGGCGGGCACAGTCCAGAATTGAATAGTGAGGATGGATGAATATTCTTGGAGGCTTGCTTGATTATCTTTAGGGATCAGGGAGTATTTGTACAAATCGTTTCCTCAGGAAATTAAATGGTTGGGTAGAGTCTGTGATAAGGTCAATTGTACAAGGGGTGTGGAAGGAGATTAAATGGGTGTTGTGGAGTCCATGATAGGGTAGACTGTATGTGGGCTGTGGACGGAATGAGTGATGGTCTGAATGGACTTTTCTCATTCTGTGCTTTGTTATGTTTCTAAACCCTTTCTTCCGATTTTAAGATGATGCCCTCTTTCTGTGGTTGGGGTGGCTCTCAGTCTACATGTGCTCTCATTTCCCTTCCCTACCCTTTAGTGGCTTACCTCTCCCAGCCAAGACTCCAGCATCACAGTGTCACAGTGCCATAGTGCAAACCATCAGAGTACCAATACAGTGTGCCACCAGATTACCCATGGGACAGGTTCACTTTAAATAGTTCATTTCCAATTCTGTCCACCCTAGGGGCCATGGGAAATAACTGGGACCTCTTGGCACCTTTTAGAAAACTGCAAATCCTACTCTGGGACAAAACACATTTATGATATCAGCCATTCTTCTTCATTCTCTTACAATATGAAATTCAAGAAATGAAAACTCCCCTCACTCTCCGTCAGTCTGGTTGACCATCCCTACCTCCGTGTGTCACCACTCTCATATACGGCCTGATGATTTTCATGTCAATCCTGTGCTCCTGCTCTCCGATGATGATTGTCCTCCACAGCCTCCCATTGGTAGCATCCCCATCCTCACCTGCACAGTCTTCAAAAGAGCCCCCTTTTGCACTGGGAGAGTTTTTGGCACTCGCAACTGGAGTATCATCTGGAAGACAGGTAGTGGACACCTTGTGAATGTCCTTAATTGGCCCATTGCAAATATGATATGACCATGTTCATTTGATCAAGTATTTTTTCTCCCTCTAATTTTTCTCCCCTCCTCTCCTGAAAGAGCAGACTTTTGCTGGGTTATCGCTCCACGGGCACCAGTGGGGCTTGGTACCTCAGCAAATGTTGACCGTGGGAAATGGCAGACTATTAAACTGAGCCTGATTGTGCCTTCACCTGACATTTGCACATGTTCTTCCCAGCAGGAGTTATTGGATAGCAATCAGGAGCGGGAACCCTGGGTGATTTGCTTGTCCATAGACACCAATTGTAACATCTGGTCCAACTGAGATCTCCTAAATCAGCACAGACCAAGTATTGGTCAATGTATCTCGTATCATACTGGACAGCAAATGTACCAACTAAGTCATTGGCAAGTCATCAGTATTAAAACAAAACATTTTTACCATTTTCACGCATTAAAAAAAAAATCTATGTATATATAAAATGATTGACATCAATGAGTCAGGAGAGGAGATTTTCAAAACACTGACTCTACCTACGAGACACCAAGTAGGTGCAAGTCTCAAGGCCACAAGTAGAAAAGGCAGATACACACAGGAGGGAAAATAAGATGGCATCTGTGACCTATCCATAGACCAATGGGGCAATGACCCCAACCAACAATTGGTATTATACCCTTATTCCGTGACCCAGCTAAGCCCCAAGGACCAAGAACAAATCACTCCAACTCCTAACCCATGTTGCTCTCGATGCAACCACAACCATACCGGAAAACCCCAACGTATCAGCATCTGCCTCCTGCAAGCACCATTTAATCAAAGTGTATAATGCCTTCATCATATTTATAAACCGAGTCGACCTCCAGTGATCGTGCACACGTGGAGTCAAGACCACACGTAGTCTTCAGGGTTACAGAGCGGGGATAATTGGACCAGGGTGTGTAGACATAACTCAGTCCCCATTTTATCTTTCTTGTCCTAACCTTAATATAAGGTTGTGGGTTCATGTCCCACTTGAGCACAAAAATCTAGTACTGAGGGAGTGCTGCACTGTCGGAGGTGCCATCTTTCAGATGAGACGTTAAACTGAGGCCCCGTCTGCCCTCTCAGGTGAACATAAAAGATCCCATGGCACTATTTCGAAGAAAAGCAGGGGAGTTATCCCTGGTGTCCTGGCCAATATTTATCCCTCAATCAAAGTAACAAAAACAGATTATTTGGTCATTATTACATTGCTCTTTGTGGAAGCTTGCTGTGTGCAATTGGCTGCCGCGTTTCCTACATTACAACAGTGACTACACTCCAAAAGTACTTCATTGGCTGTAAAGCGCTTTGAGATGTCTGGTGGTTGTGAAAGGCGCTATATAAATGCAGTTCTTTCTTTTTATAATACTACTATTTATATAGCTGGCTGGAACTTAAGAGTTTCTCTGCAGTACAGGTTGAGGAGCTGGGAGAAGCAAAACTGAGGAGCTCCAGTTCCAGCACTAGCAGGAGGGTGTAATTACAGTGCAACAAGTTTGGATCGGTAGTTTCCATTATAAGTATGAACATAGGAATTTATAATGGCAAAAGTTAATACTGAAGAGTAACAAAAATATGACAAAGGGAAGTAAGGTATCGTAGCTAGGAAGTGATCCTGGGGGTCACCATTGACCAGAAACTTAACTGGACCAGCCACATAAATACTGTGGCAACAAGAGCAGGTCAGAGGCTAGGTATTCTGCAGCGAGTGTCTCACCTCCTGACTCAACAAAGCCTTTCTACCATCTGCACGGCACAAGTAAGGAGTGTAATGGAATACTCTCCACTTGCCTGGATGAGTGCAGCTCCAACAACACTCAAGAAGCTCGACACCATCCAGGACAAAGCAGCCCGCTTGATTGGCACCCCCTCTACAACCTTAAACATCCACTCCCTCCACCACCAGCGTACCGTGGCTGCAGTGTGTACCATCTACAAGATGCAATGCAGCAACTCGCCAAGGTTTCTTCGGCAGCACCTCCCAAACCTGCAACCTCTTCCACCTAGAAGGACAAGGACAGCAGATGCATGGGAACACCACCACCTCCAAGTTCCCCTCCAAGTCACACACCATCCTGACTTAGAAGTATATCGTCGATCCTTCATCGTCACTGGGTCAAAATCCTGGAACTCCCTCCCTAACAGCACTGTGAGAGTACCTTCACCACACGGACTGCAGCGGTTCAAGGAGGCGGCTCACCACCACCTTTTCAATTAGGGATGGGCGATAAATGCTGGCCTTGCCAGCGACGATCACATCCCATAAAAACGAATTTAAAAAATAAAAATATTACCAGTCAATCTCCCTGGCATTGTACACGGTTAGTTCGAGAATATGATCGCTCCCTTATCTGTCTCTGATAGCTGCAGTTTCCCTCTCTGTCTCTCCTCCTCTGATTCTTGCTTTCCTTTCTCTTTTGCTCGACTCCCCAGAACTCTTCTTTTTACTTCCCTTTCAGTCTTCTGCTTCTCTTTATCTTTTCTTCTTTCCTTTCAGGTGAGAGGTTCTGGGTAGTGTGACGCGATTTAGCAAAAAAAGGAGCTGCCAACACCTGCAGGCCGTATTTGGGGTGTGGAAGTGCGGAGAAACGTGATGCTCAGCAGCTCTCTTCCCATCCCCTCCCTCTGGCTCTCATGCTTCCACCATCCCCCCACCCTCATCGCATTCCCTACCCCTTCACCTTTCCACCAATCCTTCCACTTCCTACCACCATCTCACTCCACTGTTTCTTCCCCTTTGAACTACCTTTTCAATCTCTTTATTCTCTCTTGCCCCCCACCCCCGCTCCACAGTCACTCACTTCACCTTTAGCCCTCCATCTACTCCCACTCACTCCCACTAAGAGCTGATGGTGAGAGGCCAAGATGCTCCATCACTGTTCTGTATTGTGTGTTCTCCTCCCACCTGTGGTGGTGCTGTCACAGGAGATAAATGGTTGGGTGTTCTCGGTTAAGTTTAGCTCTCTTTGTTCGGAACTTTCCAGAACTTCCTTTCCTTCCAATAAAGCACTTCATGTTTGAATCTCTGGGTTCTGAGTCCTAAATTGTGTCTAGGTAGAAAGGTACCGACACAACAATCACCCTCAATCATCTTCCCACTCTCCATCCCCCTCCTATTCTCGCTTCCTATCTGTTTATCTCAGAGACTTTCTTTGCTTTCAAAATTGCACTTTCAATTTAAAATGAGGGAAGAAACTGTCTGTCCACCCGTTGCTCTATTTATGTCTTTCTCTGTCTGCCTCTCTCTCTTTTGCAACCCGTTCCTTCTTTCTCTCTTAGCCACCCTCTCCAACCCCTTCTCCCTCAATCCCTCTCTGCCAGCCCCCTCGCTTTCTCTCTCAACCTCTATCTTCCTGCCCCTCCTCTCAACTCCACTCTCTTTCTCAACCCCTCTCTTTCTTTAATTCTCTCTTGGTCCCTTTTCATCCCTCTCTCTCATAAGCCAATTAGTTGGCTTGAAAATTCAACTGTTTTTATTTTTCGAAAATTGAACATTAGCAGGAACAAAGACACTCTTGGCTGGATTCTTCTTTTCTTAGTGATGTAGTGGTTTTCCCCATTTTCATAGAATCATAGAATCATAGAAAATTACAGCACAGAAGGAGGCTCCAGCCTAATCCCACTTCCCAGCTCTTGGTCCGTAGCCCTGCAGGTTACAGCATCCCAAGTTGGTTTAGGTGTCATTTGGTATGCAGGGCAGGTACGGGGAGTTCCTATCCCACCCATCAAGAGGGAGCCCACGGCTGCAGTAGAGAATTTTGCAGTAGGACTGTTGCTACAGCACCTGATGAGGCAGCGGGCAAGTTAAAGGGGGCAGAACAGCCCCAAAAAGGACATTTAAGCTTCAGCTAAGGCCAAGGCCTAAAAAGCATAGTGCCCGGGGCCCAAATAGAGGAAGAGGAGGCCACTATAGGCTCTCTCCCTCCATGTACTAAGTTGGGAGACTTACAATCATTACCTCAAGGTCCACCACCTTTCTCTGGCGAGCCTTGGGGTTGGCAGAGATAAGTGGCGAAATGGGGCACCTTGCCAGGCCTGCCTCCCCAATGCCATTTATATGCAGTGGGTAGGGATAGGGCAGCTGGCACAATGAGGGTATGGGAAGGGAATCTAAGCTTGGAGCAATATCTGGCGGTAGACCTCACTGTCCAATTAAGCCCCGGTTCCGGGTTTTGGGTGGGATAATGAAGGAAAATCCAGCCCGCTCTCTCTCTCTCCCTCTCTCTGCTTCTCTATTTCCCCAGCCCTCTCATTTTAATACGTTTTCTGAAGTTTACACAAAACAAAAGCCACAGCAGGTGTGCACGGTCTTTCTTACTCACTGTCTCGCACAGACACTCAGCCACAACCTTTTGAAAAAGCACTAAATATACATTTTACCTCATTAAGCTGTTGAAATTTGTCAGAAAAGCTGGGGACACAACCCCCAGTGAGCCACCGACCTTCTACATGTTGATATGTTTGCCATGGTCAGGAACTTGACCAGCTCCCTTTCAAATGCCTGCAGTGAATTTACACGCACAAGTGATATGCTTACATAGGCAAATCCCATTATAAATGTGGATGTAGAAACTTATAATGGGAAAAAGTTGTCACAAAAATGTGACAAAAAAATGTCTACAGGAAGTTAAGCTGGGCAGGCAGGAATAGGTGTGGATGTAAGATTTATAGTAAGATATAGATAGATATTACAAGCCGTGCATATAGTGCACACTTCCTGCAAGTGTCACACTTACTTCCTGTCACTTTCCCCATCATACTTTATTGATAACACCTATAGTCGTCGCATATTGTATTGTCTGACTCAACATGAGCGTGATGGTGTCATCATCATACATTATATGCTGAATGGTGAGGGTTATCTCCTGCTCTTGGCATTGGATTTAATAAGTGCTATGGTCACAAAACACAGGAAAAATCAAACTGTTCAATAGTGTGCAATTCACTTCTTGTGTGATCATCTTAAGTCATTCTCTAAACTTGTTCTCTCCAGTGACAGACATGTAACCATCAGTACTTCACCCTGGTGTTGTACAACTCAAAATATTCTCTCTAGACACATTCCACATTTGGAAGGACAGGATCCAGAACTGTATTGTTCTTCACAGTTCATGTGGACACAGTAGGAAAGATTCACACACCCACCATTACACTTACAGTGACAACACTAAATACTCGCACCAATACTTATATGGGTACTTGTCATATCCACAGGAGACAGCTGCACCACCCCACAGCTGTTAAGCTCTATTTGCATTACATAGACATTATTTGTACTTTATTCGATAGAGATCATTTTGCAAGGCTACCCTGCCAGTGTGGAGCCTTGCTAGCGATGAGCACTGGTAGCAAAATTGGGGCTACAATCTTTGAGTCTGTTACGTGCCCCTGTATCCAGACAGCCTTGCAGAATTAACCTTTAAACTCAGTGCTGCTCTTTATTTGGGGGAAGCCATTTTATTCACCCTGAAGCAAATATCCAAGAGGGAAAGATGACCCACCACAGAGCAAGCTCCACGGGCACGATCAACCAACCAGAAGGAACAATCAAGCAGCACAGTGAGAATCCTTTCACAGGTAGCTCTCCCTCTCTTTCCACCATTTGTGATTGAAATTGGGAGTGAACTCCGACCTCACAGTTGGTGCTTCAATGCTCTGGCACTGTAACGCTTAATTCATCAGCTTGGATGCTCCTGACCATTGAAAACCTGGCTAGCCTCATATATAAAGAATGGCCAATGGGTGAGCTCCCAGAGGAACCTGTACCTGTGGAAGATGTAGTCCAGTAGCAGTCAGCCTCCTTCTGGATAAGAAGGGAGAAAATTGCAACCCAAAGAAATTTTTCAGACTTACCTTCCCATTCCAACTCATTTCCATTCCCTAAATATTCCAGGGAGTCTGTCTCATCCGGAGTCTCCAAATCATCCACATTAATGTCGAGGTCGTCCGGTGTATCCAGGTAGTCATCTGACAAGATAGAGCCCTCACTCTGATCCAGGGAGATGTTAATTTCTGGGGCAACAAGCGTCTTGCGCTTCGGATGATTCCCATTAATATTCAGTGTGTTAGGGGGCACTGACCAGGAACAGAGACAGAGACAGTTACTGTAGTATCACTGAGTGTGTGCACTTTCAGTCATAGATTAACATCCAGAATTAGATTGCACAGTCATTGGAACACTGCCCTTTGACCTCTGTCCCCAAGTTAGAGACTGTCCTTTGACCTCTGTGACCCAAGTTGTCGGCCATGGTCTTTTGACCTCTATAACCTAAGTTAGACATGTTGGTACAGGCCAGACTAGGTAAGAAGGGCAGGTTTCCTTTACAAAAGAACCAGGGTTTTTTTTTACTGATACCAAATTTTTATTTCCAGATTTTTTTTTAACTGAATTCAAATTTTCAAATGGTGGGATTTGAACTCATGTTCTTGGGATTATTAGTACAGTAATGTAACCACGACACTACCGTACCCACAGGACGTGGAACTGACAGACAGAAGGAGTACTGTTCTGAGGCTGGGAATCGTTCTTTGTTTATAGTAGCAAAATCACCACAAAATATTCTAAACAGGGGTGGGTTACACAACAGTTTAGAAAAATCCTTTCACCTCTGCATGCAAATCCAGCCTGTGCAAGGCAAATGAAGGTCTCCTGTCTCTGACGGGGAGCTGGCTGGTACAACAAGTCAGGCTCTATCCTTTCACCTCAAAGATGTGGGTTCAAATCCAGCCTAGTCAGCGAGGATGAAGTCTCCTCTAGCTGTTTGCTATAAGACTCCAATGTGAAATGGGTTTACCGCAGTCTTAATCCAATTCCTACAACCCAAAGTTGCCCCTATTCAGCACTAATGGGCAATCTCACTCAGAAAGGTCACGAGAAGGCTGGTGTGGAAAATGGGAAAATGTCACACTGGTGCAGTCGGGCTGCTCTTCTGAAGTTGGGGTTGAGGCACATTATTGGGACAGTGTCGAGAGAACTTTATTCTGCATCTAATCTGTGCTCAACACGCCCTGGGAATGCTTAATGGAGCAGTGTAGAGGGAGCTTTACCACGTATTTAACCTGTGCTATACTGCGCAGCAGGTGCCTGAACTGGGCTAGTGTTCCATTCCCCAACACCAACAACTCTCGTACTGAAGAGCTCAAACTTACAACACAAAAACACAGACTGACTCACAAGTTCTGTTTTCTAGAGCTGGTAATCGTCCAAGAACATCCATCCCTTGTTCCTCTGGTATCGGTCTGCAGAGTGAAAAGAAATTTATTACATTTGATCAGAAGCTCAACTGTAGGATGGTCAGTGGCCTGGGTTTGTCTGTCCTGTGGTCTTAGTGCAGCAGCTTTAGTTCTGGAAATAGGTCCGGATCCTGTTCCAGGTTTGTATCTCAACTTTCCCCCAAACCGAGGCCCCTTCTGCCTATTCTAAGAATATAGGAACAGGAGTAGGCCATTAAGCCCCTCAAGCCTGTTGCGCCATTCAATGATATCATGGCTGATCTGTATCTTAGCTCCATCCACCTGCCTTGGCTCCATATCTCTTAATACCCGTAACTAGCAAAAATCTTTCAATCTCAGCTTTAAAATGATTAATGATGGGTCATGTGGATGTTAAGATCCCATCGCGCTATTCAAAGAATCGCAGGGCTTTCCCCCATGTCAGCATTCCTCCCTCAACAAAAAACTGATTAACTGGCCATTCATCTCATTGCAGTTTGTGGGATCTTCCTGTGCACAATATGGCTACCACATTCAACAACACTTCAAAGTAATTTGCTGAGTGAAGTATTTGAGGTGTTGACATGATAACATGCTGTATTACTTATTATTTTGCAGCTGATAAAGTGAATTTGGATCTAGTGTATCTGAACTAACTCATGCTGCCGTATTCCCAATAGAATCTGACAGTTATTGAGACACGCATCCTACCAGTTAGTCTCCTCTGGGACATGTTTCTGTCGTGAACACCCTCCAACTTAACCCCCACTGATTTTTATTCCCCAATCCTCTTCCCCCCTCTTGTCCTGAAGGTGCTGATTCTTGTGGCGTACAAGTTCCAAAGGTGCCAGCTCACCTCCATTGCCTTGCCCATATGGCAATTCTTTGTTTGTGAGCTTAGGCAATGAGAGTTGATATGCTGTTCCACCATGGTGGGCATCACATATCAGCCTAACCCTGAGTGTTTGTCGGCTATTCCAGCAAGAGGGTCATCGTGGCCAAGCCTGACTCTGTCTGTATTCAACGACACACACACACTTTACAGAAGGGGTAACTGGAGAGCGATTAGGAGCAGGGATTCTAGCTTGGTATTTTTCTCTCTCTCTGAGGCCAAGTGCAGCATGCCAAATGCTGTTTCAGCTGAGATCAGCTAACTCAGCACAGACTGCGGATCAAACCTGGGTGCTTCCTGGGTCTGTGTATGCTCGATTCCACTCTGGGCAGTGCATTTACCCACCAAGCCACTGGGAGAGCCAAAACGATCAAAGTTCCAAAGGTGCCAGCCAGAATCCAGAAACATTAGTCACAGTGCTCGTCAGCAGGGACGTTACATTCAGCTGCTCGCTGTGTAGGGAGCTCTCCCACAGACCCTGGAACTGTGCAGAATGGTCCATGCACTTGCAGCATTCAAGGGCAGCAGGAATAACAGCAGCACACCAGAGGAATCCAGATTTAAACATTGCAAGGAGAGACAGGACAACTGGGTTCAAAATGGAAGTCTGCTGGTGAACAGTGCTGCACAGCACTGGATTCAGTCAAACTGGTCTAATAATTAAAAACTGTCACATAATCAAGTATTCATAATGCCTCAAGCATCGACAGGCTGAAAATCCAATACGTCAAATAAACAAGACAAAAATATATTTTAAAATGCATTTTTAAATGGTCCAAATATTAACATTTCATTTCATTTTAATGGAACTATTCAGAACATCACGCACAAATTGAAATGGTGTCTCACCTTTTTGAAAATGAATTATTTTTCATCAGTAGACGAGTAAATAAATCGTGTGAAAATGATCTTTTCCTCCCAGAAACATGTCTGGAGAAACAGCTGGGGTTTACAGTCCTGCCACCATTTTGATGTTACTGTCACATGATTGGGACATTTTTCCTTATAAGGGATATTACAGTCAATCCCCCCCCCCCTCCCCAACCAGATTAAATGGAATAAGCTCAGCAGTTCTAATGAGTGGGATGCGGACTGAGCATGCCCAACATCTCCACGGGGATCAACATTTCTTCAGGCTGATGGGAACAAAGGATTAAAGCTTAACCAGAAGAGTACCGCTTTATGTCTGCTTGCACAGGCTGGATTTCAAACCTATCTCTTCACACCTTCACACTGAATGATTCTCTTCACTCCTGCTATTAAATCACTTGTGTTCCTGAAGGACTCGGGAAGGAAAAAGAAAAGCGTCTTCAATTCTGGTTAATAAATCTATTAATTACTGTAAATTCAGGTGATGGAAGGGTTCCCCATCTCTCCTAAAGGCACTGAATCCTTGCTGCAGTATAAGTTTCACAGTCACCCTCTGGTACCTTGCCCAAGTGGCCATTCTTCATGTATGAGTCTAGACAGTGAGTGTAGAAGCTATTCTACAATAGGGGCATCACAGTTGAACCTGAGCAGAAATTAGCATTTCAGGAGAAGAGGGAACAAAATTGGATGGATGGGAATGTTATTTGTAATGTTGACCTTTGATACTCTGTCTTTTTATAGCGTTCAATTGCCACACACATTATGTAATCTAGTTCTAAGCTTGCGCCAGTACTGCAAAGAGATGTCGATAGCTCCAACCAGTGTCTCAGCGGGTAAATTCACTGCCTGATGTGATGCTGAGCCCACACAGAGCGGAAAGGCCCCATGTTATGTGAGTTAGACTCCAATTCAATTAGGTGATATATAATTAATAAATGGCCTTTTTGGAACTGAAAGTGTATTAGAGGGAACACAGTGCATTGCTCACAGATTAAATATTAAATGCTGCCATGTCAGTCAGGGTCTGTAGTGATCACTGGCTCCTGCCATTGACTCACTGTGACTGATATTTCCACTTCATTCAAACAGATTGAACAATCATCTGTTGACCTTTGTGACCCTCAGGGCACATCCACTTAATAGTGAAATATAATGAAGCTTTCTGAAAGGGGGTGCTTGCCCTGATGGTCCGAGGGAGCGTTTGCTGTGACATTCCGAGGGAACATTTATTGTGACAGTCTGTGGATGTGTTCTGTCTGCACATGTCAAGCTTTGCTACTTGTTTGATCATTTCTTTTTTTCACTTTTGTCCTCTCTGGGACTGGCTGGTGCCTCACCCAAGGGCCCATCCTTCACATTTAAGCGCAGACAGTGAGTGTTGGCTTACCATTGATTCACTGGAATCCCACTCAGACCGATTGGATGAAAGTCTCCCCTGTCTTCTGGCTACAAAGATGCCGCACAATAGGAATTTGGCCCACCTCAATCCAGTTACTAGTTATCCTGGTATCATAAGGTTTAGATTAGCTATGGAAAAGGACAGGGGGCAATCTAGAGTAAAAATACTTAATTGGAGGAAGGCTAATTTCAGTGGGATGAGAACGGATCTGGCCCGGGTAAATTGGAATCAAAGATTGGCAGGCAAAACCGTAATGGAACAATGGGCTGCCTTTAAAGAGGAAATAGTTTGGGTACAGTCAAGGTACATTCCCATGAGGGGGAATAGTAGGGCAACGAAAGTCAGAGCACCCTGGATGACAAAAGAGATAGAGAGTAAGATGAAGCAGAAAAAGAGCACGTATGACAGATGTCAGGTCGAGAAAATATCTAAGAATCAGGCTAAATATAGAAAGTTCAGAGGAGAAGTGAAAAAGAAAATAAGAGGGGCAAAGAGAGGGTATGAGAATAGAATGGCAGCTAACATAAAAGGTAATTCAAAAGTCTTCTATAGGCATATAAATAGTAAACAGGTAGTAAGAGGAGAGGTCGGGCTGACTAGGGACCAAAAAGGAGACCTACGCATGGAGGCAGAGGGTATGGCTGAGGTGCTAAATCATTACTTTGCATCTGTCTTCACCAAGGAAGAAGATGCTGCCATAGACATAGTAAAGGAGGAGGTAGAGGAGATACTGGATGGGATAAAAATTGATAAGGAGGAGGTACTAGAAAGGCTGGCTGTACTTAAAGTAGATAAGTCACCAGGACCAGATGGGATGCATCCTAGGACGCTGAGGGAAGTGAAGGAAGAAATCGCGGAGGTACTGGCCATAATCTTCCAATCCTACTTAGAAAAGGAGGTGGTGCCAGAGGACTGGAGAATTGCAAATGTTACACCCTTGTTCAAAAAAGGGTGTAAGATAAACCCAGCAAATATAGGCCAATCAGTTAGACCTTGGTAGTGGGGAAGCTTTTAGAAATAATAATCAGGGACAAAATTAACAGTCACTTGGACTAGTGTGGATTAATTAAGGAAAGCCAGCACAGGTTTGTTAAAGGCAAACCGTATTTAACCAACTTGATCGAGTTTTTTGATGAGGTAACAGATGAGGGCAATGCGGTTGACGTGGTGTACATGGATTTCCAAAAGGCGTTCGACAAAGTGCCACATAATAGGCTTGCCAGCAAAGTTGAAGCCCATGGAATAAAAGGGACAGTGGCAGCATGGATACGAAATTGGCTAAGTGACAGGAAACAGAGAGTAGTGGTGAACTGTTGTTTTTCGGACTGGAGGAAAGTATACAGTGGTGTTCCCCAGGGGTCGGTTCTAGGACCACTGCTTTTCTTGATATATATTAATGACCTGGACTTGGGTGGTGTACAGGGCACAATTTCAAAATCTGCAGATGACACAAAACTTGGAAGTATTGTGAACAGTGAGGAGGATAGTGATAGACTTCAAGAGAACATAGACAGGCTGGTGGAATGGGCGGACATGTGGCAGATGAAATTTAACGTAGAAAAGTGCAAAGTGATACATTTTGGTAGAAAGAATGAAGAGAGGAAATATAAACTAAAGGATACAATCCTAACGGGGACGTATGAACAGAGAGACATGGGGGCATATGTGCACAAATCTTTGAAGGTGGCAGGACAGGTTGAGAAAGCAGTTAAAAAAGCTTACAGGATCCTGGGCTTCATGAATAAAGGTATAGAGTACAAAAGCGTGGAAATTATGATGAACCTGTATAAAACGCTGGTTCGGCCTCAACTGGAGTATTCTGTCCAATTCTGGGCACCGCACTTTAGAAAGGATATGAAGGCCTTAGAGAGGGTGCAGAAAGGATTTATGAGAATAATTCCAGGGATGAGGGACTTCAGTTATGTGGATAGACTGGAGAAGCTGGGGTTGTTCTCCTTAGAGCAGATAAGATTGAGAGGAGATTTGATAGAGGTGTTCAAAATCATGAGGGGTCTAGACAGAGTAGATAGAGAGAAACTGTTCCCATTGGCAAAAGGGTCGAGAACCAGAGGACACAGATTTAAGGTGATTGGCAAAAGAACCAAAGGTGACATGAGGAAAAACATTTTTACTCAGCGAATGGTTAGGATCTGGAATGCACTGCCTGAAAGGGTGGTGGAGGCAGATTCAATCATGGCTTTCAAAAGGGAGTTGGATAAATACCTGAAGGAAAAAAAATTGCAGGACTACGGGGAAAGGGTGGGGAGTGGGACTAGCTGAAGTGCTCTTGCAGAGAGTCGGCATGGGCTCGACAGGCCGAATGGTCTCCTTCTGTGCTGTAACCATTCTATGATTCTATGATTCTACTAGTGGGCATGGGCTAGTCTCCACATTTCCTGAAAACTTGCACTAAATTGCCAATCTCACTCACCAGGGTCACGCGTTATGTAGAATAAATGCAGGAATGCTGCACCAGGGAGCAATAAGCTGCAATATAAACAGAAAATGCTGGAAACACTCAGCAGGTCAGGCAGCATCTGTGGTGAGAGACACTGGGCTGGATTTTCTCAGCCCCGAGGAGGCGGGTATGGAGGCGGGACTGCCGGGAAAGTTGCAGAATTTGTGGGCGGGTGGCAAACCCGCCCAACCCGCCTTCGTGCCCTCTTGCCAGGAGGCGGGAAGCCGTCCTGCCCCGGGTTCCGTCTCCTTGGAGGCAGGAAGGGATTAAAGCCTATTAACTGCCTGTTACCCATTTTTCGTGGTGCAGTGCGGGCTTCCCGACCTGATGGAACCCAGCCAGGGTGTAGGAGGTCTGCGGAGGTCGGAGGGGTCTGAAAGAGCGATGTAGAGGTGAGTGATGGGTGCAAGTGTGGAGTGGTAAGTATGTGAGGTGAGTGTAAAGTGTTAGAAAATGTTAACTTACCTTTGTTTCTACCTACAGCCTTCAGCCGCTGTGGAGCCGGAGTCCCCGACATCTCCATTGTAGAGACTACAGACTGGCTGTTGCATTCTCCGATCCAACAGCCAGCTGATTTCTGCAAAGTAGAAAGGTTTGATGAGTCCTGAACACAAGAACTCATCAAACTACACAGAATGTCAGTGTTTGACAGTTTCACAGAGCTGTCAAACGATGACACTTCTTCTTTCAAAAGTTCTTGACAGATGACACGTGCTCTGTCACTGACTTCCCCCTAATTGGCCTGCTGAGCCCGCTGGGCGGGCTTAACATGGTCAATCAGAGGAAATTCCCGCTGGTTGGCCAGAAGCTGATAGAGGCAGGATTGAAATCCGGCAAGCAGCAGTCCTGCCTCCAAAAGCTTCCCATTCAAAAAATCCAGCCCAGTGTTAACGTTTCAGGTCTGTGACCCTTTGTCAGAACGGGCCTGAAACATTAACTCTGTTTCTCTCTCCACAGGTGCTGCCTGACCTGCTGAGTATTTCCAGCATTTTCTGTTTATATTTCAGGTTTCCAGCATCCGCAGTATTTTGCCTTTTGTATTAATGATAAGCTGCAGGTCTACATGTGCAGTTTCCCCACTCACTGTTGGCTCAGTGAGCTCCTGATTTCAGTCATGCCGCTCCAGGCAGCTGGCAATTGAAGGCCAAGCACTACTATTTTAATAAGGCCCCTTTCACTTGCTGTCTGGAAACTGGGATAACTGCAGCTCCTAATAGCATCCCCTGGCAAATATTTATCCCTCAACCAACATCACTAAAAAACAGATTATTTAGTAATTTATCTCATTTCTGTTTGTGGGACCTTGCTGGTCACAAATTGGCCACAATTCAAAAAGTATTTAATTGGCTGTAAAGCTCTTTGGGATATCCCGAGGTCGTGAAAGGCACTATATAAATGCAAGACGTTTCCTTTGCCTACTTTTGCTGGACAGCAAGAAAAGGAGAGGGAACAATTCTGAATCCCTGCCCAATAAATGTCCCACTGCAGGGGAGCCCCTGAATGGAGGTCCAGAGCCACATGGGGCAGCATGTCTGTTGAGGGCCACAGATGAAGGGGAGATGGACTGTGAAACCTTCACCACCCCCCCCCCCCCAGCTGTATTATGAGTACTGTGAATCTAGGATGGAAAAAAATTGATAACTTGTGGCCAGTCCCTTAGTCCAAAAGTATGCTTTGATCACAAGCACAAACTCTTTCCTATTCACCCAGCGTTGCCAGAAAGCACTTCTTGTTCAAGGTCAATGTAAGCTGTTTGTGTCAACACACATAATCCTGACTATTATCCTGTTGTACTGTGTGGATTCTGACAGACCTACACCCAGAGAATACTGGAGTTCCATACCTGGGACACAGCCTGTCTCACACTCACTCAGCACCAAGGACTGGAGCTCTGTTTAGTCACCTGTATTGGTGACAATATACAGTGTCTAAGCACCTCATTCACTTCATACAATCCTAAGGGAACCATCTATAATTTATTAACAAATCTTGCATATCGTAGGCACTTCTTGTCTGACAATTTTTGGTCACACCTTTCTGTCAATATTTACCATTCTAAATCGCTATATCAACATTTCCCTTTCAATTTTGCTCTGTCAACTATCATGGCTCTGGCCACCAGATGGCTCTGTTGAACGAGTTTCTGAAATGTCTTTCCCAATTCCATTGGGTACATAAGAAAACATAAATTCATTAACTGTCTATTAGGTTAGTATTGTTTTTTCTAGGAACCCTTCAGATGCTGAAATTAGACTTTATGGCAAAGCCGAAAATTGAGCAATTGAACTTTGAGCATCTAGATGTAAATTCTGTATAAAACATGCTCTCTGTAATGTGGTACTCATTTGACACACCTTGTGTGATGGTTTGGCTCAGTGGCAGCATTCTTGCCTCGAAGTTAGAAAGTTATGGGTTCAAGCCTCACTCCAGGACTTGACACAAAGCTTAGGCTGACACTGAGCATTGTTGGAGGTCCCATCCTTCAGATAAGATCATAGAATAATCCAGCACAGGAGGAGGCCATCGTGCCTGTGCCGGCTCTTTGAAAGAGCGATCCAATTAGTCCCACTCCCCTGCTCTTTCCCCGTAGCCCTGCAAGTTTTTCCGTTTCAAGTTTATATTCAATTCCATTTTGAAAGTTATTATTGAATCTGCTTCCACCACCGTTTCAGGCAGTGAATTCCAGCTCATAACAACTCGCTGCGTAAAAATTTCTCATCTTCCCTCTGGATTTTTTTGCCAATTATCTCCAATCTGTGCCCTCTAGTTCCCAACCCTCGTTTCAGTGGAACAGTTTCTCCCTACTTGCTCTATCAAATCCCTTCATAATTTTGAACACCTCTATTAAGTCTCCTCTTAACCTTCTCTGCTCTAAGGGGAACAACCCCGGCTTCTCTGGTCTCTCCACATAATTCAGACTCAATACTCTACCAGTGATTTGTAAAGGTTTAGCAAAACTTCCTTGCTTTTGTACTCTATGCCTCTATTTATAAAGCCCAGGATCTTGTAAGGTTTTTTAACAGCCTTCTCAACTTGTTGATATTAAAGATGTTAAACTGAGATCCCCATCTGCCTGTTCCAATGGTTCAGGTGGACATTAAAGATCAAATGACGCTATTTGAAGAAGAGTGGTGAGTTGTCCTGCACAACATTCCTCCCGCAATTGGTCACTTATCTCATTGCTGTTTGTGGGCTATCGATAGGAGTGATTGGCTACTGTTTTTGGCTACATAAAATCAGTCACTCTACTTCCAGGTCAGTGATTATATAAAGCACTTGAGACATTTTGATGTGAAAGGCACAATAGGAATGTAGGTATTATTATTTTA
This sequence comes from Somniosus microcephalus, assembly GCF_052327205.1. Classification (NCBI taxonomy): domain Eukaryota; kingdom Metazoa; phylum Chordata; class Chondrichthyes; order Squaliformes; family Somniosidae; genus Somniosus; species Somniosus microcephalus. The sequence goes on along the minus strand of NC_140999.1, from coordinate 44,001,758 downwards.
GATGTATTGATACAAAAGAGATGGGCTGTGTGGTTGATCCACTGTTACAAACATTGCCTTTAAGTTATTAGTAGTTATTTTCCTTAAGGTTTTCTTTGCCTCTCCCCTGAAGGCACTGATGGTTGTTGACTCCAGCTCCATGCATGACAGCTACCCCTTTGGTACCTCACCTAGTCAGAATCAGTATGCTATTCAACTGTGGGGAGCATCACCGCATGCCTGATCACTCGACATCCACGCCCACAGGTGCGCACTTTCCAGCAGGGATCACAGGACAGTGATCAGGAGTAGGAATCCTAGCTGACACCCCCCGCCCCCCAAGATCAGAGGTATGGAGATCCTTTCTTTCGGGAAGAGGGAAAAAAATTCAGATTTAAAATAATATTAGTGAAAGCCTGAAAGGCCTGTCACTCCAGGCAATGAATCTGGATCCACAGTGGTGAGGCAGGCGGTGAAAGAGTTAACCACATAAATATTTGCAGCGTTGCTTTGTGTCCCTGAAGGCTCACAGCCTCGTCGGGAATGCTCCCTTGAAAATTGATGGGCTCTCAGTTCCAATGTAAATGAGGAGATGTGCGAGCATCTGGATAGCTAACCTGGGAAAATCATCGTCCTGCCATTCCTCCTTCAGCTCAACATTTTCCATTCGAAGCGCTGCCTCGCTGGTCCCCATCAGAATTCCGAAGGTGGAGGGCACAAAGAAATTCAGCAGCTGAACAGATGTAATAAATGATATTTATTAAAAGCATTAAAATCAACCCTCCGATATAAGCACATGAAATCATAATGACAGCCCGTTTAACCAGCATCGAAATAACAGCAAAAATGCCAATTTGAAAAGGGCCACTTACATTCTGCCTCTGATCCTTTGTAGCTCGTTATTTTAATAAGAAATGGTCCTTTTGTCCATCTCCGACATATTCCTCCGTTTGTTCGTCCTCAAGTAGGCAGTTTAATTTGTTAATTCTGAAAGCAGCGGCTTTCTTTGCCCACCTTCACACGGAGCCTTCCTATGCTGGGTATATCTCTGCTCTCATCACTATTATGGGTGCAGATGCCAATCACAGGCTTAATTTTCTCATTGCCAGCCGACTCCTGTCAGGCACAGTGCTGCGTAGAGAGGTAATTACCAGATTGGCAGGCACATCAGCAAACAGCAGCCGTATCCTGATTGGTGGCACACTGTGATGAAATCTGCAAGCACCAACCAATCCTCAAAAGAAGGGAGAAATCAGAATATATTGTTCAACCAGCTTCCACATCTCTGCTTTCTTTATCTTTACATTGTTCGATGCTGCTTTATCTGCTTCCTCTCCCTATCCTACTCCGACTCCTCGCTCTACAACCCCCCTCCCCTTTCTCCTACACACAAACATTACCTCTCACTAGACTGACAAGAATGGACAGGGAATCCAAATGCTGCATGGTGTCAGTCAGAGATTTGCACAATGTGTATCAGAGAATTGCCAAGTGTGTGTACAGTATGAAAAAGGCACAAGACCAGCAGGGAATATATAAAAGGGAGTGTAGATGGGCAGGATGCTTATTCATGAGTCTGATAAAGTGCTGCTACATTCATTCTATGGTAAAAAAAAATCTGTGTTTCTCATTTTCTCCCCCCCTCCTGAAGATGCTGGGGGAAAAATTCGGTTGCTTTTGCAGCTCCCGTTAGCGGCCTAAGTGGGTGCGAACGGGGCGCAAAGCAACTAGCACCTGGGCGCAGCGCCGCCAACATCTCCCGCGAAATTCAGCGGGAGGTTAGCAGTGGTGGTAACCATTAGTGCCCCGCAGTGCTGCGCCGCCGGCAATGACATCATCGCATTGCGCAGCGCACCGCTCGCGCCCCAGCCGCAGCGCCCCGCTCGCGATCTTCAGTAGCGCCCCCTGACTTATCGCCGGACGTTATGTCCGACGGGGTCAGGGGCGCTTACCTGCGGCCGGGGCGGCGCTAATTAAAGGCGAGGTGCCGGGTTGCAATTTTTGTTGCTGGCCGCCTGTCAACATCTGCCCCCATTGCCATCCCCAGCCTCCTGAGCAGCCCCCCCACGGAGTGCCGGCTGCGCTCCATGAACTCGGCACTCCTCCTGAGTGCCAGGCTCTTTTGCCGGCACTCCGATCCCTGGTGGCCCAGCTGGGCCCCGGGTTGCGCTGCGCAAGGCCCCTCCCTTTTAAGGGGAGGAAGGCCTGCAGTACCACAGCGTGATGTGGAGCAGCGCCACGATATTCCCTCGCAGCGCCCCAAGAGGGAGGCAGGGCGCTTCCCTCTTGGGGCACTACCGATGAATTTTGGCCGTGGGGGCGCTAATTTTTCTTGGCGAATTTAGCGCCCCAGAGGGGGCGCGACTCAATTTTCCCTCCGCTGTCTCTTGCTGGGGTATTGTTCCATGGGTACTGGCTACCCTTCAGTACCCGAGTGCCTTGTGCTTCATCTGTGACCCCAGACAGTGAGTTTCTGCAGTTTATTCAATTGTGGGAGAACAAGGTTCAGGTCTTGTCCTCTGTCCTGTCCTCGCCTGATACCCGTACTTCCTGCAGGAGTCACTGGATAGCGATCATAGATTTGAAAAATTGGAGCCATTTTCATCTGAAAAGTACAAGATTATAGAGCAATGATAGAAATGTTTAAAATTATAAAAGGATAGGATGGAATTAAGAACATAAGAAATAGGAGCAGGAGTAGGCCATCTGGCCCTTCGAGCCTGCTCCGCCATTCAATAAGATCATGGCTGATCTTCGACCTCAACTCCACTTTACCGCACTATCCCCATATCCCTTGACTCCCTTAATATCCAAAAAATATATATTGATATAAGCAGACTGTTTACAGTAGTTTGGGGTCTAGAACGAGGGGCCATAGATACACAATTAAATGTAAGAGATTTAGAACAGAGAGCAGGAGAAACGCCTTTATAGAGAGTCGTGAGGCTGTGGAATTCACTTCCAGGGTTAGTTGTTGAGGCAGAAATGATGTCAACATTCAAGATTAGATTGGATAGGTAGATGAAGGAAAACAGGATGAAGAGATGGAGGGAGATACAGTAAATGCGATTAGAACGATTTACTCGCATGGAAGGTAAATGCCATTATGGCCTGGTTCCATTTTGTAACGTCTGTGTATTTTTAGGGGCAGGAACCCTGGTTGGTTTCTTTCCCCTCACTAGACTAGGGGACACCAGAACAATTGTGCGTGTATGTGAAGCAAGGGATAAACAGGAAATTGTTTAATTTCGGTCCATTTATTGGTTGTGGGGGCTGGGGAGGATGGTGGTTGTGCGAAACACACAAACAACCTTTTCTTTGCCCTGTGCATCCAGCCAGCATTCTCTGAATATTGTGGATCCTCCAGATGTTTTATTATAGAGGTACAAATGTTCGTTTGAATGAGCTGCACAGACAGTGAGCTTCCTATTCCACTTTCATGATTTCAAGGCAAACAAGCTTTTTCTTGCTGCATGTATCCTGCTAATGTGCGGAAATCACTTAATGATTTGCCAAGTGTGTGCACAGTGTGAAAATGGCACAGGACCAGCAGAGAATATATAAAAGGGAGTGAGGATGGGCAGGATACTTATTCATGTGCCTGATAAAGTGTTGCTACACTCAATCTATGGTAAAGAAAAATATCTGTTTCTCATTTTCTCCCCCCTCTCCTGAAGATGCTGTCTCTTGTACAGTTCCATGGGTACTGGCTACCCTTCAGTACCCGAGTGTCTCGTGCTTCATCTGTGACCCCAGACAGTGGGTTTCTGCAGGTTATTCAATTGTGGGAGATCAAGGCCTGATCTTGTCCTCGCCTGATGTCCGTATTTCCCACAGGAGTCACTGGATAGCGATCAACGGCTTGAAAAACTGAGGCTGTTTTCATTTGCAAAACACAGACGAGAAGGCTGAGGGGTGACCTAATAGAAGTTGTTAAAATTATGAAAGAGTTTTGTTGTGTATGTAACCTGTTCCACCTTAAGAGAGCTTAAGCCTGTTCCACCTTAAGAGATGTACTACTTTCTCAGGCTGCTGTAGACGTAATACCGGGGGTGAACACACCGGTATATAAGCACTGTGCAGTAATCTTGTATTCAGTATAGTCCCTACCTCCAACCAGTAAAGACCTGTTTTTATTGTTACTCATTAGTCTGTGTTTTAATTAACTAAATAATTCACAGACTTAACACTGGCGACGAGTCAGGTTCTTACCCTGCGGCAGTTATTCCACGGCGGTTGAAGAGAGGTTTCAAACCTCACCACTCACCACCCCACTGGAAGCGACAGGCATTAGGACCCTGAAGCCTCCATCAGCTTGTGAACCGGAGTAGAAGACAGGACTGGGGAAGAGAGAGGTACAGGGCGATAGCGATCGGCAGATAAGGGCCGGGCCGCTTTCAAGTGCGAGGCGCAGCCGGGCCATCGATCGCATCCGCTGATAAGGGCCGCACTCGGGGGCTGAAGGGAGACGGCGTCGGGGGACGGGTGAAGACCACCAAGCGCGGGAAAACTGCCATTTTGTGGGCGGAGGACGACGGCAAGAGCGGGAAGCCGCCATCTTTGATAACAAGTAAAGAAAATAAAATCTGAGAAATTGCAAATCTACAATGCCTAAACACGGGAATATTAGCACCTTTGATAGTGACCTCGAAGATTGGGCCATATATGTTGAAAGAGTAAAAAATTATTGTAAGGCCAATAAAATTCGTGACCAAGATAAAGCTCTAACATTATCAAATTTAATGGGTGCGAAGACATACGGGCAATTGAAACACCTGTTATCACCAGATGAACCGGCGGATAAGACGTTCGATGAGATTGTTACTGTCCTGAAAGATCATCTAAACCCCACGCCGCTGATGCTAGCGGAACGATTTAAATTTTACGACAGAAGGCAGCTACAGCATGAAAGCAATGCTGAATATTTGCTGGAATTGCGTAAATTAGCGAAATATTGCCAGTTTGGAACGGGACTGACAGAGGCACTTCGAGACAAATTTGTGTGTGGTTTATTTAAACAGGATACACAAAAGCGACTGCTCGAGGAGAATGAGCTGACGCTTGAGAAGGCGGTCACTATGGCAGCAGCACACGAAGCCGCAGCGAGAGGCACGGCAGTAATGCAGCTACGGTCACCGGAGCTCAGTGCACACAAATTGGGTGTGAGTTCTGGCAAATGTTATCGTTGTGGAAAGACAACGCATGATCAGAACCAGTGTTGGTTTAAAAACCAAGAATGTAGAACTTGTGGTAGGCTTGGACATATAGCTAGAGTATGCAGGTCAGCGAAGAAGACCAGCAACAAGAAGTCACCGCAAGGGAAATACGCAAAGGAACACAAGGTGGCCGAACAGGAGTCCGATTCAGACGCAAGCAGTATTGAACTGGCTAGCTTAAGGGTACTCAACGTTGGTAAGGGTGCAGACCTCCAGACAATTTGGGTTACTCTTCAGATAGAAGGAGTCCAAGTAAAAATGGAATTGGACACTGGATCGGCATTGTCGGTCATGAATAAGAAAGATTACAGAAGGTTATTCCAACATATTCCCCTACAGGATACGGAGATTATATTGACAACCTACACGGGGCAGAGAGTGTACCCCATCGGGACAATAAAGGTTGCAGTGGCCAACAAGGGCGAAGGAAGTCAAATAATGGACTTATATGTGCTACCGGAGGGAGGTCCACCACTACTAGGCCGGGAGTGGTTTAGAAACATAAATATGGACTGGCATTCGCTAAAAGCCATAAAGAGTGAGAACTCGGTGCAGATAATCAGTCCAGACTCTAGAACTGATGATGGTAAGACCAACCCATGTGCAAAAGACAAAGTTTCAGCACAGAATTCCACTGAGCAACAACAACATAGTTTAACAGAGAATTCTGAGTCTGTCAAGTCTACTGATATGCACATTTTTGAGGGACACTGGGCTCGAACTCAACTCCATTTCAAAGTACAACAGCAATTAGAACAAATGATTCGCCGTTTTGAGCAAGAGATGAATGAAATAAAAAAGTTCTTTGTTACAGAGTGGGAGAATCTGGAAAGTCAACAGAAGCAACTGATGGAGAAAATGGAGCAGGAGCACACCAACCATCTGCGCGAGGAGGCCGAACGAATCAAAGCTGATTCAGGTTCTGAAGGTGCGTGCCATAATCTGGTGTCAGAAGAGTTAACGGTCAGCCAACTCCTTCATATGCTGAGGGACAAGACTCTGAAATGGGAAAAACTTGAACACGAGCTGCGATCTTCAAAGGAAAAGGGTTCGGAGCTCTCAAAAGTCATTGAGATGGCTGATGTGACGACACAGACTGAAACGACTGCAACAGAGCAGCCATTGGATGCCAAAAGTACGCTGACTCACGTCAATGTAGAACAACAGACCGCTGAAACAGCTGCTCCGGTAGAGGGATTGCATAGTCCGATCAATCAATCTCCAAAGGAAGTTGAAGTATTAAAATCACAAATGAGGTCACTAGTAAACGACTTGCTGAAAGCCCAGAAAAAGCTGGATGCAGAGGTACACATGAAGAAGTCTCTTCAGGAAAGATGTCTGGATTTGGAACAAGAGCTGGCTAACGTCCAGCTGGGTATGGAGGAAATAGACGACCCTCTCACTGGTCTAGCTCAGGACGACACCGAATATTACCATGACCTGGTGGACGACACCGAATATTACGATGTCCTGTCCTGCCCAGCTTGTAACTTCGACTCCCAAAGTGCAGAAATCATGGAGGAGCACCAAAAGTCTACGGAACATCGGGAGAAGCTGGCTCTACGACGGAAACAGGAGGAAGAGAAGGAGGAACTGCGCATGCAGCTGGCAGCTGTGGCAGCTGACAATGGAGCCCAGAGAGTCTCCAAGAAGCAGAAAAGGAAAAGTAAAAACAGAAGATGACCCATCTGAACCATTATCACCTCTACCAGATCACACACGTGGTCCCTCCGAACGGAGCCAAATCAGTTCGGAAGTTCAAGCTGTTAAATCCATGAAAGGACTATTGAATGAGTAACGTGAACCGACTACACCACAGAGATTGAATCTGTGAACTGTTTTCCGCAGAGACTGAATCTGTGATATGTTACGTTAAACATGAAGTTATATATGTATATATGTTATTACGTTATGTTAAATGGGGGGGATGACTATAAAGCTAAGAAGGGAGGAGTGTTGTGTATGTAACCTGTTCCACCTTAAGAGAGCTTAAGCCTGTTCCACCTTAAGAGATGTACTACTTTCTCAGGCTGCTGTAGACGTAATACCGGGGGTGAACACACCAGTATATAAGCACTGTGCAGTAATCTTGTATTCAGTATAGTCCCTACCTCCAACCAGTAAAGACTTGTTTTTATTGTTACTCATTAGTCTGTGTTTTAATTAACTAAATAATTCACAGACTTAACAAGTTTGATAGGGTAGATGTAGAGAAGATGCTTCCACTTGTGGGGGACCAAAACTAGAGGCCATAAATATAAGATAGTCATTAATAAATCCAATAAGGAATTCAGGAGAAACTTCTTTACCCAGAGAGTGGTTAGAATGTGGTACTCGCTACCACAAGTAGTTGAGGCGAATAGCATAGATGCCTTTAAGGGGAAACTAGATAAGTATATGACGGATAAAGGACCAGAAGGATATGCAGTTAGGGTTAGATAAAGTAGGGTGGGAGGCTCATGTGGAGCATAAACACTGGCATAGACCAGTTTGGCTGATTTATTTGTCCTTTTAACCCAATTCTCTCCCTCCTCTCCTGAAGGCCCCGTCGCCTGCTGGGGTACGTTCTACAGGTACTGGCCATTCTCCCCCACCTCACCCAAATAGCCGTTCTTCATGTGACTGTCACCTGGCAATTCCACAATGGAGGGCGTCACACTTGTGGAGCCTGCACCGCAGCAAGAGTACGGTCTTCAGGAGAGGAGCGGAGAAAATTGAAATAAACAAAAGCGTGAGAATTCTCGAGTGTTGCCCAATTTTTTGGAGCACACGGAATTCTCGGTGGGAATGTAGCTCCTCCCGCACCCCTCCCCCAAACCCCAAGACCGTTGAATGTTTTATGTAGCAAGCTGCTTTTGCATTGAGCGAGACCCGTGCTGGTGGCACCGATGGGTCGCACAGCCAGCAGCAACGGGCAAGTACATTTGCCAAAGTCCACTGTTGTTACCGGTTCTTCCTGGCAGTCGTCCTTAGCGAGTCACGGCACATGACCCACGGGTTAGTGTTAAGTTAAGGTCTTTGCGATGTTTTACTATGTTAAAGGCACCATATAAATGCAAGTTGTTAGGAGCCCTCCGCTGCTAGCAGGGCCTGGTGTCATATAAAAGCAGCTACTGCTCTGTCAGCCAATGTTTTCTCCAACATAGTGGATTCAAAGTTACATCCTTATCAGTTTCGAAAGCAAACATGCGCTCACTGTTTCATTTAATTCTTTCTATTATCATTTGGCAACAGACTCCAGGAAAATGTGGATCTTTTATTATGCAGCTTGCCTGCTTAACAACTACTTGTCTATGTGCCATTTTGGCAACTTGATCCTTGAAGTACAGTCCATAAAAATAATTTATTACACATTGTGACAAAAGGCGTTTATGAATCCAAGTAGTGTGTTTTCACTCACATGATCTTCACAGTGAATTTGGAGGCTGCACGGCTGCTTTGCGATGCACTTTAAAAGCAGGAGTTTCCAAAACTGTTCTGTGCGGGGGACCCTTTGCCAACACTGGCACACAACAAGGACCCCTGTATGCATTGACACTCCCAGGGCTCCTCTGCAAGTGCTGACAAATCCTGGCACCCTCCCCCTGCAAATACTGACCCACTCCCAGAGACCCTCTGCAAATACTGACACAATACTGCACCCTCTGCAAATACTTGTTTTGTATGACGGGAAAAGCTTATAACGGGGTGTCTAGTTTGGCTGTCCATTCGATGGCCTCCTGAGATGCAGAGTGGAGAAATGTGGTGCCTCCCACAACAGGTCTTAGTGGGCAGGTTGATGTGATTTGTTCCATGGTCTGGGACTCACGGCCACAGTCGCTCTTCAGGTCGTCCCTCATCTTCCACTTGTGAAGCAGGTGGCCGCCTCGTCCGTGCCCTGTGCGGATTGGTTGAGTCTGCCCACCGTCTTCGAGAGAGGTTGAAGCCAGGGACCTCTGCTGTTGGGTCAGTGATGAGGTGTTGGTTCTTTAAGTTGCATGCGTCCCACAATTCCGTTAATCTGGATAGTGGGTCGATACCAGCTGCATGACTATTGGCTACAGTTTCTCAGGATGGCCGGCGCGATTTTAAGCGCTTTCTTGGTGGGTTTTTCAAGTCTTCGTGAATGGGAAGGTCGATGTTGTTGATGATTCTCTCCCTCTCACGGAGCACGGTGGTGTCGTGGCGAATGGCAGGCGGAGCAATGTGGGACAGCACCGGGAGCCAGTCAGTTGGAGTGGACGAGCGTCCGTGACACCGTCCTCTTTGAGACGTTTAGCTGCATGTTTACGTCCTTTGTGACGGCTGCAGGACCATGAGGCAGAGCAGTATTCTGCAGCAGAGTAGACTAGGGCCACTGTTGTGGTGCAAAGTGCACTGGCTGTGCTTCCCCATGACGTTCCAGCGAGTTTCCGGACCAGGCTCACCCTGGTTTTTACTTTTTGGCCAGTGTTGGAGAGATGCACCCTCTATAAATACTGACACACTCCCAGGGACCATCTGCAAATACTGACATACTCCCAGGGACCATCTGCATATACTGACTCACTCCCAGGGACCATCTGCAAATACGGGCACACTCCCAGGGACCATCTGCAAATACTGACATACTCCCAGGGACCATCTGCAAATACTGACGCACTCCCATGGACCATCTGCAAATACTGACGCACTCCCAGGGACCATCTGCATATACTGACTCACTCCCAGGGACCATCTGCAAATACTGACACACTCCCAGGGACCATCTGCAAATACTGACGCACTCCCAGGGACCATCTGCAAATACTGACGCACTCCCAGGGACCATCTGCAAATACTGACGCACTCCCAGGGACCATCTGCAAATACTGACGCACTCCCAGGGACCATCTGCAAATACTGACGCACTCCAGGGACCATCTGCAAATACTGACGCACTCCCAGGGACCATCTGCAAATACTGACACACTCCCAGGGACCATCTGCAAATACTGACGCACTCCCAGGGACTATCTGCAAATACTGACGCACTACCAGGGACCATCTGCAAATACTGACACACTCCCAGGGACCATCTGCAAATACTGACACACTCCCAGAGACCATCTGCAAATACTGACACATTCCCAGGGACCATCTGCAAATACTAACACACTCCCAGGGACCATCTGCAAATACTGACGCACTCCCAGGGACAATCTGCAAATACTAACACACTCCCAGGGACCATCTGCAAATACTGACACACTCCCAGAGACCATCTGCAAATACTGACACACTCCCAGGGACCATCTGCAAATATTGACACACTCCTAGGGGCAATCTGCAAATACTGACGCACTCCCAGGGTCCCCCTGGAAATACTGATGTACGCTGCAAATACTGACGCACTCCCAGGGTCCCTCTGGAAATACTGATGTATGCTGCAAATACTGACACACTCCCAGGGTCCCACTGGAAATACTGACACACTTCTGATGATCCTTTGCAAATAGTGCATATACCTGGGACCCCCTGTCCTAACTTCCCAGAGATATCTCCCCAAAAGAAAACAATGATGCAATTGCTGAAAACATTTTTAGAATACAGCAACAGAAATGTGTTAGTCAAGCAATGCAGAAAAATACAGAAATCTGATGACTTTAGATACCTCTTTGGGACGCTCTCATAGCTAACACACTGCTGGCTCTGCGTTGAATGTTAGCTGGGGAGAACAGATTTCACTGGTCCCTCTGAATGCTGGTTAAACATTAACAAAAAGATGACCGGGACAGTCAGCTCCCAGCTAACACCCCTCAACACTGGTGCAGTAACTCTGAAACTGAGCGGGAGACTGTTGGACAATGCTTGTCTATGTTCGATTTTTGGCAACTTGATCCTCAAATTACAGTCCATAATGTGAAGACAAAGCCACTTTATGTTGCTGCTAACTGTGTGGTATAACTGGCATAAGATGTAGAAATGTTGGACATTGTGTAGGAGGGCTCCAGATTGGCGAGGATAGACACATGGGGTAGAATTGTGCCAGTTGAGTTAGAGGGTGGGAAAGCACCAGCACTGCTGCAAAATGCAAACAAATTTAAGTTTAGAATCAAAACACTACGTTTATATACAAACGTGATGCTAGTAATGATTGCATCGTCCCTGCACTCAGTGACCTCCATTGTCTCCTCATCCCCCAGTGCATCATATTCAAAATCCTCATTTACAACTCTCTGCACGGCCTCCCCCCATCCTGTCTCCACAACCACCTTCACCCTTGACCTCTTGACTGCGGCTTTCTGTTCATCACTGTAAAGTCCGCGCCTCAATAATACACGGACTTCGGGAGAACAGTTTAACAGGTACTTTACTGAACAGGAGGCAACGTCAGACTGAAATACAGAAGCCTGCTAGGGCCTTTTATACAGGGGTGGTCACTGCCGGTACTGCAGTCTAAAACCAGTTATTCCCTTAAAGGTGCATACACAACAATTCCTCCCCTTTTAGATAAACAGTACATAACATTCATTTAACAACTAAATAATAACTAATTACAATTACAATTTTCTCGGTACTATATACATCAACTGAAATAGTCATTTATAAGTTCAGTCTTTGAGGAGGCTTCCTGATCCTGACTGGATAGCGCCTTTCTCGAGTATCCTGTTCTTGCGGTGGAGTCGATTCTGGCTCATTGTCATTGGTTGGTTCGTCAGCTTCCAATACCCCTGCTTCTGAGGTAGACGCAATCTGTACTTCGGGCTCATTACCAGGTGCACATGCTTGTGGTATAGGTTTGGCTTGTTCCTGTGACTCTAGAATCTGGTCAGCATGGCGTCTCACGATGCTCTCTCCAACGTCCACTGTGTACATTAGTGGTCCCTGCTGTGTGCATATCGTTCCTGGCTGCCATTTTTCTGTTCGGTAGTCGCGGGCCAAGACTGGTTGCCCTATCTTGAAGCTCCTGGTTGGCTTCTCATTTATGTGCTGGAACTGCTTATCCTCAACATCTCGTCTTATGTTTGGTTTGAGCAAATCCAAGCGACATCTTAGTCTCCGGTTGAAAAACAGTACGGCTAGAATTTGGTTGGTTACTGCATGTGTCGCATTCCGGTAAGCAAACAAGAAATTATCCACCTTGTGTTGTAGTGGTATGTCGTCATTATACATTGCCTTTATGGCCTTTTTAAAGGTCTGAACAAACCTCTCAGCCAATCCATTTGTGGCTGGATGATATGGGGCAGATGTGTAATGTTTCACCCCATTATTCTTCAGGAACCTCCGGAAATCCTCAGACACAAACTGTGGGCCATTGTCGGAGCAAATCTGTTCTGGCAACCCATTCCTGGCGAAGATGGTCCTTAGGACTGCAATAGTTTTCTCCGTGGCGGTGGAGGACATTTTAATGACCTCTGGCCATTTCGAATGGGCGTCCACAGCGATTAGAAACATTGAGTCCATAAATGGACCAGCGAAATCAATGTGTACCCGTTGCCATGGAGATGAGGGCCACTCCCATGGATGTAGCGGGGCCTGTGGTGGAGCGTTTTGGACCTTCTGGCATCCTGTGCATCTCTTGGTCATATGCTCGATTTCTTTATCGATTCCCGGCCACCACACAAACGCCCTGGCTGGGCTCTTCATTTTTACCCCTCCCAGATGACCCTCGTGAAGCTCATTGAGCACTCTATCTCTCAACTTGGGTGGAATTACCACTCGGGATCCACACATCAAGGTTCCCCGGCACACTGACAGCTGTTCTCTCCTTGGCGAGAATGCTGGCAACAGTGAGTCGCCATGTGCTGGCCATCCCTTCACCATCAAATCATAGACCCGAGAGAGTGTCGGGTCATTTCGGGTTTCCTTCTCAATACTTGCGTTTGTAACAGGCAAACATTCGACTATGGTCGCATGGAATATCTCCACAGGGTCCACTGCCGGTGCTTCTTCCGCCGCAGGCAACGGTAGGCGCGACAGCCCATCAGCGTTTCCATGCTGTTTCGTACCTTTGTACTCTTTGTCATACTGATGTGCCCCTAGAAAAAGTGACCATCTTTGCAGCCGTTGCGCCGTCATCACCGGAACGCCCTTCTTTGGGTTAAAAATTGAGACCAGGGGTTGATGATCAGTCAGTAGGGTGAATTTCTGCCCGTGCAGATAGTGATTGAACTTCTTCACCCCCCACACCAGGCTGAGGGCCTCCCTGTCAATCTGGGCGTAGTTACGCTCGGCTGAGGTTAGCGAGCGCGATGCAAAGGCTATTGGCCTCTCTGAACCGTCACGGAATTTGTGTGACAGCACCGCTCCAATGCCGTAAGGTGACGCATCGCATGCCAACCGAATTGGTAGTGTTGGGTTGTAGTGGGCCAATACTTCTTTGGAAGTGATTAGGCATTTACATTCCTGAAAGGCACGCTTACACTCATCACTCCATTTCCATGTTACACCAGTTTGAAGCAGGGCGTTCAGTGGGTGCAGAATTGTAGATAAATTCGGCAAGAACTTATGGTAGTAGTTCACCAACCCGAGGAACGACCTCAGTTGCGACACATTTTCCGGTGCTGGAGCCTTGACTACAGCCTCAATCTTGTCCGGCGACTTATGCAACCCTTCCTCATCAATCATGTGGCCACAATACGAGATTTCTCTCCTGAAGAACTCGCATTTGGGGCGGTTGGCTCGTAGCCCATATTCCTGCAATCTCGTGAGCACCTGTTCCAGGTTGGCAAGGTGTTCATTGTCATTTTCGCCCGTAACCAGGATGTCGTCCAAATAACACTGGGTCCCCGGGATCCCTTGCAGGACTTGTTCCATTGCCCTCTGCCAAATAGCCAGGGCCGATGCTACCCCGAATACCAGTCGGTTGTACTGGTAAAGGCCTTTGTGAATGTTTATCGTGAGGTATTTCCTAGATGCTTCTTCCACCTCCATTTGTAGATACGCTTGAGCCAGATCAATCTTTGTTAAACGTTTCCCTCCAGATAGTGAGGCGAAAATATCTTCTATCCGCGGAAGTGGATACTGTACTGTGTGCAGGACTGGGTTCACAGTCACCTTGAAGTCCCCACAGATGCAAACCTTCCTTGGCTCCCCAGGCGTGCTGCTCAATGCTTTCTTCATTACAGGAACGATGGGTGTGGCCCACTCGCTCCAGTCCACCTTAGACAGTACCCCTGAACGCTCCAGACTCTCCAGTTCAGCTTCAACGGCTGGGCGGATCGCGTATGGCACCGGTCTGGCCTTGAAAAATTTTGGGGTTGCGTTATCCTCAATCTTTATGGTTGCCTTTACTCCTTTTAGAGTCCCAAGTCCTTGTTGGAACACCTCTTCTGCGTCAGATAGAATTTGTGACAGATGTCCAGGTGAGACGTCATCATCCTTTTTGTCAGTCACAGTTAGTGCCAGAATGGAATGCCAATCCAATTGTATTTTTCGGATCCATTCACGTCCCAATAATGGTGGTCCTCCATCTCGTAGTATATACATGTATAGTTTCTGTGTTTCCTTTCCGTTATATTCAACTGGCACCCTTATTTTTCCTCTGGGGTAGACCTTTTGCCCCGTGTATGTCTTCAATACAATGGACGTATCCTTTAAGGGTATGCGTGAGAATAGCCGCTCATAGTCTCGTCGATTCATGACAGTTAGGGCTGATCCTGTGTCCAATTCCATCTTTACTGGGGACCCTGCTATCATGAGGGTGACCCAAATGGTTCGGTGATCTTCCTTTGCGATCACGTTGTGTAACTTTAAACAACTTAGTCTCCTGCTCCCGGAGTCCTTATCACTCTCCTGATCTTCTGAACTACTGTCTGTCAGTTTCTTTACTTTCCTGTACTGTTCCTTAGTAGTTCTTGTCGTGTTGGTTTTCTTTCCCGACCTGCAGACTCTTGCTATATGTCCCATTTTTCCGCATTGCCTGCATATTTTGTCTTTAAACCAGCAGTCCTGCTCATGGGTTGTTCTGCCGCAGCGATAGCACTTTTCTGCTCCATACGCCATTTCGTTAGCGCTGTATTCTTGTGGTTTCTGTTGTATTTCCGCAGCTCCCCGTGCTGCTGCTTCGTAGGATACTGCCACGCTGAAAGCCTGTTCTAGCGTCAGGTCCTTTTTTGAAAGTAGTCGTTTCTGGGTTCCTTCACTCTGGAGCCCGCAGACAAACTTATCCCGTAAGGTGTCTGCCAGTCCTGCTCCGCTGGCAGTGCTTCGATAACTTGTGTAGTTCCATAAGATAGTCAGCATTGCTCTCATCTTTGTGCTGGTTTCTTTTATGTGTTGGGTGAAAATAAATTCACATCTAATCTGTGGTAAAGTAAAAGGTGCAGTTTATTGAAAACAGAGCTCTGGGAGAAGCGTCTCAGACCCCGCGGTCTGTGCGAGCACCTTCTCCCCGATCAACAAAATTCACAAGCTTATATACAGTACAAGACTGGAGCACATCGATAGCCTTGATTACATTACTTATTCCTTGGCCAGTCTGGCTTCGTGGCAACAGCCGCCCCCCTCCCCAATTATATTCCTTCAAAAACAACCTAATTATAACTTTACATCGTTAGCTAAGCCCCTTCTTTAGTTCTGTCCTTTATCTAGGTTTGTCCAGTTATCTGGACAGCAGGGTCCTTTCTTACTTCATTGTGGCTTCGGCCGATCAGTGACTCGTGATTGGACATGGTTCAAAGGTTAATCAGCTTCTCATATCGCCACATGCTTAATCACTTTTGTAGTTCAGTCCATTGTGTTTTTAAACTAGTCTCGGCTGAAACTAGGTTGTCATGCTGTGTCGCTCGACTGCAACATTCAACTGGTTCAAATCCCAATCCTTCAATCCCTCCTATTGGTCCCGGTACAAATTTAGATTTTGCCCCGGGATACCAACTTCCAATGCCGTTTCTTGCCATCCACCGGGTAGTCACCCTGTATTGAGGGTTGGGCTCAATTGTCCTGAGCTCGTCCTTCGTTGCTCATCATGTGACTCTTTACATGTGAGACTCGTTGTCCTCGTCGTCTTCTCCTGTTGCTTGCAGTTCGTCTGTCGTTGATAGCCAGGGTTTTATCGCATCTCCAGATGCTACTGGAATGCCAGCGAGGGCCAATTTACAACATACTTTCAAAATCGTTGTCATAACACAACATATTGTCATCACTACAACAACAATTATAAATCCATGTATCAAATACGATCCCCATGATCCTCCGAAGAGCCAGTCCAACCAACCTTCCCCTGAGGTTTGGTGTAATTTCTTTACCTCCTTTTGTATATGCTCGGCCAAATTGGTTATATTCTCTGAGCTATCTGGTATGTAGGTGCAGCACTCAGCGCCTATCATTGCGCATGTGCCACCTTCTTTAGCTAGGAGATAATCAAGGGCCATCCTATTCTGGAGAGCTATTGTTCTCATAGCCACCATTTCTGCACTTATTTCAGACAGGGCTTCAGCTGTGTCATTAGCTACTTTCTCTAATACCGATGCTACGAGTCGAATTTCCTTTATTGCCCTAGCCGTCCCATACCCGGGGAATAAAATAGCGAAGAACCGCTCTGTTTCTGTAATTGCCCTTTTGGAGCGATAATGGTGATGATCTGCTAGGGAGGGCAAGTGATGGATGTATGGCACCACTTATCCCAAATAGCAGGACCCAGTCCAATTTCGTGGAAGCCATGGGTATGCTTTATGTCCGCAAATAAAATAGGTCTTGTTATAGGCAGTTAGGTTCATATTCGTTGTGAATGTGGAAAAGCCAGACTTGCCGTTACTCCCTGTGATTCCGTTCCATTTCCCCCCACTAGTGAGGTTTGTTAAACCAGTTGTGTTAAACCACCAAACTTCTAAGGGTGAACCTTGTTCGAGGGTTGTCCAATTATGTTTACAACGACTGTTTCCTGCTTCCAGATTCCCCTCTTCCCCTCTGCTTACATTCCTTATCCAACATATCGCCCCAACGGGTCTTCCTACCCCAGTTGTGTTTGTGAGGATAAGGTACGGTGGTTTTCGCGTATATTATACACGGGTTTGTACCATCCTTCAAACATGTTTAAGGGATATCCTGCACTCCTGAACTGTACTCTTTGTTCCTCCCGTTTTCTGCTCTGGGTGTCCTTACCATTAGTACTACTGCTCGTATTGTTTCTACTAACTAACCACACAGCCATTTGAATTACATTCAATGGTATTGGTCTAAGAGGGACTCCCCCTCTGGAGTGGATTGGGATATGGCTACATACCCAACATGCACTTTCTCCCTTGTCCCTTGCATACACATAACTCATATACAAAAAGGTATTAACATGTAATTCTCGCTTTTCCCATGCCGGGTGGCATGTCACTTTGGTCAATGCCACACATATTCCACAAAACAATACTATAGTCAAATACATTTTAAAGACGTATTAACAATTTTCCAAAGGGTTATTGAGATTGATTGCAGGTATCACCTGTTAGATATACAAATATGTATTTTAGTCCTTGTAGACCTTCAGTTGAGTCCAGTGTTTCCACCGCCCCATCCCCTTTATATCTATACATGCGCACGTATCCCCGCTAATAAGGACTTGATGCGGTCCTGACCATTTTGGGGCAAAGCCTGGTTTTTCTGGTAAAATTTTAACCATTACCTTAGTTCCTGCTGGAGGGATATGTGGAAGTGCAGTCAATTCCAAATCTTTATCTCTTTCCTCCTGTCTATCCCTAGTTTGCTGTCTCATTTCCTTTAACTGGTTACTTAGTTCCAAGACGTACCTACGGACTCTATCTCTCAGAGGGCCTATATCCTCTCCTCCTGTTATTATTCCATGGGGGAGTTGCATCGCTCTCCCCGTCATTAATTCGTAAGGGGACAAACCCGTCTTTCGGTTTGGGCTCGCCCTTAACTTCATTAACACGGTTGGTAATACATTTACCCATTGCTGTTGCTTTTCCCCTAACGCCTTGGCTAAGGTTGTTTTCAAAGTCCGGTTCATTCGTTCCACCATTCCCGAACTCTGGGGATGGTAGGGAATATAGAATTTTTGCTTTATTCCCATCCATTCGCATATCTTTTTCATTACTATCCCTGTAAAATGTGTCCCCTGATCTGAATCGATTTGGATTGGTACACCCCATCGGGGAATTATTTCTTCTGCCATTATTCTTGCCACTGTGGTGGCTGTGCAGTCCCTAGCAGGGAAGGCCTCGACCCATCGAGTAAACTGGTCTATAATTACCAAGCAATATCTCTTCCCCCTGGAACTTGGTAATGGTCCGGTGAAATCTATTTGTATCTTTTCCCAAGGGCCTCTAGGTCTCGGCTGGTGGGCCATTCGTATTTTTACTGGCCATCCTGGGTTATGCTGGGCGCATGTCAGACACTTTTGACAATACTTTGCTACATCCCTTCCTACACCTGGCCACCACCATTCTTGTCCTACCAGATGGGTCATCGCCCCTCTGCCCGCATGATCTATGCCATGGTGTAACTCCAAGAGTGTTTGTCGAATACAAGCGGGGGCTATTACCTTCCCGTTCTTTCGCCAAACCCCCTGATCATCTGCTCTACCTCCTACCCGATACCATTCCTGCCTTTCTCCCGGCGCGGTATCCTGGTGCAACCTTCTGATGTCTATCTGGTCTACCTGTGTACTTGCTACCGGTAGTTCCTGTTCTAATGCCTGCTGCGCTGCCAAATCTGCGGCCCGATTGCCCTCTTGTTGGCGGGTTTCTACCTTCTGATGGGCTTTAATTTTTACTACTGCTGCCTGCTCTGGTGCTTTTGCAGCTTCCAAGAGGGCCCCTATTCGCTGTTGATGTCTGATAAGATCTCCTCCTGCAGTGACAAATCCCCTTCTTCCCCAAGCTATCATATAATCGTGCACCACTCCAAACGCATATCTACTATCTGTGTAAATATTTACTGTTTTTCCTTCTGCCAGGGTTAGGGCCTCAGTGAGTGCTACTAATTCTGCCACTTGGGCTGATAATGCCCCGTCCAATCTGCTGGACAATACTGTTTCTAATTTTTCATTTACGACTGCCCACCCAGTTCGGGGAGACCCGTCAACATATTTTCTGGAGCCGTCCACGTACAGGGTAAGCTGTGGGTCTTCCAGAGGATCTTCCTCCAAAGGGTCTCCGTCTACTTCCTCATCTACTTCTGCACATACGTGGGGTTCCCCTGATCCCAGGATCCCTTCCGCGGGATTCTCCCCCGTATCCCTAATAATTACCACTGATTCGTCCTTAGGTATTAGGACCGTCTCCCAACGTGCCCTTCGCTGTTAGATACTGACCGTAGCTTATTATTATTTAACATTTCTACTGTCGTGTGTCTGGTATGGAGGATGATGTCCCCAGTCATAACTGTGGGCTCGCTAACCTTTACCGCCCACGCTGCGCAATCCAGTGCTGCTACACATCGTGATAATCCAGCGGCTACGGATGACTGTTTAGTGGAGTAATATGCTACCGGCCGTCGCCTGTCCCCATGTTGTTGGGTTATCACGGCGGCGTAGAACCCCCCTTCGTTTTCACAATGAATGTGGAATGGTTTCCTCATGTCGGGTAGACCGAGGCCAGGGGCCACTATCAGCGCTTGTTTTAAACTCCCATATGCCTGCTCCTGTTCTGGTCCCCACTCTACCGGGGTATTACCGGGACTCCCCCCTTTCACCAATTTCTGGATGGGTTCCGCTGTAGCTGCAAAGTTCGCTATAAAATTCCTACTATAATTAAAGAGACCTAAAACCTTCCTGACTCCTCGTACTGAGACCGGTCGGGGCATCTCTTGTATGGCCTTCCGTCGGTCACCTGGCATGGCTCTGGTCCCCTGTGACAATTGTTGTCCCAGGTAAATAACTGTGCTCTGCCCAATTTGAGCTTTCTTAGGGTTTATCTTGAACCCTCCTATTTCCAGGGCTTGTAGGACTTCAGTTAACGCAGCTGCATGTCCATGCTCATCTTCCGAGGCGATTAACAGGTCATCCGCGTATTGCAATACAGTGCTGCGGTACGGGTTGAGGTTCACTGTTTCTAACAGTGAACTCATTACCCGGTGGAATACCGCCGGGCTGTTATGGAACCCCTGAGGTAGCCTAGTCCGTGTATACTGTCTTTCCCCGACCGTAAAGGCAAACTTATTCTGGGATTCCTGGTCTAAAGGTAAAGACCAGAATCCATTAGCTATGTCCAAAACTGTAAAAATCTTGTGCTCCGAGTTCAAGGCATTTAAGATTGTGGATGGGCTGGCCACTATTGGGTGCAATTTGGGCGTTACCTTGTTTAATTCCGTATAATCAATAGTCAGTCAGAATGATTTATCCGGTTTGGTGACTGGCCATACGGGCGAGTTGGTCGTGCTTTCGGTAATCCTAATTATGCCCCTTTCTTCCAGATCACGCACTATTTCTTGTACCGCTTCCCGGGCTTCTGGTTTAATAGGGTATTGCTTATGGGGCTTGTGTTCCGGACCTGGAATCGTGATTGGCTCCATTTTTACCTGTCCGGTGTCCTGTTTTGTCTTAGCCCAAATCCCTTTCATAATTTTGCATATGGTCCCGTATGGTTTCCGTTCTAGTTCCCAATCCCTGCTCAAAGATGCTGCACTCCCTACCCTAGCCAAATTGGTGCATGGTTTATCTATACTGACCTTGGACCCATCTCCTTTGGACCAAACAATTTTATTTTGCGCGGAGTCCACCAATATGTTAAATTCTTTTAGCAAGTCTATTCCTAATATGGTACCTTCGTTATTTGGACACACATAAAATTGGGCGGGGAGGAGTTTTCCTGTTAACTCTAAAACTTGTACCTCACTTTTATAAGCCTTAATTTTTATACCCCCTAGTCCTACTATATATATATATTCCTTGGTTGTTGGAAGGGGCAAATCAGTCAAGGATACTGATGCTCCTGTGTCAACTAACATTTCACATGGTCGGCCCCCTAATAATGCTGCTACATAAACTCGGTTATCCGAGCCTCCTTTTACGGGGGCCGCCTCCCGTCATTGACTCTTCCCTTCCGACTTGAGGTACTCAAGAAAGTCCCTTCTATCCTTCGGACTGAGATAAGTGCCCTGTGTCTGGTCCACGTTTCCTTTCTTCTGCCAACAGCTGTAACTCTGGTGTCCTGGCTTACCGCAATAGTCACATCCCCCTTTCTTTCCACTCCTGCAATCCTTTGCCATATGTCCCATCTTCCCACAATTATAACAGTTCCCCTGAATCCTCTTGTTTGATTGTGATGACTCCCCTGCTGCTACCCTTTCCTGTTTAACTTTTACACTTCCCTTTTCGGTGTGTTCAGATTCCTTTGCGTCTATCTGACATGCCCATTGAACTGCGAGATCATACATAGGGGCGGCTACTACCCCCATTTTTAGGATGGCTTGGTGTGCCGATGAGAGTCCATCCTTAAACATCTGGATGAAGGGCTGGTCTGTTCGTTGTGGGTTTGCTTGCCCTGACGATTCGCAATAGGCGTCAAACAATCGTTCTCCATAATCACTACTAGATTCTCCCTTTCTTTGCTTTATTGATTGGATTTTTCCCCAGTTTATAGTAGGGGCCCCAAGTGCCGTTTCTACTGCGATCTTAAAGGGCCCGTATGCTGCCCGCTGTGCCACCAGTGCGGCACCCGCAGGTACTGCATCCGCCCACGCTCCGTCTTGCATGCCTGCAGCGGGGTTTACATTTCTCCATTTGTCGGCTGGGCATTTCGCCCTAACTAACTGGTGGATGTCTCGAGGATGTAAATCATGGATTTCCCATATTTCCTCTAAATTCCTCCAGAACTCTGAGTTCTGACTACGGGGTTTAAGGGTTCCTAAATCTTTAAGAATGGCTTGTTTTTCAAGAGGGGAGAAAGCCCGGTATCGACTTTGAGCTGGCACTGGGTGTCGTATTACGGGTGCCATCGGCACTACTGGAATATCATTTTCGTCTCTAGGTGGAGCTGAGGCATACGGCGGGGGGTTTTCTTTATCCCGTTCCTCTCCTTTTCCCTTGCCTGTCAATTCCATCCTTTCTACTAAAGTTTCTAATTCTGCTATTCTTATTTCTTCTTCTTCCATCTTACTGGTTTGTGTCTTAACCCTTTTTGTTAACATTACTACCTGATGTATTAAAATTACTCCTGCTTTCTTAGTTTTCTTTTGTTTCTGCTTTTCCCACCACTCCCGCTGTGTTATTGGTTTTTCTAGTGGATCCCACCCATCTTTCTTCATTTTATCGATCAAACCCTTTTGGTCGTCAGCATAGAGCCGACTCATCGATCCTGGCGGACCCCAGTCTGGGCCTCCGCCTTCCGCCATAATGTATTAATTTTTTTTCACTAGTTTACCGCATTCCGGTCCACCCTAGTAACTCGTTCTCAGAGGTCTTACCTATCGTCCACCACTAGATGGTGGCGGTCCTGACTCGTAACTATCCCTGTCAGAGGTGCTCGTCTGGCACTTGCAGGCTCTAATACATTAGCACAATACGTCACTTAATGCAATCCAACAGATCCCGCAACGCAACACAGCAGAGAGACTTTTAGTCTGTCTCGGATTCCCAACATACTCTGGCCTTCACGTGGGGCCCAGTCGCCCTCTTAATTCCGGCTCAGTATGGGTCCTCGAGACATTTACATTCCGAAATAACACATCAGGTTTCAATCAACTTAACTACTATTTAAACTGCATCTCTCACCCGTCACAGATACCAGATTATTTCGATACTGCGTTGCTGTCACACCGCCCTTCCGAGTGATCCAATTTCTGGACGGTCAAAGATCTGACTACTTGCCCCGCTCACTGGTGCAGGCGGTCTTCCAGCTCTGCAGTACCCTGCTCGCAGCGCCAATTTGTTGGGTGAAAATAAATTCACATCTAATCTGTGGTAAAGTAAAAGGTGCAGTTTATTGAAAACAGAGCTCTGGGAGAAGCGTCTCAGACCCGCGGTCTGTGCGAGCACCTTCTCCCCGATCAACAAAATTCACAAGCTTATATACAGTACAAGACTGGATCACATCGATAGCCTTGATTACATTACTTATTCCTTGGCCAGTCTGGTTTCGTGGCAACAGCCGCCCCCCTCCCCAATTATATTCCTTCAAAAACCTAATTATAACTTTACATCGTTAGCTAAGCCCCTTCTTTAGTTCTGTCCTTTATCTAGGTTTGTCCAGTTATCTGGACAGCAGGGTCCTTTCTTACTTCATTGTGGCTTCAGCCGATCAGTGACTCGTGATTGGACATGGCTCAAAGGTTAATCAGCTTCTCATATCTCCACATGCTTAATCACTTTTGTAGTTCAGTCCATTGTGTTTTTAAACTAGTCTCGACTGAAACTAGGTTGTCATGCTGTGTCGCTCGACTGCAACATTCAACTGGTTCAAATCCCAATCCTTCATATGGAACTTGAATCTTTCTGCTATCAGCAGTGTAGGGCTTAGGTGTTCCTGTAAGATATGAACAATCTCCTCAAAACTTTTCTCCATTGGTTTAGCTGGGGTAATTAAATTCCGCAATAGGCCGTACGTACTCGCACCCATCAGATTTAATAATACCGACGCCCTCTTTCCATCGGCCACCTCATTTGCCTTGCAGTACACTTCAATTCTTTCCACATACGTGGTCCAGTCTTCTACCTCGTTGTCGAAAGCAGTGATACTGCCACTTTTCGGCATCTTGGGTGATTTAAAATGGCGCCTCCCGCGCTTTTGCTTCTTCCCCAATGGAATAAAATGGCGCCTCCCGCGCTTTTGCTTCTTCCCCTTGCTGCCACGCTGCTCCTAGCGTTCTACGGGGTAATGACGGCGACCCGCAGCTTCGGCGCGTCTCGCTTTCCTTCCCCCCGTTTAGTTTCTCTCCGCTGCCCTGTTCTTGAGCACCGACCGTGCCCTGTGCGCTCCACCCTCTCTCTCTCTTGTTTTCTTTTCCCGGCGACACTGCGCGGCCCATTTTGTAGAGCCGCTCGATCGAGCTTGAGCCCGCCGCAGTCCGGAAGGGTCAGCGCGCTATCTGCTACCAGCACGATTTGCTGGAACACCTTAACTAGGGAGCCAAGCACAGCTCTCCACAGTCTCTCCCGCAATTCTCCGAACACCGATGAATTCTTTGGGCGGTTGCCCTCGGTCGACGCCCGTTGCTCAGACTACGACCTTCCAGAACCCTCCTCTCAGGGCGAGATCCCTGTGAGATGATGCCACACTGCAGGTGAGTTCGAACTTACTCGTCGCCACTGTAAAGTCCGTGCCTCAATAATCCACGGACTTCGGGAGAACAGTTTAACAGGTACTTTACTGAACAGGAGGCAACGTCAGACTGAAATACAGAAGCCTGCTAGGGCCTTTTATACAGGGGTGGTCACTGCCGGTACTGCAGTCTAAAACCAGTTATTCCCTTAAAGGTGCATACACAACAATCACCACCCACCCCCACCCCCGCCATCACTTTTGGTGGCAGAGCCTTCAGCCATCTTGTCCCTATCTCCTGCAACCGCCTCCTTAACCCCTCCATCTTGCTACTTTTCCCTCTGCTTTTCAAAGCTTCCTCAAACCCTCTTTTCAACCAGGCTTTCAATCAATTATCCCTCCGAACTCACCTGCGACTTCTTGGTGTCCGTTTTTGATTGGTGAAGAGCCTCGGGATGTTTCCTACATTAAAGGCATCAGGTGAATGCAGGTTGGGATGTTTTACTACGTTATAGGTGCTATATAAATGCAAGTTGATGTTGGTGGCAGAGGACAGCTGGCTCCGTGAAACCCAACCCCAGAATGAGGAAAGTGGAAAAAGCTGCACACAAATAAGTACTGTATGTTTAAACAATTAGGGGGGAAAATTTGGTTGATTTGCGCCTCCCGTCAGTGGGAGGTTAGCGGCGGTGGTAACCATTAGCGCCCCACGGTGCTGCGCCGCCGGCGATCATGTCATCGCCGTGTGCAGCGCCCCCTGATTTACCACCAGACGCTATGCCCGACAGGGTCAGGGGGGCCTACCTGCGGCCGGGGCGGCGCAAATTAAAGGGGAGGTGCTGGGTGGCCATTTTTGTTGCTGGCCGCCTGCCAGCACCTGCCTCCGTTGTTGTCCCCGGCTTTCTGTGCAGCTCCCCCGCGGGGTGCCAGCCACGCTCCATGAGCCCGGCACTTCTCTTGCGTGCCGGGCTCTTTTGCCGGCACTCCGATCCCTGGTGGCCCTTTAATAAGGGGAGGAAGGCCTGCAGTACCGTGGCGCGACGTGCTGCAGAGCGTGGCGCTATGGCACGTAGCGCCGCGATATTGGGCTGGAGCGCCCCAAGAGGGAGGGGGAGCGCTTCCAGTAGCGCCCCGCCTCCCTCTTGGGGCGCTACCAGTGAATTTGGGGCGTGGGGGGGCGATGATTTTTTCAGGGCGCTAAAAGTAGCGCCCCAAAGGGGGCGCGACCCAATTTTTCCCCCTTAATTTGTTTACGGTGATATCAGAATTGTAAACCTGTATCCTGTGGATCACACTGGCACATAGTCTAGGCTGACACTTCAGCACCGTGTCAGAGGTGCTGTCCCCCAGATTAAATTTTAAACCCCATTAACCTGTTTCAGGTGAAAGATGTCACAGACTTAGTATATGCCTCAGTCACCTGTCCCGCACAATTCGCAACCTGGCTCTCTCAGCAGGAGCAAGACACATCACACGCATCTTTCACTGGGCTCATTTCCCTGTCCAGGGCCAATGAAGCTCAGCTCTGTAAAGCTGCCAGCAGATATAAATGATCTGGCGGTGGAGAATAGATAGTTAGCTCTGCCTGCTCTGTACCTCTGTCTCTCAGGCACTTGCTGCTCAGTACCTCGGTTCAGGGTAGCCTTCCCTACCCGCTACCGGTCTCTCAGCCCTCCCTGCTTGGTACCCCTGTCTCCAAGGCCCTGGGTCAGGTAGCTCTCCCTGCTTGGTACCACTGCGCCTCAGACACTGCTTGCTCAGTACCTTCATCACTCGGGGATGAATTTTTGGTTTTCTCACTTCCCACATCACTGGTCTCGTGGCCTTTCTGAGCGAGATTGACAATTGGGGCTGAATTACAACAACAACTTGGCTTTAATGTAATAAAATGTCCCACGGTGCTTCATAGAGAAGAGGTATACTGACTTGTAGGAGACGAGTGAAGAAGCTGAAATCATGCACAAAAACACTGGTTTTGAGGAGGATTTTAAAGGTGGAGGGGGAAGGGATTCCAGGGGGTCATATCTAGACTGCTGAATGCTCTGTCACCGTGAGGAGTACCAGGAGGAGCGGATGTAAAAAAGACAGAGTCAGAGGACTGCAAGGGCACAGGCTGGGATCTAGGGCTGGAGGAGGTTGTGGAGATAGGTGGAGCAAGACCATGGAAGGATCTGTAAATGAGGACAATGATTTTGAATTAGGGAATGTTGGAGACAGGGAGCCAGTGGAAGACAGAGGTGTGAGTGGGACAAAATGCAGAAGGTGCAAAATGTTGGATGTTGGCTGAAAGTAGCAGCAGTTTTGCGCTGGAACAACAACTTGCATTTCTCTGGGCCCTGAACGTTGCAAAATCCCAAAGAATTGATAAATGGCGAGGGGCCAAACTCAAGCAGGGGGAGGGGACGAAGGGACGTGGCTGAGGAGGTAGGTTTTAAGGAGACTTTTGAAAGTGGGGAGAGATGTAGCATAGGGCTTTGGAAAAGAGTTCCAGAGTGTGGAAGTGAGATGGCTGAAGGCTCTGCCACTGATAGTGGAGCAGAGGTGGGCGGGGAGGGGGGTGGGACACTCAGTGCACCAGAGCTAAAAGCATGGAGGGTACACACAGGGGTTTACAGTTGGAGGAGGGAGGAGTGAGGCGGAGGATGGACAAATGCAGGGAGGAGGAATTTGCACCGGGGCAAGGGAAGCCAATGTCGATGGTGGATATTGGGTGATTGGTGAGCAGGCTAGTTCAGTCTGAGACGCCAACGGGTTTCAGCAGCAGTGGCACTGAGGTAGAGGCAAAGGTGAGTGATATTTCAGAAGTGGAAATCGACAATATTGATGGAATGGCTGTAGGGTTTGAAGCTCAGCTCAGGGTCAAGCACAACACTGGGGCTGCGCACTCTTAGCTTGAGCTTAAGTGGGCATCCACAAAGGGTGATGGGATCAGCAATTAAAAGATGGCGTTTCTGGCAGCGACTGAACAGGACAGCTTCCGTTTTTCTGGCATCAATAAATTCTGTCTCGTCCATGAC
Source organism: Somniosus microcephalus (assembly GCF_052327205.1). Classification (NCBI taxonomy): domain Eukaryota; kingdom Metazoa; phylum Chordata; class Chondrichthyes; order Squaliformes; family Somniosidae; genus Somniosus; species Somniosus microcephalus. The sequence continues at coordinate 43,974,455 of NC_140999.1, read as the reverse complement.
CTGATGCCAGACAGCCAAGTGTGATAGCATCGTGACAGTAGTGGAATCAAAGGTGTAGTGGGAATCGTCGGTAGGCACCATGCTTCGACGATGCTGCCGAGGAGAAACCTAGAAATGAGGAATAGGAAGGGCCCAAGAATGGAACTGTGGAGCATACTGGAGGTGGCTGTGTGGGGGATGTGAGTACGGGCCATTTTAGCAGTTGTGCTGGCAACTTCGGGACAGGTAGGAATGGGGTGGACCACAGAGAGGGAGTGAAGGAGGATGTTGTGGTTGTCCGTGTCAAAAGGCACAGGGAGGATCAGGAGGGATAACGCATCATGGTCATGCTCATCAGGAACAAAGGAAACGTCGCTGGTAAGGATCGGAAACTTTACATCTTGATCGTGTTTGGACATTAATTGTAGAACAGTGCGAGGAACATCCCCCGATGTTTACTGGGTAAATGCAGCACCCTAAGCCATACAGCTTGCGAGTTTGTGCTGATTCAGCCAGGCTGGCTGTAGAAACACTACAGTTGGTCTGAGGACACTTGCAGAGTGGAAGTGGGGGTTAGGGTGGGGGAACATATCGCTCCTAATCACTGTTCAGTCGTTCCTGCTGGAAAGTGCACGCATGTGGATATAGGGTGAGAACAGGACCGAGCTTAGCTGTGATGTCTCCCAGGGTTAAAGGGCATGCCACTGAGGGCCTCGACCCACGTATAAAGAAAGGTACCTCAGGAGAGGTTGCTTATAACAGCTGCCAACTATTGAACAATCGAGTATTTTATAGCAGGGGTGTCCAACATGCTATAGGCCTGGAATTTCAGTCCTATCTGCACGTGTACTTCTTACTCATAGACATTAGTATCGATTGCATTTGTTGGGGTTTAAACCCCACTGGGGTGTATTTTTAATTAAGTGTTAAACTTCCCGTAGCCTATTGTTAGGGGCTACTCCCCTGCAGGATTCCAATTACCCATTTTGTTGGGGGGGTAAACCTTTTAGATTCATTGGGGGTAAAGCCCTCAGTGCCATTTTTATTGGGGTAAAGCTCTCAGTGCCCTTTATATTGGAGGGGGTTAAAGCCCTCAGTAGCCTTTTTATTGGGGGGGTAAATCTCTCAATGCCCCTTTTATTGGGGGCAAGGCTCTCAGTGCCCATTTTATTGGGGGTGGGTAAAGCCCTCAGTGCCCATTTTATTGGGGGTAAAGCCCTCAGTGGCCTTTTTATTGGGGGTAAAGCCCTCAGTGCCCATTTTATTGGGGGTAAAGCCCTCAGTGCCCTTTTTATTGGGGGTAAAGCCCTCAGTGGCCTTTTTATGGGAGTAAAGCCCTCAGTGGCCTTTTTATGGGGGGGGGGGGAAGCTCTCAGTGCTCTTTTATTGGGGTAAAGCTCCCAGTGCCCTTTTAATTGGGGGTAAAACTCTGTGCCCTTTTTATTGGGGGTAAAGCTCTCAGTGCCCAGTGATCATAACATGGTTGAATTTCAAATTCAGTTGGAGGGTGAGAAAGTTGTATCTCAAACCAGTATTCTGATCTTAAACAAAGGCAATTACAATGGCATGAGGGCAGAACTGGCTAAAGTGGACTGGAAAAATAAATTAAAGGTTAAGACAGTTGAAATGAAGTGGCGGACATTTAAGGAGATATTTCATAAGTCTCAACAAAAATATATTCCAGTGAGAAAGAAAGATTTTAAGAGAAGGGAGCACCATCTGTGGCTAACTAAGGAAGTAAAGGATGGTATCAAATTGAAAGCGAAGGCATACAATGTTGCCAAGATTGGTGGGAGACCAGAGGATTGGGAAATTTTTAAAAACCAGCAAAGGATGACTAAAAAAATAATAGAGAAGATGAATTATGAGAGTAGACTGGCAAGAAATATTAAAACAGAAATTAAGAGCTTCTACAGGTATATTAAAAAGGAAGCGAGTAGTTAAAGTAAACGTTAGTCCCTTAGAGGATGAGAATGGGGAATTAATAATGGGGAACGGGGAAATGGCAGAGACTCTGAACAAATAACAAGACATTAACAACATCCCAATAATGGATAATCAAGGGGCCACAGGGAGGGGGGAACTGAAGACAATCACTATCACTAAGGAAAAAGTACTTGGTAAAATAATGGGACTAGTTTACTTTCATAATCTATCTTCCCTTTCTTAATTAATCTTTTAGTTATTGTTTGCTGGCTTTTAAATGCTTCCCAATCTTCTATCCTCCCACTAGATTTGGCTAATTTATATGCCCTTGTTTTCAGTCGAATACTGTCCTTTATTACATTACTAAGCCACGGATGGCTGTCTTTTCTTTTACTCCCCTTTTTCCTCAGTGGAATATATTTATCTTGAAAGATGTGAAATATCTCCTTGAATGTAGACCACTGCTCTTGTACCATCTTACACTTTAATCTGTTTTCCCAGTCCACTTTAGTCAATTCTACTCTCATACCTTCATAGTCTCCTTTATTTAAGCTTAGTACGCTGGTTTGAGATCCAACTCTCTCACCCTCCAACTGAATTTGGAATTCAACCATATTATGGTCACTCATTCCAAGGGGATCCTTTACTAGGACATTTTTTATTAATCCTGTCTCATTACACAGGACCAGATCTAAGATTGCCTGACCCCTGGTTGGTTCAGTTACATACTGCTCAAGAAACCCATCCCTAATACACTCTATGAACTCTTCCTCAATGCTGCCATGCCCAATTTGATTAGTCCAGTCAATATGAAAGTTAAAATCCCCCATGATTACAGCTGTTCCCTTATTACAAGCCCCAACTATTTCCCGATTTATACTCCGACCAACAGAGTTGCAACTGTTAGGAGGCCTATAGACTACGCCCACTAGTGACTTTTTCCCCTTATTATTCCTTATCTCCACCCAAACTGTTTCACTATCCTGTTCCTTTGACCCAATATCATTTCTGACTATTGCAGTGATACCATCCTTGATTAACATAGCAACCCCACCTCCCTTTCCTTCCTGTCTGTCCTTCCTAATTGTCAAATACCCTTGTATGTTTAGTTCCCAGTCATGATTATCTTGCAGCCAGGTTTCCGTAATGGCCACCAGATCATACCCATGTGTAGTTATTTGCACCGTCAACTCGTCAATTTTGTTACGAATGCTGCGTGCATTCAGATAAAGAACTTTTAAATATGTTTTCTGACAATTTATTCCTGCTTTTACCCCTTTTACTACTTTACCTTTATCATTATACATTCTGTCCCTTCCTGACACGCTCTGGTTTTTAATTCCCCCACTGCTACCTTGCTCTATTGCCTTCTCCGCTGTCATTTTTATTTTTCGCTCTCTTAAAACCTCCCCCCCACTAATTAGTTTAAAGCCCTCTCTACAGCCCTAGTTATTCGATTTGCCAGGATTCTAGTCCCAGCACTGGCCAAGTGAAGTCCGTCCCAACGGAACAGCTCTCTCCTGTCCCAGTACTGATGCCAGTGTCCCAGGAAGCAAAACCCATTTCTCCCACACCAGTCTTTGAGCCACGCATTTAACTCTCTAATTTTATTTACCCTAGCCAAATTTGCACGTGACTCAGGTAGTAATCCAGAGATTATTACCCTTGTGGTTCTGCTTTTTAATTTGGCCCCTAGCTGCTCAAACTCTCTCAGCAGAAGCTTCTTCCTTGTCCTATCTATGTCGTTGGTACCAACATGGACCACAACAACTGGATCCTCCCCCTCCCACTCCAAGTTTCTCTCCAGCCCAGATATATAAAAAGCCTATATAAAAAGAAAAAGGGTGGCTAAAGTGAACGTTGGTCCCTTAGAGGATGGGACCGGGAAACTAGTGGTGGGGAACATGGAGATGGCAAAGACGCTGAACAAATATTTTGTATCAGTCTTTACAGTAAAGGACACTAAAAATATCCCAACACTGGACAAACAGGGGTCAATGGGGGGGGGGGGGGGGGGGAGGAGCTAAACACGATTAAAATCACTAAGGAGATGGTACTCAGTAAAATAATGGGACTTAAGGCGGATAAATCCCCCGGACCTGATGGCCTACATCCTAGGGTCTTGAGAGAAGTGGCGGTAGGGATTGTGGATGCATTGATGATCATTTTCCAGAACTCCCTGGACTCAGGAAAGGTCCCAGCAGATTGGCAAACTGCTAATGTAACACCCTTATTTAAGAAGGGAAGTAGACAAAAAGCTGGAAACTATAGACCAGTTAGCCTAACATCTGTGGTTGGCAAAATGTTGGAGTCCATTATTAAGGAAACAGTAGCATTTGGATAAACATAATTTAATAGGACAGAGTCAGCATGGTTTTACGAAGGGGAAGTCATGTTTGACAAATTTGCTCGAATTCTTTGAGGATGTAACATACAGGGTGGATAAAGGGGAACCAGTGGATGTAGTGTATTTGGACTTCCAAAAGGCATTTGACAAGGTTCCACACAAAAGATTACTGATCAAGATAAAATATCACGGGATTGGGGGTAATATACTGGCATGGGTGGAAGATTGGCTATCTAACAGAAAACAAAGAGTTGGGATAAATGGTTCATTCTCGGGCTGGCAATCAGTAACTAGTGGTGTTCCACAGGGGTCAGTGCTGGGACCCCAACTCTTTACAATCTACATTAACGATTTGGAGGAAGGGACTGAGTGCAACATATCCAAGTTTGCCGACGATACAAAGATGGGAGGGAAAGCAGTGAGTGAGGAGGACATAAAAAACCTGCAAAAGGACATAGACAGGCTAAGTGAGTGGGCAGAGATTTGGCAGATGCAATATAATGTTGGAAAGTGTGAGGTTATGCACTTTGGCAGAAAAAATCAAAGAGCAAGTTATTATCTAAATGGAGAGAAACTGCAAAGTGCTACAGTACAAAGGGATCTGGGGGTCCTGGTGCATGAAACACAAAAAGTTAGTATGCAGGTGCAGCAGGTGATCAGGAAGGCCAATGGAATCTTGGCTTTTATTGCAAGGGGGATGGAGTATAAAAACAGGGAAGTCTTGCTGCAGTTATACAGGGTATTGGTGAGGCCACACCTGGAATACTGCGTGCAGTTTTGGTTTCCATATTTAAGAAAAGATATACTTGCTCTCGAGGCGGTTCATAGAAGGTTCACTCGGTTGATTCCAGAGATGAGGGGGTTAACGTATGAGGAAAGGTTGAGTAGGTTGGGCCTCTACTCATTGGAGTTCAGAAGAATGAGAGGCGATCTTATCGAAACATATAAGATTGTGAGGGGACTTGATTGGGTGGATGCGGTGAGGATGTTTCCACTGATGGGTGAGACTAGAACTAGGGGGCATAATCTTAGAATAAGGGGCTGCCCTTTCAAAACTGAGATGAGGAGAAACTTCTTCACTCAGAGGGTAGTAAATCTATGGAATTTGCTACCCCAGAGAGCTGTGGAAGCTGCAACATTAAATAAATTTAAAATGGAGATAGACATTGTCCTAGCAGATAAGGGAATTAGGGGTTACGGGGAGAGGGCAGGGAAGTGGACGTGAGTCTAGATTCAGATCAGCCATGATCCTATTGAATGGCGGAGCAGGCCCGAGGGGCCGTATGGCCTACTCCTGCTCCTATTTCTTATGTTCTTATGTAAGTCACCTGGACCAGATGGCCTGCATCCCAGGGTCTTAAAAGAAGTGGCTGCAGAGATAGTGGATGCATTGGTCGCAATATACCAAAATTCCCTGGCATCTGGAGAGGTCCCAGCGGATTGGAAAACCGTAAATGTAAGAAAGGAGGGAGACAGAAAGCAGGAAACTATAGACCAGTTAGCCGAACATCTGTCGTTGGGAAAATGCTGGAGTCCTTCATTAAGGAAGCAGTAGCAGGCATTTGGGAAATCATAATGCAGTCAAGCAGAGTCAGCATGGTTTTATGAAAGGGAAATTATGCTTAACAAATTTGCTGGAGTTCTTTGAGGATGTAACGAGCAGGGTGGATAAGGGTGAGCCAGTGGATGTGGTGTATTTGGATTTCCAGAAGGCATTCGATAAGGTGCCACATAAAAGGTTACTGCACAAGATAAGAGCTCACGGAGTTGGGGGTAATATATTAGCATGGATAGAAAATTGGCTAACTAACAGAAAGCAGAGAGTCGTGATAAATGGGTCATTTTCTGGTTGGCAAACGGTAACTAGTGGGGTGCCACAAGGATCGGTGCTGGGGCCCCAACTATTTACAATCTACACTAATGACTTGGATGAAGGGACCGAGTGTAATGTAGCCAAGTTTGCGGATGATACAAAGATGGGTGGGAAAGCAAGTTGTGCAGAGGACTCAAATAATCTGCAAAGGGATATAGACAGGCTAAGTGAGTGGGCAAACATTTGGCAGATGGAGTATAATGTGGGAAAGTGCGACGTTATCCACTTTGGCAAATGGAATGTTGGCCTTTATTGCAAGGGAGTTGGAGTATAAAAGCAGGGAAGTCCTGCTACAACTGTACAGGGTATTGGTGAGACCACACCTTGAGTACTGCGTAGTTTTGGTCTCCTTATTTAAGGAAGGATATACTTGCATTGGAGGCAGTTCAGAAACGATTCACATGGTTGATTCGTGAGATGAGGGGTTTGACTTATGAGGAAAGGTTGAGCAGGCTGGGCCTATACTCATTGGAGTTTAGAAGAATGAGAGGTGATCCTATTGAAACATATAAGATACTGAGGGGGCTCGACAAGGTAGATGCAGAGAGGATGTTTCCCCTTATGGGGAAATCTAGAACTTGGGGGCATAGTTTCAGAATAAAGGGTCGCCCTTTTAGAACTGAGCTGAGGAGGAATTTCTTTTCTTAGAGGGTCGTAAATTTGTGGAATTCTCTGCCCCAGAGAGCCGTGGAGGCTGGGTCATTAAATACATTTAAGGTGGAGATAGACAGATTTTTGCAAGATAAGGGAGTGAAGGGTTATGGGGAGCGGGCAGGAAAGTGGCTTTGAGCCCAAGATCAGCCATGATCTTATTGAATGGCGGAGCAGGCTCGAGGGGCCAAGTGGCCTATTCCTGCTCCTATTTCTTATGTTCTTATGTTATTGGAGGTAAAGCTGTCAGTGCCCTTTTTATTGGGGTAAAGCTCTCAGTGCCCTTTATCGGGGGTAAAGCTCTCTGAGCCCATTTTATTGGGGGGTAAATCTCTCAGCCCTTTTTATTGGGGGTAAAGCTCTCTGAGCCCTTTTTATTGGGGGTAAAGCTTTCTGAGCCCATTTTAATTGGGGGTTAAAGCTCTCTGGGCCCCTTTTATTTGGGGGGTAACGCTCTCTGAGCCCGTTTTATTGGGGGTAAAGCTCTCTGAGCCCATTTTATTGGGGGTAAAGCTTTCTGAGCCCATTTTAATTAGGGGTTAAAGCTCTCTGGGCCCCTTTTATTTGGGGGTAATGCTCTCTGAGCCTGTTTTATTGGGGGTAAAGCTCTCTGAGCCCATTTTATTGGGGGTAAAGCTCTCAGTGCCCTTTATATTGGAGGGGGTTAAAGCCCTCAGTAGCCTTTTTATTGGGGGGGTAAATCTCTCAATGCCCCTTTTATTGGGGGCAAGGCTCTCAGTGCCCATTTTATTGGGGGTGGGTAAAGCCCTCAGTGCCCATTTTATTGGGGGTAAAGCCCTCAGTGGCCTTTTTATTGGGGGTAAAGCCCTCAGTGCCCATTTTATTGGGGGTAAAGCCCTCAGTGCCCTTTTTATTGGGGGTAAAGCCCTCAGTGGCCTTTTTATGGGAGTAAAGCCCTCAGTGGCCTTTTTATGGGGGGGGGGGGGAAGCTCTCAGTGCTCTTTTATTGGGGTAAAGCTCCCAGTGCCCTTTTAATTGGGGGTAAAACTCTGTGCCCTTTTTATTGGGGGTAAAGCTCTCAGTGCCCAGTGATCATAACATGGTTGAATTTCAAATTCAGTTGGAGGGTGAGAAAGTTGTATCTCAAACCAGTATTCTGATCTTAAACAAAGGCAATTACAATGGCATGAGGGCAGAACTGGCTAAAGTGGACTGGAAAAATAAATTAAAGGTTAAGACAGTTGAAATGAAGTGGCGGACATTTAAGGAGATATTTCATAAGTCTCAACAAAAATATATTCCAGTGAGAAAGAAAGATTTTAAGAGAAGGGAGCACCATCTGTGGCTAACTAAGGAAGTAAAGGATGGTATCAAATTGAAAGCGAAGGCATACAATGTTGCCAAGATTGGTGGGAGACCAGAGGATTGGGAAATTTTTAAAAACCAGCAAAGGATGACTAAAAAAATAATAGAGAAGATGAATTATGAGAGTAGACTGGCAAGAAATATTAAAACAGAAATTAAGAGCTTCTACAGGTATATTAAAAAGGAAGCGAGTAGTTAAAGTAAACGTTAGTCCCTTAGAGGATGAGAATGGGGAATTAATAATGGGGAACGGGGAAATGGCAGAGACTCTGAACAAATAACAAGACATTAACAACATCCCAATAATGGATAATCAAGGGGCCACAGGGAGGGGGGAACTGAAGACAATCACTATCACTAAGGAAAAAGTACTTGGTAAAATAATGGGACTAGTTTACTTTCATAATCTATCTTCCCTTTCTTAATTAATCTTTTAGTTATTGTTTGCTGGCTTTTAAATGCTTCCCAATCTTCTATCCTCCCACTAGATTTGGCTAATTTATATGCCCTTGTTTTCAGTCGAATACTGTCCTTTATTACATTACTAAGCCACGGATGGCTGTCTTTTCTTTTACTCCCCTTTTTCCTCAGTGGAATATATTTATCTTGAAAGATGTGAAATATCTCCTTGAATGTAGACCACTGCTCTTGTACCATCTTACACTTTAATCTGTTTTCCCAGTCCACTTTAGTCAATTCTACTCTCATACCTTCATAGTCTCCTTTATTTAAGCTTAGTACGCTGGTTTGAGATCCAACTCTCTCACCCTCCAACTGAATTTGGAATTCAACCATATTATGGTCACTCATTCCAAGGGGATCCTTTACTAGGACATTTTTTATTAATCCTGTCTCATTACACAGGACCAGATCTAAGATTGCCTGACCCCTGGTTGGTTCAGTTACATACTGCTCAAGAAACCCATCCCTAATACACTCTATGAACTCTTCCTCAATGCTGCCATGCCCAATTTGATTAGTCCAGTCAATATGAAAGTTAAAATCCCCCATGATTACAGCTGTTCCCTTATTACAAGCCCCAACTATTTCCCGATTTATACTCCGACCAACAGAGTTGCAACTGTTAGGAGGCCTATAGACTACGCCCACTAGTGACTTTTTCCCCTTATTATTCCTTATCTCCACCCAAACTGTTTCACTATCCTGTTCCTTTGACCCAATATCATTTCTGACTATTGCAGTGATACCATCCTTGATTAACATAGCAACCCCACCTCCCTTTCCTTCCTGTCTGTCCTTCCTAATTGTCAAATACCCTTGTATGTTTAGTTCCCAGTCATGATTATCTTGCAGCCAGGTTTCCGTAATGGCCACCAGATCATACCCATGTGTAGTTATTTGCACCGTCAACTCGTCAATTTTGTTACGAATGCTGCGTGCATTCAGATAAAGAACTTTTAAATATGTTTTCTGACAATTTATTCCTGCTTTTACCCCTTTTACTACTTTACCTTTATCATTATACATTCTGTCCCTTCCTGACACGCTCTGGTTTTTAATTCCCCCACTGCTACCTTGCTCTATTGCCTTCTCCGCTGTCATTTTTATTTTTCGCTCTCTTAAAACCTCCCCCCCACTAATTAGTTTAAAGCCCTCTCTACAGCCCTAGTTATTCGATTTGCCAGGATTCTAGTCCCAGCACTGGCCAAGTGAAGTCCGTCCCAACGGAACAGCTCTCTCCTGTCCCAGTACTGATGCCAGTGTCCCAGGAAGCAAAACCCATTTCTCCCACACCAGTCTTTGAGCCACGCATTTAACTCTCTAATTTTATTTACCCTAGCCAAATTTGCACGTGACTCAGGTAGTAATCCAGAGATTATTACCCTTGTGGTTCTGCTTTTTAATTTGGCCCCTAGCTGCTCAAACTCTCTCAGCAGAAGCTTCTTCCTTGTCCTATCTATGTCGTTGGTACCAACATGGACCACAACAACTGGATCCTCCCCCTCCCACTCCAAGTTTCTCTCCAGCCCAGATATATAAAAAGCCTATATAAAAAGAAAAAGGGTGGCTAAAGTGAACGTTGGTCCCTTAGAGGATGGGACCGGGAAACTAGTGGTGGGGAACATGGAGATGGCAAAGACGCTGAACAAATATTTTGTATCAGTCTTTACAGTAAAGGACACTAAAAATATCCCAACACTGGACAAACAGGGGTCAATGGGGGGGGGGGGGGGGGAGGAGCTAAACACGATTAAAATCACTAAGGAGATGGTACTCAGTAAAATAATGGGACTTAAGGCGGATAAATCCCCCGGACCTGATGGCCTACATCCTAGGGTCTTGAGAGAAGTGGCGGTAGGGATTGTGGATGCATTGATGATCATTTTCCAGAACTCCCTGGACTCAGGAAAGGTCCCAGCAGATTGGCAAACTGCTAATGTAACACCCTTATTTAAGAAGGGAAGTAGACAAAAAGCTGGAAACTATAGACCAGTTAGCCTAACATCTGTGGTTGGCAAAATGTTGGAGTCCATTATTAAGGAAACAGTAGCATTTGGATAAACATAATTTAATAGGACAGAGTCAGCATGGTTTTACGAAGGGGAAGTCATGTTTGACAAATTTGCTCGAATTCTTTGAGGATGTAACATACAGGGTGGATAAAGGGGAACCAGTGGATGTAGTGTATTTGGACTTCCAAAAGGCATTTGACAAGGTTCCACACAAAAGATTACTGATCAAGATAAAATATCACGGGATTGGGGGTAATATACTGGCATGGGTGGAAGATTGGCTATCTAACAGAAAACAAAGAGTTGGGATAAATGGTTCATTCTCGGGCTGGCAATCAGTAACTAGTGGTGTTCCACAGGGGTCAGTGCTGGGACCCCAACTCTTTACAATCTACATTAACGATTTGGAGGAAGGGACTGAGTGCAACATATCCAAGTTTGCCGACGATACAAAGATGGGAGGGAAAGCAGTGAGTGAGGAGGACATAAAAAACCTGCAAAAGGACATAGACAGGCTAAGTGAGTGGGCAGAGATTTGGCAGATGCAATATAATGTTGGAAAGTGTGAGGTTATGCACTTTGGCAGAAAAAATCAAAGAGCAAGTTATTATCTAAATGGAGAGAAACTGCAAAGTGCTACAGTACAAAGGGATCTGGGGGTCCTGGTGCATGAAACACAAAAAGTTAGTATGCAGGTGCAGCAGGTGATCAGGAAGGCCAATGGAATCTTGGCTTTTATTGCAAGGGGGATGGAGTATAAAAACAGGGAAGTCTTGCTGCAGTTATACAGGGTATTGGTGAGGCCACACCTGGAATACTGCGTGCAGTTTTGGTTTCCATATTTAAGAAAAGATATACTTGCTCTCGAGGCGGTTCATAGAAGGTTCACTCGGTTGATTCCAGAGATGAGGGGGTTAACGTATGAGGAAAGGTTGAGTAGGTTGGGCCTCTACTCATTGGAGTTCAGAAGAATGAGAGGCGATCTTATCGAAACATATAAGATTGTGAGGGGACTTGATTGGGTGGATGCGGTGAGGATGTTTCCACTGATGGGTGAGACTAGAACTAGGGGGCATAATCTTAGAATAAGGGGCTGCCCTTTCAAAACTGAGATGAGGAGAAACTTCTTCACTCAGAGGGTAGTAAATCTATGGAATTTGCTACCCCAGAGAGCTGTGGAAGCTGCAACATTAAATAAATTTAAAATGGAGATAGACATTGTCCTAGCAGATAAGGGAATTAGGGGTTACGGGGAGAGGGCAGGGAAGTGGACGTGAGTCTAGATTCAGATCAGCCATGATCCTATTGAATGGCGGAGCAGGCCCGAGGGGCCGTATGGCCTACTCCTGCTCCTATTTCTTATGTTCTTATGTAAGTCACCTGGACCAGATGGCCTGCATCCCAGGGTCTTAAAAGAAGTGGCTGCAGAGATAGTGGATGCATTGGTCGCAATATACCAAAATTCCCTGGCATCTGGAGAGGTCCCAGCGGATTGGAAAACCGTAAATGTAAGAAAGGAGGGAGACAGAAAGCAGGAAACTATAGACCAGTTAGCCGAACATCTGTCGTTGGGAAAATGCTGGAGTCCTTCATTAAGGAAGCAGTAGCAGGCATTTGGGAAATCATAATGCAGTCAAGCAGAGTCAGCATGGTTTTATGAAAGGGAAATTATGCTTAACAAATTTGCTGGAGTTCTTTGAGGATGTAACGAGCAGGGTGGATAAGGGTGAGCCAGTGGATGTGGTGTATTTGGATTTCCAGAAGGCATTCGATAAGGTGCCACATAAAAGGTTACTGCACAAGATAAGAGCTCACGGAGTTGGGGGTAATATATTAGCATGGATAGAAAATTGGCTAACTAACAGAAAGCAGAGAGTCGTGATAAATGGGTCATTTTCTGGTTGGCAAACGGTAACTAGTGGGGTGCCACAAGGATCGGTGCTGGGGCCCCAACTATTTACAATCTACACTAATGACTTGGATGAAGGGACCGAGTGTAATGTAGCCAAGTTTGCGGATGATACAAAGATGGGTGGGAAAGCAAGTTGTGCAGAGGACTCAAATAATCTGCAAAGGGATATAGACAGGCTAAGTGAGTGGGCAAACATTTGGCAGATGGAGTATAATGTGGGAAAGTGCGACGTTATCCACTTTGGCAAATGGAATGTTGGCCTTTATTGCAAGGGAGTTGGAGTATAAAAGCAGGGAAGTCCTGCTACAACTGTACAGGGTATTGGTGAGACCACACCTTGAGTACTGCGTAGTTTTGGTCTCCTTATTTAAGGAAGGATATACTTGCATTGGAGGCAGTTCAGAAACGATTCACATGGTTGATTCGTGAGATGAGGGGTTTGACTTATGAGGAAAGGTTGAGCAGGCTGGGCCTATACTCATTGGAGTTTAGAAGAATGAGAGGTGATCCTATTGAAACATATAAGATACTGAGGGGGCTCGACAAGGTAGATGCAGAGAGGATGTTTCCCCTTATGGGGAAATCTAGAACTTGGGGGCATAGTTTCAGAATAAAGGGTCGCCCTTTTAGAACTGAGCTGAGGAGGAATTTCTTTTCTTAGAGGGTCGTAAATTTGTGGAATTCTCTGCCCCAGAGAGCCGTGGAGGCTGGGTCATTAAATACATTTAAGGTGGAGATAGACAGATTTTTGCAAGATAAGGGAGTGAAGGGTTATGGGGAGCGGGCAGGAAAGTGGCTTTGAGCCCAAGATCAGCCATGATCTTATTGAATGGCGGAGCAGGCTCGAGGGGCCAAGTGGCCTATTCCTGCTCCTATTTCTTATGTTCTTATGTTATTGGAGGTAAAGCTGTCAGTGCCCTTTTTATTGGGGTAAAGCTCTCAGTGCCCTTTATCGGGGGTAAAGCTCTCTGAGCCCATTTTATTGGGGGGTAAATCTCTCAGCCCTTTTTATTGGGGGTAAAGCTCTCTGAGCCCTTTTTATTGGGGGTAAAGCTTTCTGAGCCCATTTTAATTGGGGGTTAAAGCTCTCTGGGCCCCTTTTATTTGGGGGGTAACGCTCTCTGAGCCCGTTTTATTGGGGGTAAAGCTCTCTGAGCCCATTTTATTGGGGGTAAAGCTTTCTGAGCCCATTTTAATTAGGGGTTAAAGCTCTCTGGGCCCCTTTTATTTGGGGGTAATGCTCTCTGAGCCTGTTTTATTGGGGGTAAAGCTCTCTGAGCCCATTTTATTGGGGGTAAAGCTTTCTGAGCCCATTTTAATTGGGGGTTAAAGCTCTCTGAGCCCCTTTTATTTGGGGGGTAGCGCTCTCTGAGCCCGTTTTATTGGGGGTAAAGCTCTCTGAGCCCATTTTATTGGGGGTAAAGCTCTCTGAGCCCATTTTATTGGGGGTAAAGCTTTCTGAGCCCATTTTAATTGGGGGTAAAGCTCTCTGAGCCCATTTTATTGGGGGGGTAAAGCTCTCTCAGCCCTTTCTATTGGGAGGTAAAGCTCCCTGGGCCCTTTTTATTGGGGGTAAAGCTCTCAGTGCCCATTTTATGGGAGGATAAAACTTTCTGAGCCCATTTTATTGGGGTAAAGCTGCCAGTGCCATTTTTATTGTGGGGTAAAGCTCTCTGAGCCCATTTTATTGGGGGGTAAATCTCTCAGCCCTTTTTATTGGGGGTAAAGCTCTCTCAACCCTTTTATTGGGGGTAAAGCTCACTGGGCTTTTTTATTGGGGGGTAAAGCACTCTGGGCCTTTTTATTGGGGGTAAAGCTTTCCGAGCCCATTTTAATTGGGGGTTAAAGCTCTCTGAGCCCGTTTTATTGGGGGTAAAGCTCTCTGAGCCCATTTTATTGGGGGGTAAATCTCTCAGCCCTTTTTATTGGGGGTAAAGCTCTCTCAACCCTTTTATTGGGGGTAAAGCTCACTGGGCTTTTTTATTGGGGGTAAAGCACTCTGGGCCTTTTTATTGGGGGTAAAGCTTTCTGAGCCCATTTTAATTGGGGGTTAAAGCTCTCTTAGCCCGTTTTATTGGGGGTAAAGCTCTCTGAGCCCATTTTATTGGGGGTAAAGCTCTCAGCCCTTTTTATTGGGGGGTAAAGCTCTCTGTGCCCATTTTATTGGGGGTAAAGCTTTGAGCCCATTTTAATTGGGGGTTAAAGCTCTCTGGGATCCTTTTATTTGGGAGGTAACGCTCTCTGAGCCCGTCTTATTGGGGGTAAAGCTCTGAGCCCATTTTATTGGGGTAAAGCTGCCAGTGCCATTTTTAATGCGGGGGTAAAGCTCTCTGAGCCCATTTTATTGGGGGGTAAATCTCTCAGCCCTTTTTATTGGGGGTAAAGCTCACTGGGCCTTTTATTGGGGGGGTAAAGCACTCTGGGCCTTTTTATTGGGGGTAAAGCTTTCTGAGCCCATTTTAATTGGGGGTTAAAGCTCTCTGAGCCCGTTTTATTGGGGGGTAAAGCTCTCAGCCCATTTTATGGGCGGGTAAAGCTCTCTGAGCCCATTTTAATTGGGGGTTAAAGCTCTCTGCCTTTTTTATTGGGGTAAATCTCTCTGGGCCCTTTCTATTGGGAGGTAAAGCTCTCTGGGCCCTTTCTATTGGGAGGTAAATCTCTCAGCC
Organism: Somniosus microcephalus; assembly: GCF_052327205.1. Classification (NCBI taxonomy): domain Eukaryota; kingdom Metazoa; phylum Chordata; class Chondrichthyes; order Squaliformes; family Somniosidae; genus Somniosus; species Somniosus microcephalus. The sequence continues at coordinate 43,959,301 of NC_140999.1, read as the reverse complement.
CTTTTTATTGGGGGTAAAGCTCACTGGGCCTTTTATTGGGGGGGTAAAGCACTCTGGGCCTTTTTATTGGGGGTAAAGCTTTCTGAGCCCATTTTATTGGGGGGTAAATCTCTCAGCCCTTTTTATTGGGGGTAAAGCTCACTGGGCCTTTTATTGGGGGGGTAAAGCACTCTGGGCCTTTTTATTGGGGGTAAAGCTTTCTGAGCCCATTTTAATTGGGGGTTAAAGCTCTCTGAGCCCGTTTTATTGGGGGGTAAAGCTCTCAGCCCATTTTATGGGCGGGTAAAGCTCTCTGAGCCCATTTTAATTGGGGGTTAAAGCTCTCTGCCTTTTTTATTGGGGTAAATCTCTCTGGGCCCTTTCTATTGGGGGGTAAAGCTCTCTGGGCCCTTTTTATTGGGGGGTAAATCTCTCTGGGCCCTTTCTATTGGGAGGTAAATCTCTCTGGGCCCTTTCTATTGGGGGGTAAAGCTCTCTGGGCCCTTTCTATTGCGGGGTATAGCTTCTGTGATGGGAGAATGTTGGTGGGAGACTGCTGCAGCGCCCCCTACTGGATGAGGTGTAAAGCCGCTCCTTTATTGAATGGGTTCCAGGCCCCGTTAGCGCGCAGGCGCGGCGCCGACTGTGTCGTCATCGCGCAGGCGCGGCGCCGACTGTGTCGTCATCGCGCAGGCAACGTGTGTGCACCGGGAGCGCGGCGAGGTGAAAGGTCGCGGTCAGACGCAGGGAAGCCCATGATTCCTATATGTCCGATAGTTTCCTTCGCTTACGGTGAGTACCGGCGGTGGCCGGACCAACCAAGCCCTGCCCGCCGCCTGCAGCTTCCCGTCGGGGCCTGAGCGGAGCGCCGCGGCCGCTCCGGCCGGTTGAATCAAGCAGGCCGGGCTCCGGGGTGAGGCGGTGGATGCACGGTAACTGAGGCCCGAGATAGCTCAGGTTGGCTTCTTGTCGGGCCAGTGTTTGTCCCGCTCTCGCTCCAGCGCCCAGTTTAGTGCAGCGCTACTTTCTGCGGAATTTTCCTCTTCTTCCGCTCCAAGCGGAAATGGCCGTGATTGACAGAACCGTCAGCCAATAACAGGGCAGCGGCGGGCGGGCACTTCCGGCTCTATTTAGCAAGACAAACTTGCATTTATATAGCGCCATTCACAACCTCAGGACGTCCCAAACCGCTTTACAGCCAATGCAGTACTTTTAAAGTGTAGTCATTGTTGTAATGTAGGAAACGCATCAGCCAGTTTGCACACAGCAAGCTCCCACAAACAGCAATGTGATAATGACCAGATAAGAATGTAAGTACTAGGAGTAGTAGGCCATTTGGTCCCTCGAACCTGCTCCGCCATTCAGTAAGATTATGGCTGATCTTCAACCTCATCCCCACTTTCCTGCACTATCCCCATATCCCTTGATTCCCCTAATATCCAAAAATCTATTGTTCTGACTTGAATATATTCAACAGCTGAACCTCCACAGCCCTCTAGGCTAGAGAATTCCAAAGATTCACCACCCTCTGAGTGAAGAAATTCCTCATCAGTCCAAAATGGCTGACCCCTTATTCTGAGACACTGACCCCCTGGTTCTAGACTCCCCAGCCATGGGAAACATCCTCCCTGCACCTACCCTGTCCAGCCCTGTAAGAATGTTGTATGTTTCAATTAGATCACCTCTCTTCTAAATTCTAGAGAATATAGGCTGAGTCTACTCAATCTCTGGTGAACCTTTGTTGCATTCCCTCTATGGCAAGTATATCCTTAGGTAAGACCAAAACCTACATTATAACAGTGACTACACTTCAAAAAAGTACTTAATTGGCTGTAAAGTGCTTTGAGACATCTGGTGGTTGTGAAAGGCGCTATATAAATGCAAGTCTTTCTTTAATCTGTTTTTGTGATGTTGAGTGAGGGATAAATATTGGCCAGGACGCTGGGGATAACTCCCCATGACTTGGAAATAGTGCCATGGGATCTTTTACATCCACCTGAGAGCAGACGGTGCTTCGGTTTAACGTCTCATCCGCAAGGCGGCCCCTCAGACAGTGCAGCACTCCCTCAGTACTGCACTGAAATGTCAGCCTAGATTTTTGTGCTCAAGTCCTCGGAGTGGGACTCTGAACCCACAACCTTCTGACTCCGAGGCGAGGGTACCACCAACTGAGCCACTGGCTGATTTAAATTAAATTACCTTTTTTTTCCGGAAAACCTTTGCCTGGGTCTGTACCTTTTTGAGGTCGAATAATTACAATGTCCCATCAAAATTAAAGTTCGGCGTGTTGTCATACAGGCTGAGCTGCAAAATCGTGTGAATTTAAAAATTAAACTCAACAAAAAAGTTGTTTTACAATAAATGGCATTTCCCTTGTTTGAAAATCGAGCATCTGGCTTTTTCCAAGATTTAGCTTCGCGCTCTTGGCCCTGATGTGGTGCTTTGGAGCACAGACTCTATTCTGGCGAGGTTCAGTTTGGTGGTTTGCGGCGGGGTTCAGTTTGGTGGTTTGCGGCGGGGTTGTTAATAAAGTTATCGCACTTGTTGTCCGTTTGCTCGCGGGGCCGGTGCTAATAAAGTTTCTCTTTATTCTCCCCCGGGTCACGTGACGCAGTGCCCGGCCGGTTGGGCGAAGACGCCAAGATGGCGGCGAGTAACTACTACGGATTCGCGCATGGCGGCGCTCAGTACAGGTACGAGGGGGCGGCCCAGTCCGGGGGAGTCGAGGACCGAGGCACCGGGCAAACCGTGACAGGAACCCCCTCTCTCCCCTCACCAGGAGCAGCGCCCTTTAAGCGGCGACACCGTCCACCCCCCCCCACCCTCCCCGCGGGCAAGGAATGAATTAGCGGCGGGACCCTCGGTCACAGCAAAATGGCGGCAGTAGCCCCGGCCCCGCACCGGCCGAGGAGGTGTGTTGCAAGATCACCGGGTGCAGCTCATCTCCTCGCTTCCCCCGTGGGGTTGAGCGGAGCGCCCTCCCCCTGACCATGGGGGAGGGGCCCCAGTACCCGGCCTGCATAGGAGGGGGGCATATTATTGTAGGGGGGTGGGCAGGTACATGCCTGGTTTCTGCTTCTACCTTGGAGCTCCTACCGGTTTAATGATGGCGTTGTTGCCCTGTGACTGCTCTATGGGAGGGGCATGCCAGGGATTCTCGTCAATAAAACCGTTTCTCATCTTGTGTTTTCACTTATCGTTGTATTTTCACTTTTAATGTTTCTCTTAATTACACCTGGATCAGAACATTTGTCCAGTTAGTTTACTCATTGCAGACTCTGCCTTTAGAACGTGTTTTATGTAAAATGTTGTTCAATTGTGAATGAGTTGGAACAATTCCAGTATTAAAAAATGTCCTGTCTTAAACCTGGAAATTACAACTTCTCTATTTAGGTGTGAAATCTCGTACTGCAGTGTAGTTTAGTGTTAACAGTAATGCGTTCAGTGTTTGCCTTGTTAGAGAGGAACCTACATTTTGTTTTAAACTATTAATTTGCATATTTAGTTTGAATACTTTATTAACTAGGAGAGGTTAGAGAGACATTTAGTGTTACACATTTTGGGCAGCAGGATTTTTTTAACATGCTGAAAGAAACTTTAGTTTGAATGCGGGAGCTGTTTTGAAAGCAAGACTCTTTTTCTGTAATTCTCATTTTCTTTGTCTCTATTTTTGGGACACTTCATTTTTTATTTCAGTATACAATTTGGAGGAGGTTGTGCATGAAGTTCTACTTTAAAACCGCAGAATGTTTTTCTCATGACCCATTTTTTCATTACAATGCAGCCCGTTCTTGGGATTTCATTACTTGTAGAAGAAAGCGTGCATCTTGTGTTTTTTAAAGAGGCAATTTCACACCCTAGTTTTCTTTTAAGCTGAAGAGCATTAAATTTCACTTGTGCTTGAGTTGTGTATAAGCAGAGCTTTGCTGTTTAATTGCAGAGTTTTGGTAGCCTTTTTGATTTTTTTACTGTGAAATTCAAATATGGAAAGTTAAAATCCATGTTCTGTTAATTTGCTTATCTCAAATCCCATCTACATCTTTAGACCTGTCCAATTCAGATTTCTCCATCTTTATCCCTATTCCTAGGCCTTGCCTTTTATTAATTTCTTTGTATAGTACATGTGTAGCTGTTCCTTTGTCTGAAATCTGTGGTCTGAAGCATCATTTTCCAACTTCAGTTTTGAATAGCAAAACTATTTTTGTTTTCAATAAATGAGTTTGTTTTATTACTATTGCATCTCCTATTCGTTTCACTGCACCCCAAAAACAAATGCCTCGGCCAGTCAAGTAAAACATTTAAAAAAATGTTTTGAGCATCTGCACTTAGAAATGGGGACTTTATGACTAACAGGCTTATATTCCTGTGGACAGGTGCAAGGTCTAATTAAATTACTAAGATTGCCCAGTTTGTTGTGTTGTAATCTGCTATGTTGTATTTGGATAGCTCAAGAACTTTAAACCTCCCCCCCCCCCCCCCAAATATGCTACAGATGTAATTACCTTGATTTATTTTGTGAAATTGAATTTTTTGAGTGACAGTCCTCTCATCAAATGGAATATAAGCATAATGATCTGAAATTTGGGGGGTAGGGGGAAACTGGTTCAAGTGGTTTGGTAACTTTGTTTCAAAAAGCTAATCCTTTTTGGTTCTGATAATTCCATCTTGGAATTAGAGGTACAAAGGGGTAATTACTAGGCAGCACCTATTTTTCAGTGATTTCTTAAATTGTGTGAAGCTCCATCAACCTGTAGCAGTTACCTGATCATTGGATGCAGTTATCATGTAGAAATCATTTCCATGCGTCTGCAATTTTAGTGTGGCTGTGAAATAGAAACTGCTTCACAACTGTGCTAAAGTTGCAGAATAATGGTATCCTTGTTTTAATGAAAGCACACCTGCCAATGTGTGACATACTTTTTGTGTGATGCTTTTAATTTATTCCCTCAATGACTCTACCAGTGACAGACCTGTAACCCTAGTGTTGTACAGGTCGATGTATTCTTTCCAAACACTAGAGAATCAGTAGATGCTGGTTTTCACAGTTGAGTGGGCAAAATATGAAAATTTGACATGCTCACCATGATACCACACCAAAATCTTGCTGACAACACAACTGTAACGATGGACCTTTTGTTGTTTTACTTTCTGGTCATTGGCATGTGATGGGCACTAACCAGGACACTTCATGTAGCCAATGCATAATGTCTATACTGAAAGAAGCGTTGATTGTAAGGAAATGTGGTAGGCCTGGCAGAGCTGACGGGTTTTTCCAGAAAAGGTTGAGACACCTACGTGAAGAACCAAGGCCCACCGTGCTAATCCCACCAGGGAGAGAATAGTAGGAGAGCAGGCAAGATTCTAAGATAAGTCATGTGGTTGGAGTTAGGTGATACCATCTTCAGCCAGAAGTGCCGAGTGGATGATCCATATTGGCCTCCTCTTGAGTTCCCCACCATCACAGAAGCCAGTCTTCGGTCAATTTGATTCACTCCACGTGATATCAATAAACGGCTGAGCGCACTGGATACAGCAAAGGCTGTGGGCCCCGACAACATCCCGGCTGTTGTGCTAAAGACTTGTGCTCCAGAACTAGCCGCGCCTCTAGCCAAGCTGTTCCAGTACAGCTACAATACTGGCATCTACCCGACAATGTGGAAAATGCCCAAGTAAGTCCTCTCCACAAAAAGGAGGACAAACCCAATCTGGCCAATTACCACCCCACCAGTCTACTCTCAATCATCAGCAAAGTGATGGAAGATGTCGACAGTGCCATCAAGCAGCACTTACTCACCAATAACCTGCTCACTGATGCCCAGTTTGGCTTCTGCCAAGACCACTCTGCTCCCAACCTCATTACAGCCTTGGTCCAAACATGGACAAAGGAGCTGAATTCCAGAGGTGAGGTGAGAGTGACTGCCCTTGACATCAAGGCAGCATTTGACCGAGTGTGGCATCAAGGAGCCCTAGTAAAACTGGAATCGGGGTGGGGGGGGAAACTCTCCACTGGCTGGAGTCATACCTAGCACAAAGGAAGATGGTTGTGGTCGTTGGAGGTCAATCATCACAGCCCCAGGACATTGCTGCAGGAGTTCCTCAGGGCAGTGTCCTAGACCCAATCATCTTCAGCTGCTTTATCAATGACCTTCCCTCCATCATAAGATCGGAAGTGGGGATGTTCGCTGATGACTGCACAGTATTCAGTGTCATTCGCAACTCCTCAGGTAATGAAGTAGTCCATGCCCACATGCAACAAGACCTGAACGATGTTCAGGCTTGGGCTGATAAGTGGCAGGTAACATTAGCGCCTCACAAATGCCAGGCAATGACTATCTCCAACAAGCGAGAGTCTAACCACTGCCCCATGACATTCAACGGCATTACCATCGCCGAATCCCCCAACATCAACATCCTGGATGTCACCATTGACCAGAAACTTAACTGGACCAGCCACACAAACACTGGCAACAAGAGCCGGTCAGAGGCTACGTATTCTGCAGCGAGTGTCTCGCCTCCTGACTCCCCAAAGCCTTTCCACCATCTACAAGGCACAAGTAAGAGTGTGGTGGAATACTCTCCATTTGCCTGGATGAGTGCAGCTCCAACAACACTCAAGAAGCTCGACAACATCCAAGACAAAGCAGCCCACTTGATTGGCACCCCATCCACCACCTTAAACATTCACTCCTTCCACCACCGGCATACCATGGCTGCAGTGTATACCATCTACAAGATGCACTGCAGCAACTTGCCAAGGCTTCTTCGGAAGCACCTCCCAAATCCGCGACCTCTTCCACCTAGAAGGACAAGGGCAGCAGGCTCATGGGAACACCACCACCTGCAAGTTCCCCGCCAAGTCACACACCATCCTGACACAAGTATATCGCTGCTCCTTCATCGTCGCTGGGTCAAAATCATGGAACTCCCTACCTAACAGCACTGTGGAAGTACCTTCACCACACGGACTGCAACGGTTCAAGAAGGGGGCTCACCACCACATTCTCGAGGGCAATTTGGGATGGGTAATAAATCCTGACTTTGCCAGCGACGCCCAGATCCCATGAATGAATAAAAAGAAAAGCTTTGGGCTTTAAAAGCCTGTAGATTGCAGGAGGAAGGGAGGCCCGAGGTAAGAAGCTCCGCATTATTGTGGTTCTGGGAAAGAATGAGACCAGGGCAACTGGTTTATGCCGACTGCGTAACTTCTTTGGGGGGTGCAGTGCTGGGGAGGGGTTCACGTGAGATTCTGGAATTTTTGCTAGTGATGTAGGACCACATGCAGTGCTACATAAAATCTACAGCACAGAAACAGGCCATTCGACCCAACTGGTCTATGCCGGTGTTCATACTCCACACGAGCCTCTTCCTACCCTGCCCCCGTATCATCCATATTCCCATCTTCCTCGTATGCATCAAGACTCCTCTTAAATGTGTCAATGCTATCGGCTGCAACCACGTTACGGCATCAAGCTCCACATTCTCAACACTCAGAAAAGAGATTCCTCCTAAATACTTTATTTGTTCTAATAATGGCCACCTAATGTTTATGCCCCCTCGTTTTGGACTCGCCCACAAGTGAAAGCAGTTTAGTCAGCATTCACTCTATCGAACCCATTCATAATTTTAAAGTCTTCTCTTTTCCCCAGAAAAAAAGCTCCAGTTTGCTTAATCTTTCCTTACAGTTACGTTCTCTCAATTCTGGTAACATCCTTGTACAGGTATATCTTTTCTGTACTTACTCCAGTGCTTCAGTATCTTTTTTGTAGTCTGGAGACCAGAATTACGCGCACAGTACTCTATGGTCTAATCAAGGTTCTATATAAATTTAACATTACCTCTCTGCTTTTGTATTCCATCAGTGATCTGCCTATTTATAACCAAAGTTATTGGTTAAATAGTGACTGAATATGCCAAATTCCAATTTTTTAATGCACAGTATCTTATCTTATCTTTCTTATATTATATATATATATATATATATATATATATATATATATATAAACCGGTACGTCTCTCTGCCTGTCTCTCTGCCTGGCTATACAATCAAAAGTTATAGAGCGTACCTACACGTATGTTATATCGAAAGAAAGCTTATCGTTAGTGGACTCTCGTAGGCGTATTTACTTTTTCGTCAGACAAAAATTGTTTGGACAGTATACAAAAACCGTTCAAAAATCCTCAAAAATCCACTCATTAGCGGTTGACCAATCCTACCTCTCATTAGCGTTGAGTGACATGCTGCTTGACCAATCCTACAGTTCACTCACCTGATGGTTGACCAATCAGTGCGTCACGGGCGGGTCCTAATCCTCCAGTCTCCCTAAACTTCGCCGCCATTTTTTCCATCCCCACAGGGACAGCAGCAGCAAAAGAAACCCCCACATTGCGGCTCCCGCTCCCGCCCCGCCGGAGCGGCAGGTAAGTTGGGCTCACTCGGGCCGTGCCTCGCAACCGCTTGGCCCGACGCACACAGCGGTCGGGGGAGCGGCAGCGGCCGGCCGTCAGCCGTGCGATCCGCGGGGGAGCTCAGCTCTGGTCCGTCTCGGCCCGAAAGCCCGGCCGCACCTCAAGCGCTAGGCCCCGCACGGCCGCTATCACAACGGCATTGGGCCTCAGGCGCTAGGCAGGGAGAGGGGGGGGGGGGGGGGGGAGGGAAGAAGAGGACAGCACAGGGAGAGGGGAAGAGGGAGAGAGAGGGGGGACAGACGGGCAGGGAGACCGCGCGGCAAAATTGCCCTGGCAACGCCGGGCACCCCCAGCTAGTATTCTGATATTTTAACGATCGATTGGCATAATTCTGTTAATTTTTTTGTAAACTTCATGAAAATACCTATGATGAGAGTCTTGGTTTTAACAGTGAGGATGCAGGAAACATGTTAAAATAGGTTTAAATACAATTAAATACAAATAGTTTCATCTGCTTTGAATCCCTAAAATCTTGTTTCCTTCATAATCATGTAGTATTTTTCTAAGCAAAGCATGAACTTGCATTTATATAGCATCTTGCACGACCTTTGGACATCCCAAAGCGATTTACAGCTAATGAAGTACTTTTTGAAGTGTGGTCACTGTTGTAATGTAGGAAACACAGCAGCCAATTTGCACACAGCAAGCTCCCACAAACAGCAATCTGATAATGGCCAGATAACCTGTTTTAGTAATGTTTGTTGAGGGACAAATAATGGCCAGGACACCAGGGAGAACGACCCTGCTCTTCAAAATAGTGCCGTGGGATCTTTCACGTCCACTTGAGAGGGCAGATGGCCTTGATTTAACGTCTCATCCAAAAGACAGCACCTATGACAGTGCAGCACTCCTTCAGTACTGCATTAAAGTGTCGACTTGGATTATGTGCTCAAGTCGCTAGATTGGGACTTGAACACACAACCTTCTAACTCTGAGGCGAGAGTGCTACAAACTGAGCCAAGGCTGTCAAGTAGAAAAATATGATGACTAAGTTGGTCTTGTTTTTAGCAGTGCTTTTCATGTTTTTAAAACATGAAAAGTTTTGAACAGACTTGTTGCTCAAGCAATTCAATAACTCTGGTTAGAATATTGTTGAATTGAACAGATATATGCAAGAAATGTCCCTCGGAAATGCAGTGGCCAGTCTCAACCCAGTTTTCAATGAGTGCGAGCTTGCATCATGATCTACACCATACTAACCGCAAGAGTTTGGCACTGGGAATGGAGATGTTACACTGGTTCATTTGGAGCTGGGTACCTCCTGAAGCTGGAGATGAGGTACATAAACACCAACATGGATCAGTTGGGCAGAATGGCCTGTTTCTGTACTGTACATTCTATGTAATCAGCAAATTCTATTATTTTTGTTAGATTTTGTATATCTTGCGTGGAAGGGCTTGATAACTTGCTGGATGAACCAAAGAATATTCCATTCATCAGCACAAAACATGCTTTCTATATTTTATTTTAATTTTTTTGCTGAAGCCATTTAAAGGGGCAGGAAAGTCCAGAGGGAATACTTTCAGTTCCAAGTGCTTCCTCACCCCTCCCACCCCATCTCTATCTTTTAAAATGATGTAGTACATGTTCTGGTGATCTTGCGGATAACCTGGAGCAGTTCCGTTCATTGCATTGGAGATTGGAGCTCCAGGTCAGCCTAGGAGTCATCCAGCCCTGGTCACACACTACCGATTGCGTACGAGTGTGCGTTGAAGTGCTGGCTTGCGTGCAGAGGAATGGGGTTTCTTCAGACACACCAACCTCTTCTATTACAGATGAATAGCTGAGGATGTGGCAGAGAAAGAGCGAGCTTGCATTTGTTCAGCACATTTCACCATCTCTAGATGTCCCAAAACACTTCAGTCAGTGTAGTACTTCTGAAGTGTAGTCCGTGTTATAATGTAGGAAAATGCAGCTGCCAATTTGCACACAGCAAATTCCCATAAACAACAATGACCAGATCTTTTTTTTTAGTGATGGTTGAGGGATAACTGTTGGCCAGGATGCTATTAGAACTCCCCTGCTCTTCTTTGAATAGTGCCATGGGATCTTTTACATCCACCTGAGCAAACACTGGGCTTCAGTTTTAGTATCTCCTCCGAAAGACGGTGGGCGTATGGAAGCAAACTAATATTTTAAGGTGATGTTTGGTGTTTCCTTGAGATCAGGGAAGTACTTTTGAACAGTGCATAATGCCTCTTTCCCCAACTCGCCCTTCAATTGTACATTGTGAATTCAGTTTCTGTAATTATAAATGACCTCTAAATTGACTGAGCAATACATTCAAATGTTAATCCCAGTCGAATGGACAGGAGTGCTCATAATCTTGAGCTTTGAAGATAAAGTTTTTAATTTTTCACATTTTGGGAGGACCTTTTTTAATTTGATTTTGGAGCGTGCATTAACCATTAAATTGTATCCTAGGTACAACAGAATCTTGTCTTGCATTGCCTAATTTAATTAGCCTGGTATAAATCCCAACAGTTCCCACCATGGTAACCAATCCTGACTGACGATAAATGTTTGTCTTCAGATGCAATTGGAAAGATCCATCTGTCCTTGTTACAAAGAGCTCTTTGCGGGAAAGCATTCTCGTCACTATTTCTGGTGTAATCGGAAGCCTGTTATTTCGGAACCCTTTTATATTATTGCTAACCTGGAAACCAGAGGAAATCTACCTATCTAGTGTCATCTATTGGTGTACATTTTGCTTCATCTTGTGATTCAGAACCTAAGAACTTGCATTTATATAATACCTTGTATAATACCATAAAGATTCTAGTGCTGAAAATCTGTTCATGCTTTCTTTGCCTTTTCCCTATTTTATTTCATTTTCCATGCGACATTTAGATCCACCTGTTTACACTTTTTGTTGTCTATCCAGTTTTCTTACATTTTCATAACCCCCTACATTTTTTGATTGGTTATTGAAAGTTTTTATGCTCACTAATTAGCAGTCTCTCCTGTCAGAACCGAGGCGATATGCCAGTATGTTTGTGCTTTACAATCATGTATAGGGTTGCAAAATTCTGGGAATTTTTAAAAGAGGAAACTTTCCTTGGGAATTTATGGGAATTTAGAGTTTTTTTGCACACTGATGGTTTTTGTCAAAATAGACATACTATTCCATACAAATAAAAACAGGCTTTCAAAACTTTATTTAGGTTATAATTTTGAACTTTATTGAACCCCCACAAAAAAGACCCATCTAAAATAAAATAAAAAGAGCGTCAGCTTATTTAGCCTGTAATTTGTCCTTATTTTGTCCCTTTGAGTCTTCTACTCATGAGTCTTCTGAGTCTTCTACTCCTCATTGCTCCTCCTGATTCTCTGACTCTGGCTCTGACGTGTCCATTTCCTCCTCTGTGTCAGTGTCTAGCTGTGTGGTGGACACTTCTGTATCTGGCTCAATAAGTTGTAGGTTCGCCCGGATAGCCACCAGTTTCTCCACTCTCTTGTTAGTCAGCCTGTTGCGCACCTTTTGTATGCGTATTCCCAAAAAGTGACCAGTTTCGTTCAGAGGCCGCTGATGAAGGTGGGATTTGGAGTATCACTGATGCAATAGGTGACAGGGCCTCAGATGCACAAAGTCCCTTCCACCAGGTATGTGCACTGATATGCTTGCATGATTCCCATATCCCATCCCCATTCCAAAGACCTTGCTTGGTAGAGAACTTTGCCAGACTTCCCAGAACTTTGCCCACATCCAGATTGAGATGGTGTGAGAGGGTAGAAATCACACTGTAAGCGCTGTTGATTTGTTCTCCAGAAAGTATTGGTCTCCCAACATGCTTTGGGTCCAGCATGTATGGTGCAGCATGAATCGGCTTGACACAAAATTCTTGACGCGTCTGTATGAATTGAACAATTGCCTTCTCTGCTTTGAGCAGCAGGGATGTGGGTAGGGCAATGCTGATTTGTTCTTTTAAATCAGTAAAAAGCCTGAGAACATCTGACAAGACCGCGTCATCTCCTTCAATCTGAGCAATTGCAGATGCTGCTGGTGAGAGTAGTTTAAGGCTGCTAACCACTCTCTCCCAAAACACATCATCCAGCAGTATTTTCTTGATGGTGGTTTCCATATCCCCAGACTGGGATATTGCCATTTCTTGCAGCGACTCCTTACCCTCCAGAAGGCTGTTGTACATTATGACAACACCACCCCATCTAGTGTTGTTGGGCAGCTTCAGTGTGGTGTTCTTGTTCTTTGTCATTTGCTTGGAGTTGTAGGTTGCTGCAACTACCTGTTTTCCCCTGACATACTTAACAACTTGCTTGGCTCTCTTGTACAGTGCTTCCATGGTTCTCAAACCCATGATGTCCTTGAGGAGCAGGTTGAGCCCATGAGCTGCGCACCCAATAGACGTAATATGAGGGTAGGCCTCCTCCACTTGAGCCCAAGCAGCCTTCATATTCGCAGCATTGTCAGTAACTACTGCAAAGACCTTTTGTGATCCAAGATCGTTGGATAAATGCCGCTGCATCTTTGTGGCATTCTTTACATATGGCTTTCTACAGTGTTTGCACATGTACACAGTCTTTCCATCTTTAATGCCTGGGGTAAAATGCTTCCACACATCCGACGGTAAACGTGGCATTGTTCTATGCAGAGAAATAAAGGGCATTCATCTCTGTGTCGAACTGCGGTCGATCAGCACGATTGCAACAGGGTGAGTACATTTTTGCTGATGCTCCATGTGATGGAAGCATGACCTGTGCACGCACGACGCTACATCACCAATAGTGTATTATTTTGTATATTTTAAATTGAAGGACAACAGAGTTCAACAAGTAACTGGTTTATTTGGTATAAAGTCTGATTTACTTACTGCATCATCACAACATCAGCAGAAAACAAAATGACTTCCCTCAGGACCCCTAACCTGGATCTTAAAAAAACTATAGCAGTCTTACAGATGCCTGCAGGCCAATCACAATTCGATATGCAAATATTACAAATAGAGGGAGCTAATCGCTCATCCACTCATCCAACCAATCAGGACACATTTGTTCACAGTCACACACAAAACTTGTAATTATTAAAACAAGCCAAGTAAGAAGATAAACATATTTATTAAGAAATTCCTTAATAATTAAGATTCCATCTCTGTTAGTAATTTTAAGAGAGGACCTGTGGGGGGGAAAAAAAGAAAGAAATACAAAAAAAACAATATTATGCTAGCATGTGCTTTTTTGGGCAAAATTCCCAAGCTAAACTTCCCGTGGAAAATTTCCGGAAATTTACCGGAAACTTTCCACCCCTTTGCAACCCTACATGTGAATGACTTCAGGGAAACTTTTTTTTAATGCATTTGTACATTTAATATCAATAGCGGGAAATCTATACAGTCCGTGTTTAGGAGATGATATTTGGCAAAAAATTAAAAATCTAGACAACACAGTAGAAAAAACTGCATATAGCTCTTTGGCATTACTGGCAAGCTGGCATTTACTTTAATATTACAAATCATATGCTGTAAATTGAGATGGGCACGTAGAATGCACGTTGTATGTCACTGGGGCACGTGCTGCGTTTCTGCTCTGATATTTATTGCAGACTTTGGTTTGTGCAGTACCCACAGAAACATTTCATGTACCTATTAGGAGATGATGAAGGGGAATCGGAATGAAATTTGCAGAAATGGCTAATGTTTTTAAAAAAAATGCTATATATCTAGTGCTTGTTGTAGGATAGGTCTGCAGTTTCTGCTTCAATTTCCCTTTGTGCACTGGACAATTATGTGCGGCTGAATGGGTGGCATTCAGAGGCTATTGACTTTAGCACAATTGATTGTGTTCCAGATTGGAGCATTTTTCTGGTTGGTGTATCTTGAGCTCAATCCACCAAACATCATGGAGGGGAGGGGGAGGAGCAGTTGTGGAGAATTTGCACAAGTTTTAACATGAAGCTGTATGGGTTACGAGCTAAAAACAGAATTTATAATGTGGGAGGGCAGGGAGGGAGTCTTTGTGATAATCCCAGTGTTCTCTGGAATTGAGAAATTGTTGCATTAAATGAGTGTGAGAAAGTTTCAAAGGACCAGCTTTCAGATGTGTCAACCTACAGGATATGATGTGGAGGGTGAAGATTAGAAGGGAGAAAGCAAAACATACCAGAAAAGGAAGAAAATTAAAAATATACAGTAATGCAGTGGAAAAGTTCAGAATATAGTACAGGTAGACTATTCTTTATCCGAACTTCCGAAAACCGAAACCCTCTAAAAACCGAAGTTTTTTCGTTCAGCGTAAGTCATGCGCACGACATGACCAGAGTGGCGCACGACTTACGCTGAGCAGGGCAGAGGGTCACTGAGTTCCCTCCTGGGTAGGAGATTGCAGGCCGAGCCGGGCAGTGTGAAGGAGGTATACCGGGAGAGTGAACCCAACAATACAGCGGCCCGTCCGATAGCTGCAGCGGCCTGTCCGATATTCTTTTCTCCCCCCGCCGACCCCCACCCTTTCGGATAAGGGATAGTGTACCAGCCTTTATCCGCACTTCCGAAAACAGAAAACCTCTGAAAACCGAAAGTGGTGGCTTACGGGGTGCTGCCCCGTAATACCTTCTGAAATCCGAAATTTTCCGAAAACCGAAACACAGCTGGTCCCAAGGTTTTCGGATAAAGGATAGTCTACCTGTAGTTTCAAACAATCAGTACCTGTATTGGTATAAAATATACTATTAGGAAAAGTACACTTTAATGTTGTGATACATTTCATGTGTGGTGATATTAATTAATTACCTCAAGTTGCTTCCATTACTGTAGTGTTATGCAGCTCAAAATGTTCTCTAGACAATCCAAATTTGGAAGGCCAAAATCTATAACTGTATTGCTGGGTGTTTTTTCACTGAGGACATAGAATAGAACAGAGTTAAGTGGTTCCTTGGTCAGTGTTTGGTTTTGGAATGTTCTCTTCAGAGAGCCTGAGTGATTCCAAAAGCCTCCACTGTGTCCCAAATGTATAATATGCAATTCATAGTACATTACCTCTTTTTATAAATATATTAATGAAAGTCTGGGAAGTGAAAACCATTGTGTTACTTTGGAAATGTTTCAATTCTGGGGCATGGGTGGCATCTGTCTTTTCGAGGATAAACTTCAACAAACACTTCAGCTTAAGGCCTATCAATGGCTTTATTGATTATTTGTAAAATATCGTCGATAGGACAAGGAAGAAGGTTCTGTTAAAGGAGTATGAGCAGCTAGGGGTCAAATTAAAAAACAGAACCTCAAGGATAATAATCTCTGGATTATTACCTGAGCCACGAGCGAATTTGGCTAGGATAAATAAAATTAGTGTTAAATGCGTGGCTCAAAGACTGGTGTGGGAGAAATGGGTTTTGCTTCTTGGGACACTGGCACCAGTACTGGGACAAGAGGGAGCTGTTCCGTTGGGACGGACTTCACTTGGCCAGTGCTGGGACTAGAGTCCTGGTGAATCATATAACTAGGGCTGTAGAGAGGGCTTTAAACTAATTTAGTGGGGGGGAGGTTTCTAGAGAGCAAATAATAAAAATGACAACGGAGAAGGACATAGACCTAGGTAGCAGTGGGGGAATTAAAAACCAGAGCGTGTCAGGAAGGGACAGAAGGTATGGATAAAAGGTAAAGTAGTAAAAGGGGAAAAAGCAGGAACTAAGTGTCACAAAACATATTTGAAAGTTCTTTATCTGAATGCACGTAGCATTCGTAACAAAATGGACGAGTTAACGGCACAAATAACTACATATGGGTATGATCTTGTGGCCATTACAGAAACATGGCTGCAGGGTGACCATGACTGGGAATTAAACATACCAGGGTATTTAACAATCAGGAAGGACAGGCAGGAAGGAAGGGGAGGTGGAGTGGCTATGTTAATAAAGGAAGGAATTACTGTAATACAGAGAAATTATATTGGGTCAAAGGACCAGGATAGTGAAACAGTTTGGGTGGAGATATGGAATAATAAGGGGAAAAAAACACTAGTGGGCGTAGTCTATAGGCCTCCTAACAGTTGCAACTCTGTTGGACGGAGTATTAATCAGGAAATAGTTGGGGCTTGTAATAAGGGAACAGCTATAATTATGGGGGATTTTAACTATATCATATTAACTGGACAAATCAAATTGGGCAGGGCAGCCTTGAGGAAGAGTTCATTGAATGCATTAGGGATGGGTTTCTTGAGCAGTATGTAACTGAACCGACCAGGGGGCAAGCAACCTTAGATCTGGTCCTGTGTAATGAGTCAGGATTAATTAAAAATGTCCTAGTAAAGGATCCCCTTGGAATGAGTGACCATAACATGGTTGAATTCCATATTCAATTAGAGGGTGAGAAGGTTGGCTCTCAAACAAGCGTGCTAAGCTTGAATAAAGGAGACTATGAAGGTATGAGAGCGGAATTGAGTAGAGTGGACTGGGAAAATAGATTAAAGGGTAAGACGGTACATAAGCAGTGGTGTACATTTAAGGAGTTATTTTACAACTTTCAAAAAAAAAAAATATTTCACTGAGGGGAAAAAGGGTGTAAAAGAAATGACAGCCATCCGTGGCTAAGTAAAGTAATTAAGGATAGTATTCGACTAAAAACAAGGGCATATAAGGTAGCCAAATCTAGTGGGAGGATAGAAGATTGGGAAGTCTTCAAAAGACAGCAAAAAATAACTGAAAGATTGATTAAGAAAGGGAAGATAGATTATGAAAGTAAATTAGCAAAAATATAAAAACAGATAGCAAGAGTTTCTATAGTTATATAAAAAGAAAAAGGGTGGCTAAAGTAAATGTTGGTCCCTTAGAGGATGAGACCGGGAAATTAATGATGGGAAATGTGGAGATGGCAAAAACACTGAACAAATATTTTGTTTCAGTCTTTACGGTAGAGGACACTAAGAATATCCCAACACTGGACAAACAGGGGGCTCTAGGAGGGGAGGAGCTAAATACGATTAAAATCACGAAGGAATTGGTACTCGGTAAAATAATGGGACTCGAGGCAGATAAATCCCCTGGACCTGATGGCTTACATCCTAGGGTCTTGAGGGAAGTGGCGGTAGGGATTGTGGATGCATTGGTAATCATTTTCCAAAACTCCCTGGACTCGGCAAAGGTCCCGGCAGATTGGAAAACTGCTAATGTAACACCCTTATTTAAAAAGGGCAGTAGGCAGAAGGCTGGAAACTATAGACCAGTTAGCCTAACATCTGTGGTTGGTAAAATTTTGGAGTCCGTTATTAAGGAGACAGTAACGGGACATTTGGATAAACATAATTCAATAGGACAAAGTCAGCATAGTTTTATGAAGGGGAAGTCATGTTTGACAATATTGCTGGAGCTCTTTGAGGAAGTAACATCTAGGGTGGATAAAGGGGAACCAGTGGACATAGTGTATTTAGACTTCCAAAAGACATTTGACAAGGTGCCACACAAAAGATTATTGCTCAAGATAAAAAATCACGGATTGGGGGTAATGTTCTGGCATGGGTGGAGGATTGGTTATCTAACAGAAAGCAGAGAGTTGGGATAAATGGTTCATTCTCGGACTGGCAATCAGTAACTAGTGGTGTTCCGCAGAGGTCAGTGCTGGGACCCCAACTCTTTACAATCTATATTAACGATTTGGAGGAGGGGACCGAGTGTAACATATCAAAGTTTGCAGATGATACAAAGATGGAAGGGAAAGTAGTGAGTGAGGAGGATATAAAAAACCTGCAAAGGGACATAGACAGGCTAAGTAAGTGGGCAGCGATTTGGCAGATGGAATACAATACTGGAAAGTGTGAGGTTATGTACTTTGGCAGGAAAAATCATAGAGCAAGCTATTATCTTAATGGCAAGAAACTGGAAAGTACTGCAGTACAAAGGGATCTGGGGGTCTTGGTGCATGAAACTCAAAAAGTTAGTATGCAGGTGATCAAGAAGGCTAATGGAATGTTGGCTTTTATTGCTAGGGGGATAGAATATAAAAACAGGGAGGTATTGCTGCAGTTATACAAGGTATTGGTGAGACCGCACCTGGAATACTGCATACAGTTTTGGTGTCCATACTTAAGAAAAGTCATACTTGCTCTCGAGGCAGTACAACGATGGTTCACTCGGTTAATCCCGGGGATGAGGGGGTGGACATATGAGGAGAGGTTGAGTAGATTGGGACTCTACTCATTGGAGTTCAGAAGAATGAGAGGCGATCTTACTGAAACATATAAGATTGTGAAGGGACTTGATCGGGTGGATGCGGCGAGGATGTTCCCAATGATGGGTGAAACTCGAACTAGGGGGCATAATCTTAGAATAAGGGGCTGCTCTTTCAAAACTGAGATGAGGAGAAACTTCTTCACTCAGAGGGTAGTAGGTCTGTGGAATTTGCTGCCCCAGAAAGCTGTGGAAGCTACATCATTAAATACATTTAAAACAGAAATAGACAGTTTCCTGGAAGTAAAGGGAATTAGGGGTTACGGGGAGCGGGCAGGAAATTGGACATGAGTCTAGGTTCGGATCGGTCATGGTCCTGTGGGTGGCGGAGCGGGCCCAGGGGCAGTGTAGCCTGGTTCTGCTCCTACTTCTTGTGTTCTAATTCTGTGTTCGATTTCAGGAGATGGTTCTATTCACAGGGATTAGCGGAGACCTCGGGAACAGGCTGCCAGCTAGGAGTCCTTAAGGAGTAAATTGGGCCTGTTCCTGGCTGGGGTGGAGATCATCTTTTACAGAAGGCAAGTACTGCAGGAAATACAGGGACAGAGTGATCTCCTGGATGAGTTTCGATCGCCTAGATGGGTCGGAGAGGAATTTCCCAGATATTTTCTCTCAAATTGGCCATTGGGTTTTTTATCTTTTTTCGCCTCTCCCGGGAGATCACATGGGTTCGGGTGGGATGGAGAGTGGAAGTAGATTTGGGGTTAGGATCAGATCAGCCATGATCTTATTGAATGGCGGAGCAGGCTTGAGGGGCCGATTGGCCTACTCCTGCTCCTATTTCTTATGTTCTTATATAAGCTTATATGTAACACTCGTATTCATCATAAGGTGGCTAGCTTCTCAGCCCAAGTCTCAAGCTTGGTGTTTGAGGGTGAGACTTTGGTACTCACCTCTCCCACATTGCTTGAGCATTGGAGGGTACTGTGAGTTGAGACTGGTCAGTGAGATGTATTTAAGCGCTATCCTTTGGGTGGATTCAAAAATTTCCATTAGACTCAAGATACTCCAGGATAAGGCCCATATAACACTGCTCTGGATTAATCCTGTAATCTTAGGCCTAGAAATTCAGTGGGCTGCGCCACTCGTTAGCGCCTTAAGAGGGCGCTAAGTGGGTTGGAAGCCACTGGCCACGCCTCCCGCTAAATTCAGTGGGATGCTAATGGTGGCGCTAGCCGTTAGCGCTGCGCCGCTACCGATGACGTCATCGGTGTGCGCAGCGCCCCGCTGACGCCCCGGCCGCGATATTAGGAAGCGCCCCCTGATTTACCGCCGGACGCTGTGCGACCGGTTTAGGGGGGCCTTCCTGCGGCAGTAGAGGCGCAAATTAAAGGAGAGGTGCGGGGCGGCCATTTTTGTTGTGGCCACCTGCCAGCACCTCTCTGCGCTGCCGTCCCCGGCCTCCTGATCTTCCCTCCCCCCCCCCCCCCCCCCCCACGGCGGAGTGCCGGCTGCGTTCCAAGAGCCCGGCACTTCTCCTCGGTGCCGGGCTCTTTTGCCGGCACTCGCAATCCTCGGGGGCCCAGTTGGGCCCCAGATCGCGCAGAACAAGGCCCCTCCCCTTTAAGTAGGGGAGGAAAGCCTGCAATACTGCAGCGCGCTGCGGCACGTTGCGCTACGATATTCAGTTGCAGTGCCCCAAGAGGGATGCAGGGCGCCTCTAGTAGCGCCGCGCTTCCCTCTGGGGCGTTCCAACTGAATTTCCGGCGGGCGGCCGCGAATGCTTCCGGGGCGCTACATTTAGCGCCCTGGCGAGGCTGGCGCCCCAAACGGGGCTATAGTGAATTTCTAGGCCGTAATCTTTTTTGACTCAATTCTCATAACATCTAGTGGGGCATGAGAATTGTTTGATTTTGACTCTTTATTGGTGCAATTTCCCTTATATTAAAATGGACATAATGGTGCATCATTGTAATATTTTAGAAAAATCTTACATAAGAAATAGGAGTAGGCCATTTGGCCCCTCGAGCCTGCTCCGCCATTCAATAAGATCTTGGCTGATCTACCTCAACTCCACTTTCCTGCACTATCCTTGATCCCTTAATATCCAAAAATCTATCGTTCTCTGTCTTTAATGTACTCAATGACTGAGCCTTCACAGCCCTCTGGGGTAGAGAATTCTAAAGATTCACAACCCTCTGAGTGAAGAAATTTCTCCATCTCAGTCCTAAATGGCCAACCTGTTATTCTGAGACTGTGACACCTGGTTCTAGACTCCCCAGCCAGGGGAAACATCTACCCTGTCAAGCCGTGTAAGAATTTTGTATATTTCAATGAGATCACACCTCAATCTTCTAAACTCTAGAGAATGTAGGCCTAGTTTACTCAATCTCTCCTCATAGGACAATCCCCCCATCCCAAGAATCAATCTGGTGAACCTTCGTTGCACGCCAGTATGATTTGGACAGGTTGGGTGATTGGGCAGATGCAGTATAATGTGGATAAATGCGAGGTTATCCACTTTGGTGGCAAAAACAGGAAGGCAGATTATTATCTGAACGGCAATAGATTGGGAAAAGGGGAAGTGCAACGAGACCTGGGTGTCCTTGTGCACCAGTCGCTGAAGGTAAGCATGCAGGTGCAGCAGGCGGATAAGAAGGCAAATGGTATGTTGGCCTTCATAGCGAGAGGATTTGAGTACAGGAGCAAGGATGTCTTGCTGCAGTTGTACAGGGCCTTGGTGAGACCACACCTTGAATATTGTGTGCAGTTTTGGTCACCTTATCTGAGGAAGGATGTTCTTGCCATGGAGGGAGTGCAGCGAAGATACACCAGACTGATACCTGGGATGGCAGGAATGACGCATGAAGAGAGATTGGGTCGATTAGGCTTATACTCGCTGGAGTTTAGAAGAATGAGGGGATCTCATTGCAACTTATAAAATTCTAAGAGGACTAGACAGACTAGATGCAGGAAGGATGTCCCGATGGTGGGGGAGGCCAGAACCAGGGGTCACAGTCTAAGGATAAGGGGTATGCCATTTAAGACTGAGATGAGGAGGAATTTCTTCACCCAGAGAGTGGTGAACCTGTGGAATTCTCTACCACAGAAGGCAGTTAAGGCCAACTTATTAAATATATTCAAGAAGGAGTTAGATATATTAAGGCTAAAGGGATCAAGGGATATGGGGAGAAAGCAGGGACAGGGTACTGAATTTGGATGATCAGCCATGATCTCATTAAATGGCGGAACAGGCTAGAGGGGCCGAAGGGCCTACTCCTCCTATCTTCTATGTTTCTATGCCGTCTATGGTAAGTATATCCTTAGGTAAGGAGACCAAAACTGTATACACTACTCCAGGTGTGGTCTCACCAGGGCCCTATATATAATATTGCAATAAGACGTGTTTACTCTCGTACTCAAATCCTCTTGTAATAAAGGCCAACATACCATTTGCTTTCCTATTTGCTTGCTGTACCTGCATGTTAGCTTTCAGTGATTCGTATACAAGGACACCCAGGTCCCTCTGACACCAACATTTCCCAATCTCTCACCATTTAAAAAATACTCGGCCTTCTATTTTTCCGACCAAAGTGGATAATTTCACATTTCTCCACATTATAATCCATTTGCCATGTTCTTGCCCACTCACTTAGCCTGTATATATATTCCCTTGGCAGCCTCTTTGCATCCTCAGCACAACTTACATTCCCACCTAGCTTTGTATCATCAGCAACCTTGGATATATTACATTTTGGTCCCCGCATCCAAATTGTTGATATAGTTTGCAAATAGCTGAGACCCACGCACTGATCCTTGTGGTTTAAAGCCTGCCAACCTGAAAATGACCCGTTTATTCCTACTCTCTGTTTTCTGTCCGCTAACCAATCCTCAATCCATGCTAGTATATTATTACCCCCAATCCCACGAGCCCTAATTTTGTTCCTCTTTTGTGGCACCTTATCGAATGCCTTCTGAAAATCCAAATACACCACATCCATTGGTTCCCCCTTATCTATTCTGCTAGTTACAACCTCAAAAAACTCTAACAGATTCATCAAACATGATTTCCCTTTCATAAATCCGTGTTGACTCTGCCCAATCCTTTATTATTTTCTAAGTGCCCTGTTACCACATCCTTAATAAATTCCAGCATTTTCCCCACTACTGATGCCAGATTAACTGGTCTGCAGTTCCCCATTTTCTCTCTTCCCTCTTTTCGTAAATAGTGGGGTTACATTCGCTACCTTCCAATCCATGGGAACCGTTCTAGAATCTATGGAATTTTGGAAGATGACAACCAATGCATCCACTATCTCTATAGTCACCTCTTTTAAAACCCTAGGATGTAGGCCATCTGGTCCAGGGGATTTATTGGCTTTCAGTCCCATTAATTTCTCCAGTACTATATTTTTACTAATACTAATTTCTTTCAGTTCCTCATTCGCACTAGACCCTTGGATCTCCACTATTTCTAGGAGGTTTTTTGCATCTTCTGTGAAGATAGACACAAAGTATTTGTTTAATTTCTCTGCCATTTCCTTATTCCCCATTATAATTTCTCTTGTCTCAGCCTGTAAGGGACCCACATTTACTTTCACTAATCTTTTCCTTTTTACATACCTATAGAAGCTTTCACAGTCTGTTTTTATGTCTCTTGTTAGTTTACTCTCATTCTATTTTCTGTTTCTTTATCAATTTCTTGGTCATCCTTAATCCTCAGGTTTACTCTTTTTGGCAACATTAAAAGCCTCCTCCTTTAATCTTTAATTTCTCTTGTTGGCCACGGTTGGACCATTTTTCCCGTTGTGTTTTTATTCCTTAATAAGGGAATGTATATTTGTTGCGAATTATGTATTATTTCTTTAAATGTTTGCCATTGCTTTTCCACTGTTATCTCTTTTAATGTCGTTTCCCAGCTGCCTTAGCCAACTCTCCTCTCATACCTACGTAGTTTGCTTTGCTCAGGTTTAGGACCCCAGTTTTGGGCTTAACCAAATCACTCTCAAACACAACATAAAATTCTATAATATTATGATCACTGTTCCCCAGAGGCTCCTTTACTACAAGGTTATTAATTAACCCCATCTCATTGCACAATACTAGATCTAAAATAGCCAATTCCCTCGTAGGTTCCTTAACATACTGATCTAGAAAACTATTTTGAATGCATTCCATGAACTTTTCCTCTGCAAATTTGGTTTGCCCAGTCGTCTTTCTTGGTTCTTGTGTCAACCTGTTTCTTTGTCTCTGCTTTGCCCAAATCCCCCTCTGTTTCTCCCACATGAATCTAATTTGCTTTATTTGTCAGTTGCTGACTCGTCCCTACTTTGTCATAGCTACTCCTGTTCTGGTTTAGTCTCTGAATTAAATCTTAAATCTCGTTGGTTTATGGTTTATAGTTTCTAAGGTGTGATATTCACCATCTAGAATCGGGGCAGAGGGTATTTAAGAATAATATTAATAAATTTAATTAATTACATAGAATGGGAGATCAGGTGATGTGTTGCTGCAATATGTGGGAGCTGGTGGACACCATTGAAGCTCACGGTGATCACATTTGCAGTAAGTGTTGGCTGCTCGAGGAATTCCGGCTCCGTGTTGAAGAGCTGGAGTCCGAGCTTCAAACACTGAGACACATCAGGGAGGGGGAGAGTTACCTGGACTCTGTGTATCACGAGGTATTCACACCAATTAGATTAATTAATTCAGATGTAGTCCGTGGCCAGGGTCAGGATGGTGTGACTAGAAGTGAGGCAGGTACGGGGATCCAGGAGGTAGTGTTGGAGGAGCCGCAGCCCTTGCACTTGTCCAACAGGTTCGAGGCTCTTACTCCCTGTGAGGATGGGAACAGGGACTGCGGGGAGGATGAGCAACCTGGCCACAGCATCGTGGAGCAGGGGGCCATTCAAGTGGGGGGAGTTAAAAGAAATGTTGTAGTGGTAGGGGATAGTATCGTTAGGGGGATAGATAGAGTTCTTTGCAGCCAAGAGCGAGAGTCCCGAAGGCTGTGTTGCCTGCCCGGTGCCAGGGTTAAGGACATCTCCTCTGGACTGGAGAGAAACTTGGAGTGGGAGGGGGAGGATCCAGTTGTCGTGGTCCATGTTGGTACCAACGACATAGATAGGACAAGGAAGGAGGTTCTGCTGAGGGAGTTTGAGCAGCTAGGGGCCAAATTAAAAAGCAGAACCACAAGGGTAATAATCTCTGGATTATTACCTTAGCCACGAGCGAATTTGGCTAGGACAAATAAAATTAGAGAGTTAAATGCGTGGCTCAAAGACTGGTGTGGGAGAAATGGGTTTTGCTTCCTGGGACACTGGCACCAGTACTGGGGCAGGAGGGAGCTGTTCCGTTGGGACGGGCTTCACTTGGCCAGTCCTGGCGGATCATATAACTAGGGCTGTAGAGAGGGCTTTAAACTAACTAGTGGGGGGGAGGTTCCTAGAGAGCAAATAATAAAAATGACAACAGAGAAGGTCATAGACTTAGGTAGCAGTGGGGAAATTAAAAACCAGAGCGTGTCAGGAAGGGGCAGAAGGTATGGAGTAAAAGGTAAAGTAATAAAAAGGGCAAAAGCAGGAACTAAGTGTCAAAACATCTTTGAAAGTTCTCTATCTGAATGCACGTAGCATTCGTAACGAAATAGACGAGTTAATGGCACAAATAACTACATATGGGTATGATCTTGTGGCCATTACAGAAACATGGCTGCAGGGTGACAATGCCTGGGAATTAAACATACCAGGTTATTTAACGATCAGGAAGGACAGGCAGGAAGGAAGGGGAGGTGGGGTGGCTATGTTAATAAAGGAAGGAATCACTGTAATACAGAGAAATGATATTGGGTCAAAAGATCAGGATAATGAAACAGTTTGGGTGGAGGTAAGGAATAATAAGGGAAAAAAACACTAGTGGGCGTAGTCTATAGGCCTCCGAACAGTGGCAACTCTGTTGGATGGAGTATCAATCAGGAAATAGTTGAGGCTTGTAATAAGGGAACACCTATAATTATGGGGGATTTTAACTATCATATTAATTGGACAAATCAAATTGGGCAGGGCTGCCTTGAGGATGAGTTCATTGAGTGTATTAGGGATGGGTTTCTTGAGCAGTATGTAACTGAACCGACCAGGGGGCAAGCAACCTTAGATCTGGTCCTGTGTAACGAGACAGGATTAATTAAAAATGTCCTAGTAAAGGATCCCCTTGGAATGAGTGACCATAACATGGTTGAATTCCATATTCAATTAGAGGGTGAGAAGGTTGGCTCTCAAACAAGCGTGCTAAGCTTGAATAAAGGAGACGAAGGTATGAGAGCGGAATTGAGTAGAGTGGATTGGGAAAATAGATTTAAAGGGTAAGACGATACATGATCAGTGGTGTACATTTAAGGAGATATTTTACAACTTCCAAAAAAAATATATTCCACTGAGAAGAAAAGGGTGTAAAAGAAAAGACAGCCATCCGTGGCTAAGTAAAGAAATTAAGGATAGTATTTGACTAAAAACAAGGGCATATAAGGTAGCCAAATCTAGTGGGAGGATAGAGGATTGGGAAAACTTTAAAAGACAGCAAAAAATAACTAAAAGATTGATTAAGAAAGGGAAGATAGATTATGAAAGTAAATTAGCAAAAAATATAAAAACAGATAGTAAGTTTTTATAGTTATATAAAAAGAAAAAGGGTGGCTAAAGTAAATGTTGATCCCTTAGAGGATGAGACCGGGAAATTAATGGTGGGAAATATGGAGATGGCAAAAACACTGAATGAATATTTTATATCAGTCTTTACAGTAGAAGACACTAAGAATATCCCAACACTGGGCAAACGGGGCTAAAGGGGGGGAGGAGCTAAACACGATCAAAATCACTAAGGAAGTGGTACTCGGTAAAATAATGGGACTCAAGGCGGATAAATCACCTGGACCTGATGGCTTACATCCTAGGGTCTTGAGGGAAGTGGCGGTAGGGATTGTGGATGCATTGGTAATAATTTTCCAAAACTCCCTGGACTCGGCAAAGGTCCCGGCAGACTGGAAAACTGCTAATGTAACACCCTTATTTAAAAAGGGCAGTAGACAGAAGGCTGGAAACTATAGGCCGGTTAGCCTAACATCTGTGGTAGGTAAAATTTTGGAGTCCATTATTAAGGAGACAGTAACAGGACATTTGGATAATAATTTAATAGGACAAAGTCAGCATGGTTTTATGAAGGGGAAGTCATGTTTGACAAATTTGCTGGAGTTCTTTGAGGAAGTAACATGTAGGGTGGATAAAGAGGAACCAGTGGACGTAGTGTATTTAGACTTCCAAAAGGCATTTGACAAGGTGCCACACAAAAGATTATTGCTTAAGATAAAAAATCACGGGATTGGGGGTAATATTCTGGCATGGATAGAGGATTGGCTATCTAACAGAAGGCAGAGAGTTGGGATAAATGGTTCATTCTCAGACTGGCAATCAGTAACTAGTGGTGTTCCGCAGGGGTCAGTACTGGGTCCCCAACTCTTTAAAATCTATATTAACGATTTGGAGGAGGGGACCGAGTGTAACATATCAAAGTTTGCAGATGATACTAAGATGGGAGGGAAAGTAGTGAGTGAGGAGGACATAAAAAACCTGCAAGGGGACATAGACAGGCTAAGTAAGTGGGCAGAGATTTGGCAGATGGAATACAATACTGGAAAGTGAGGTTATGCATTTTGGCAGGAAAAATTGTAGAGCAAGTTATTATCTTAATGGCAAGAAACTGGAAAGTACTGAAGTACAAAGGGATCTGGGGGTCCTGGTGCACGAAACTCAAAAGGTTAGTATGCAGGTGCAGCAAGTGATTAAGAAGGCCAATGGAATGTTGGCTTTCATTGCTAGGGGGATAGAATATAAAAATAGGGAGGTATTGCTTCAGTTGTACAAGGTATTGGTGAGACCGCACCTGGAATACTGCGTACAGTTTTGGTGTCCATACTTAAGAAAGGACATACTTGCTCTCGAGTCAGTACAAAGAAGGTTCACTCGGTTAATCCCGGGGATGAGGGGATGGACATATGAGGAGAGGTTGAGTAGATTGGGACTCTACTCATTGGAGTTCAGAAGAATGAGAGGCGATCTTATTGAAACATATAAGATTGTGAAGGGGTTGGATCGGGTGGATGCGGGGAGGATGTTCCCGATGATGGGTGAAACTAGAACTAGGTGGCATAGGCTTAGAATAAGGGGCTGCTCTTTCACTACTTCACTCAGAGGGTGGTAGGTCCATGGAATATGCTGCCCCATCATTACATAAATTTAAAACGGAAATAGACAGTTTCCTAGAAGTAAAGGGAATTAAGGGTTACGGGGAGCGGGCAGGAATTTGGACATGAGTCTAGGTTCGGATTGGTCATGGCCCTGTGGGTAGCGGAGCGGGCCCAGGGGCCGTGTAGCCTGATCCTGCTCCTATTTCGTGTGTCTATTTCTGTTAGATTCAGGAGGTGGTTCTGTGATAGTGGATTGGCGATTAGGATAAGATCAGCCATGATCTTATTGAATGGCGGAGCAGGCTCGAGGGGCCGATTGGCCTATTCCTGCTCCTATTTCTTATGTTCTTATGAATTACTGCTTGGTCACTTGCCTCCTCTTTCTCTTTCCCTGCTCCCATTGGCTCTGCAAAATGTAAAATTACTGGTGTAGTTCTATGGAGACCCATTTCCGCCCCCCCCCCCCCCGATTCTCCAACTTTCTTCTTGGTACCCTGAATTGATCCTTGTCCTTTTAAACGTGCTGAGCTGGGTAAACGTACTTGTATTAGAATTGGGTCATGACTTAAGCACAAATGGTGCACTGGGCTGGCTCATGGTTTGGAGGCCTTTGGTTTAAAAAAAATCAAACAGCACTGCTAAAATTGTAAAATCCTATAGACTATACTGTGCCTCCACTCTCTTAGAAACAGTTTGGGGAAAATTGAGATTTTGTTTTGCACAGAAGGCGGGAGACCCTGAAATTCCGGGACCTGGGATAGTGCAACGAGGTGCAAGTCAGGCAGGCAAGCAATGATGCATGTTGCTGAAACTTGTTTTGCTGTGTTTCCTTGTCCTTTTTGGTCTTAGAATTTCAGAACATTTAAGACAGGAGCTTGGTTTTGCAGCTGGCCCCTGTTGGTTGTGATGTCCTATCTATCTATCTAGCTGGGGAGCCCCGCGTTGCGAGGGCAATTTTGGGGCGCTTGGTCTCCTGCCCCTGTGTGTCCCCCCTCTCCCTGTCATGTCCTCTCCCTGTCCTATCCCTTCCTCTCCTCTCCCTCCTCTCCTCTCCCTCCTCTCCTCTCCCTCCCCTCCTCTCCCTCCCCTCCTCTCCCTCCCCTCCTCTCCCTCCCCTCCTCTCCCTCCTCTCCCTCCCTCCCCTCCCCCCACGCCCACCCCCACACCTACCCTCTCCCCTCCACTCCCCCGCTCCCCCACTCCCCTCTGTCCCTCTCTCCGGCCCCTCCCCCTGCCTAGCGCCTGAGGTCCGGTGCCGTTGCGATAGCGGCGCGGCCGGGCCGGGACGGACCGGAGCTGAGGTCCCCCGCGTATCGCGCGGCTTGATGGACGGCCGCTGTGGGCGGGCGGGCGGCGCATGCGCGGTCAGTGCGGGCGGCGCATGTGCGGGGCGGCGCGAGCCCCCCCGCGATTTCCCGAGGCTCGCCCACCCCTCGCGATTTCCTGAGGCTCTCCCCCCCCCCCCCCGCGATTTCCCGAGGCTCCCCCCCCCCCCCCCCCCAACCCCGGCGATTTCCGAGGCTCCCCCCCCCCCCCCCCCCCCGCGATTTCCCGAGGCTCTCCCCCCCGCCCCCCCGCGATTTCCCGAGGCTCTCTCCCCTCCCCCCCCCCCTATTAAATTGTTATTTAATTCCCTAACACATCATTAAAATATTTACCTTAGTTCCCTAACACACATTTAAGAAGTCACACAACACCAGGTTATCGTCCAACAGCTTTATTTGAACATCTGACATGATTCTCTGACTATATAAGCTGTGTCTTTATGCATTTCTCCACTTCACCTGAAGAAGGAGCAGCGCTCCGAAAGCTTGTGATTTCAGATAAAGCTGTTGGACTATAACCTGGTGTTGTGTGACTTCTTACATTTGTCCACCCCAGTCCAACTCCGGCATCTCCACACCCTAACACACAGAAAGTGTGGGGGGAAAAATTGTGAAAAATCAACATGGCGGCCACTCACCTCGGTTCAGAAGGATAAGGCCCGCCCACACACGCACCGATTGATCGAGCGGTCAGGTCACCGAATCTCTCTCTCGATTGGTCAATCGTCGAGTCACTCGACACTCAACTGTAGGAAGGAACCCGCCGTCCGATTGGTGGACCTCGACGTCACACGGTCGCTAATGAGATGCTAATGAGCGGAACGCTGAACGTTTTTGGGATACCGCGGGCGGGATTTTTGTCCGGCCGAAACGTAAATACGCCTATGACCGGTCCGGAATCGCAAGCTTTCTTTTGAGACGACGCGCGCGTCGGTACGCTCTGTAACTTTCAAACGTATAGAGAACGGACAGACAGACATCGGGACAGACAGAAGAGCCGCTTTATATTATATAATATAATATTAATATATATACACGTGTGTTACATCGAAAGAAAGCTTACGATTCCAGAACCGTCATAAGTGTATTTACGTTTCGGCCAGACACAAATTGCGCCCGCGGTATCCAAAAAACCTTCAACATTCCGCTCATTATCCGCTCATTAGCATCGAGTGACGTCGAGGTCGACCAATTGTACGGTCGATCGACCCGACGGTCGACCAATCGCTGCGTGGCAGGGGCGGGTTCCTGGCGCGTGCGGGCGGGCCCTCCTAGAGTCGAGTAACGGGACGATTGACCAATCCTACGCTTCGGTGACCTGATGGTCGACCAATCGGTGCGTGTGTGGGTGGGCCTTGTCGTTCTGAACCGAGGTGAGTCGCCGCCATCTTGATTCCAAACTTTTAATTTCTTTTTCCCGCTTTCTGCGTGTTCTCTTCAAATCTACATTTCCAGCAAAAAAAAGTTGCTTCTAAAACACAAATTGTTTTTTTAAAAAGTTAATTAATTTGTCAATCTTTTCTGTAACATCCAGAATTTTGCTACCTTTAACCGTTTTTCCAGGCCTGTAAGCCTGGGCCTCTGTTGCCCAGCCACGCCCGAGCCAGGCACCTCCCGTCGCGCTGAACAAGCGGCTCGTGATCGCCGCCATCTTTGTGAAGGCTGGAGGGGGCGGGCCTGAGCTGAGCGTCACCACCAGCCGCCATGTTAGTAAAGGCGGGCGGGGCGGGAGTCAGCGCGCGCGACTTGAGTCCGGCCGGGCCTCACGCGGTAGGTTGCGCGGTGGCGTCTCTCTCTCTGCTCTTGAAGCCGGCTCGGGTGGGGCTCGGGAGATCGGGCCTCCGGAGATCGGGGGTGGGGGCGCGCTTCGGGAGATCGGGGAGGGGGGCGGAGCTCGGGAGATCGGCGCTCGGGTGGGGGGGGGCGGGACCCCCTCCCCACCCCCTCCCCTCACCCCTCCCTCCCCTCCCCTCCTCTCTTCCCCCCCGCTCGCGCTCTCTCTTCCCCCCCGCTCGCGCTCTCTCTTCCCCCCCGCTCGCGCTCTCTCTTCCCCCCCGCTCGCGCTCTCTCTTCCCCCCCGCTCGCGCTCTCTCTTCCCCCCCCGCTCGCGCTCTCTCTTCCCCCCCGCTCGCGCTCTCTCTTCCCCCCCGCTCGCGCTCTCTCTTCCCCCCCGCTCGCGCTCTCTCTTCCCCCCCGCTCGCGCTCTCTCTTCCCCCCCGCTCGCGCTCTCTCTTCCCCCCCGCTCGCGCTCTCTCTTCCCCCCGCTCGCGCGCTCTCTTCCCCCCCGCTCGCGCTCTCTCTTCCCCCCCCGCTCGCGCTCTCTCTTCCCCCCCCGCTCGCGCTCTCTCTTCCCCCCCGCTCGCGCTCTCTCTTCCCCCCCGCTCGCGCTCTCTCTTCCCCCCCGCTCGCGCTCTCTCTTCCCCCCCCGCTCGCGCTCTCCTCTTCCCCCCCGCTCGCAGCTCTCTCTTCCCCCCGCTCGCGCTCTCTCTTCCCCCCCGCTCGCGCTCTCTCTTCCCCCCCGCTCGCGCTCTCTCTTCCCCCCCGCTCGCGCTCTCTCTTCCCCCCCGCTCGCGCTCTCTCTTCCCCCCCCGCTCGCGCTCTCTCTTCCCCCCCCGCTCGCGCTCTCTCTTCCCCCCCGCTCGCGCTCTCTCTTCCCCCCCGCTCGCGCTCTCTCTTCCCCCCCGCTCGCGCTCTCTCTTCCCCCCCGCTCGCGCTCTCTCTTCCCCCCCGCTCGCGCTCTCTCTTCCCCCCCGCTCGCGCTCTCTCTTCCCCCCCCGCTCGCGCTCTCTCTTCCCCCCGCTCGCGCGCTCTCTTCCCCCGCTCGCGCTCTCTTCCCCCCGCTCGCGCTCTCTTCCCCCCCGCTCGCGCTCTCTCTTCCCCCCCGCTCGCGCTCTCTCGTCGCGCTCTCTTCCCCCCGCTCGCGCTCTCTCTTCCCCCCCGCTCGCGCTCTCTCTTCCCCCCCGCTCGCGCTCTCTCTTCCCCCCCGCTCGCGCTCTCTCTTCCCCCCCGCTCGCGCTCTCTCTTCCCCCCGCTCGCGCTCTCTCTTCCCCCCCCCCGCTCGCGCTCTCTCTTCCCCCCGCTCGCGCTCTCTCTTCCCCCCGCTCGCGCTCTCTCTTCCCCCCCGCTCGCGCTCTCTCTTCCCCCCGCTCGCGCTCTCTCTTCCCCCCGCTCGCGCTCTCTCTTCCCCCCCGCTCGCGCTCTCTCTTCCCCCCCGCTCGCGCTCTCTCTCCCCCCCGCTCGCGCTCTCTCTTCCCCCCCGCTCGCGCTCTCTCTTCCCCCCCGCTCGCGCTCTCTCTTCCCCCCCGCTCGCGCTCTCTCTTCCCCCCCGCTCGCGCTCTCTCTTCCCCCCCGCTCGCGCTCTCTCTTCCCCCGCTCGCGCTCTCTCTCCCCCCCGCTCGCGCTCTCTCTTCCCCCCCGCTCGCGCTCTCTCTTCCCCCCCGCTCGCGCTCTCTCTTCCCCCCCGCTCGCGCTCTCTCTTCCCCCCCGCTCGCGCTCTCTCTTCCCCCCCGCTCGCGCTCTCTCTTCCCCCCCGCTCGCGCTCTCTCTTCCCCCCCGCTCGCGCTCTCTCTTCCCCCCCGCTCGCGCTCTCTCTTCCCCCCCGCTCGCGCTCTCTCTTCCCCCCCGCTCGCGCTCTCTCTTCCCCCCCGCTCGCAGCTCTCTCTTCCCCCCCGCTCGCGCTCTCTCTTCCCCCCCGCTCGCGCTCTCTCTCCCCCCGCTCGCGCTCTCTCTTCCCCCCCGCTCGCGCTCTCTCTTCCCCCCCGCTCGCGCTCTCTTCTTCCCCCCCGCTCGCGCTCTCTCTTCCCCCCCGCTCGCGCTCTCTCTTCCCCCCCGCTCGCGCTCTCTCTTCCCCCCCGCTCGCGCTCTCTCTTCCCCCCGCTCGCGCTCTCTCTTCCCCCCCGCTCGCGCTCTCTCTTCCCCCCCGCTCGCGCTCTCTCTTCCCCCCCGCTCGCGCTCTCTCTTCCCCCCCGCTCGCGCTCTCTCTTCCCCCCCCGCTCGCGCTCTCTCTTCCCCCCCCGCTCGCGCTCTCATCTTCCCCCCCCGCTCGCGCTCTCTCTTCCCCCCCCCGCTCGCGCTCTCCTCTTCCCCCCCGCTCGCGCTCTCTCTTCCCCCCCGCCGCTCGCGCTCTCTCTTCCCCCCCGCTCGCGCTCTCTCTTCCCCCCGCTCGCGCTCTCTCTTCCCCCCCGCTCGCGCTCTCTCTTCCCCCCGCTCGCGCGCTCTCTCCCCCCCGCTCGCGCGCTCTCTCCCCCCCGCTCGCGCGCTCTCTCCCCCCCGCTCGCGCGCTCTCTCCCCCCCGCTCGCGCGCTCTCCTCTCCCCCCCCCCGCTCGCGCGCTCTCTCCCCCCCGCTCGCGCGCTCTCTCCCCCCCGCTCGCGCGCTCTCTCTCCCCCCCCGCTCGCGCTCTCTCTCCCCCCCCGCTCGCGCGCTCTCTCCCCCCCGCTCGCGCGTCTCTCCCCCCCGCTCGCGCGCTCTCCCCCCCGCGTCGCGCGCTCTCTCCCCCCCGCTCGCGCGCTCTCTCCCCCCCGCTCGCGCGCTCTCTCCCCGGCCCCCGCTCGCGCGCTCTCTCCCCCCCGCTCGCGCGCTCTCTCCCCCCCGCTCGCGCGCTCTCTCCCCCCCGCTCGCGCGCTCTCCGGCTCTCCCCCCCGCTCGCGCGCTCTCTCCCCCCCCGCTCGCGCGCTCTCTCCCCCCCGCTCGCGCGCTCTCTCCCCCCGCTCGCGCGCTCTCTCCCCCCCGCTCGCGCGCTCTCTCCCCCCCGCTCGCGCGCTCTCTCCCCCCCGCTCGCGCGCTCTCTCCCCCCCCGCTCGCGCGCTCTCTCCCCCCCGCTCGCGCGCTCTCTCCCCCCCGCTCGCGCGCTCTCTCCCCCCCCGCTCGCGCGCTCTCTCCCCCCCGCTCGCGCTCTCTCCCCCCGCTCGCGCGCTCTCTCCCCCCCGCTCGCGCGCTCTCTCCCCCCCGCTCGCGCGCTCTCCTCCCCCCCCGCTCGCGCGCTCTCTCCCCCCCGCTCGCGCGCTCTCTCCCCCCCGCTCGCGCGCTCTCTCCCCCCCCCGCTCGCGCGCTCTCTCCCCCCCGCTCGCGCGCTCTCTCCCCCCCGCTCGCGCGCTCTCTCCCCCCCGCTCGCGCGCTCTCTCCCCCCCGCTCGCGCGCTCTCTCCCCCCCGCTCGCGCGCTCTCTCCCCCCCCGCTCGCGCGCTCTCTCCCCCCCCGCTCGCGCGCTCTCTCCCCCCGCTCGCGCGCTCTCTCCCCCCCGCTCGCGCGCTCTCTCCCCCCCGCTCGCGCGCTCTCTCCCCCCCCGCTCGCGCTCTCTCCCCCCCGCTCGCGCGCTCTCTCCCCCCCGCTCGCGCGCTCTCTCCCCCCC
Source organism: Somniosus microcephalus (assembly GCF_052327205.1). Lineage (NCBI taxonomy): Eukaryota > Metazoa > Chordata > Chondrichthyes > Squaliformes > Somniosidae > Somniosus > Somniosus microcephalus. The sequence goes on along the minus strand of NC_140999.1, from coordinate 43,924,837 downwards.
GCTCGCGCGCTCTCTCCCCCCCGCTCGCGCGCTCTCTCCCCCCCGCTCGCGCGCTCTCTCCCCCCCCGCTCGCGCGCTCTCTCCCCCCCGCTCGCGCGCTCTCTCCCCCCCCGCTCGCGCGCTCTCTCCCCCCCGCTCGCGCGCTCTCTCCCCCCCGCTCGCGCGCTCTCTCCCCCCCGCTCGCGCGCTCTCTCCCCCCCGCTCGCGCGCTCTCTCTCCCCCCCGCTCGCGCGCTCTCTCCCCCCCCGCTCGCGCGCTCTCTCCCCCCCGCTCGCGCGCTCTCTCCCCCCCCGCTCGCGCGCTCTCTCCCCCCCCGCTCGCGCGCTCTCTCCCCCCCGCTCGCAGCGCTCTCTCCCCCCGCTCGCGCTCTCTCCCCCCCGCTCGCGCGCTCTCTCCCCCCCCGCTCGCGCGCTCTCTCCCCCCCCCGTCGCGCGCTCTCTCCCCCCCCGCTCGCGCGCTCTCTCCCCCCCCGCTCGCGGCGCTCTCCCCCCGCGCT